>NC_068432.1:34750091-35065091 GCF_023373465.1 Oncorhynchus keta
GAGGAGGTGGAAGAGAGGGAGGAATAGCACACCTTTCAGTTCCAAATGAGCTGGACACAACTTAGAGCATAGCCTGATAAATACAATCCTGGACATTCAATCAATACATTTCAAAGATTCCTCAGGGAAGCAGAGGAGCTACCTAACTAAACTAAAAGCTAAAAAGAGGTTGGAAAAGTTGTAGAGGTTGGAATAAGAAAGTCCTAGTGAACATTAAATGAACATAGTTTCTGCAATATGGTAATAGAGATTGAAAAACATAAATATCACATGAGATAGATGTATAGAAAGCACAGCTATGAAACATAATAGCAATAGTTCACTGCTATTCCATCTCTTTTTCCTCCCCATATCTTTTTAATGGCATACATAGTGACATAATGTGTCCAGGGGCCTGAAGGTTGGCTGAAAGAGACTAGCCACAGTGCAGTTTGTCCAGACAGACACTCCTATCCACCGAGAGATTCTCTCACACTCACTCACTCACTCACTCACTCACTCACTCACTCACTCACTCACTCACTCACTCACTCACTCACTCACTCACTCACTGAAAAGACATGAATACCCTCGGAGAGGATTCCGATATTGATGTTAGGGGGAAATCATCCTACAAACTGACATGGTGAATCCATTAAAGTCAAAGATAGCCTGACATTCTCTCTCCCCTGACATCAGTCTGGTTGCATAGCTCTACAAGGTATATCCAGACACTTAATCAAGTGTCCCGTAAGAGTACCTGGCATAACACTTGCGGTACAGAATTATTAACATTGGCAGTCGTGCCTAGTACAAGATGCTTGTAACGGTCTTCTTCCTCCACTGACGAAGAGTAGTAGGAAGGATCGGACCAAAGCGCAGCGTGGTTCATGTTATTTATTTAAATTGAACAACATCTAACAAAGAAACAACAAAAAAAAAGCACAACCGAAACAGCTCCGTCAGGTGCACCACACACTAAACAGAAAGTATAGTCACCCACAACTCAAGGGTGAAAACAGGCTGCCTAAGTATGGTTCTCAATCAGGGACAACGATTGACAGCTGCCTCTGATTGAGAACCATACCAGGCCAAACACAGAAATACCAAATCATAGAAAAAAGAACATAGACTGCCCACCCAACTCACACCCTGACCATACTAAAACAAAGACATCACAAAGGAACTAAGGTCAGAGCGTGACAATGCTAGTCCGATTACATGGCTTTGAATTTGATCTATTATAATATTCTTTATTGCAATAAAAATATGATAGGTCTTACGTATTATTATTATTTGTTTTTTTTCAATTGGTTTTCAACTCGAGTTCCATGGGCAATGTGACATGTTTGCTGATCTGTCGGCAACACTTCATCTGTATATGCTCTACAGACTATCAGTAACATTTCAGCTCAAATTAACCCTTATTCTAACCCTAAACTTAACCTTTAACCTAGCCCTAACCCTAAACTTAACTCTTATTTGATCCCTAACCGTAACCTTAGCAAGCAGTTGCTTATCAACAGATAGTTTGTTGGTGGTGTGACCATCGATAGAGCATCTACAGATGAACTATCCAAATAAAGTGTGACAGATATGTTTTCTTTTTGAGTGGCTTGTTTAAGGAGTTGATATACAACGAGCAAAATCTATTCATTCATCAAAGTGAACATCTCACACAACATCTCACACAAATCTCTACTATATCTCCCTGGTCCACCCCTCCACCGGCAGGTAGATAGAAAAACCTCCCGAGAATGCCATGCGGTCCGGAGAAATGAAAGGAAAACCAGAGGGAAGGTTCTAAGTTTCAGACCCTTAGAAGATCTCAATTGAAAGAAGAAAAAACAGAGCTCTCAAACCCTTCATATCTATTCACACTAGAAAGTATTAAGATTTAAATAGGTTGGTACCGTATCTAGTTTTGTACAATATGCCACTCAAACATCTGGTTGATTCTACAACATCTTTATTGAATTTGTCATAGAGATGACTAATAGTAATAATAACATCATGTAGTGTATGTACAGGGTACAGTATGTTTCAAGTTTCAAGTACAATGAAATGCCTTTCTTACAAGCTCTAAACCCAACAGTACAGTAATCAATATCAATGTAGTACTAAATAATAACACAAGGTAAAACAAAAACAAGAATTACAAAAGAAGGCACTAGAAAGTAAGAAGCTATGTAAATGCAGGGTCAGCTCCAATGCCATATTTGCAATGTGCAGGGATACTGGATGAAGGATACTGGATTAAGTACTCTCTGTGCACTTAATACTGAGTGGGCAATCTGATTGTGTACCTCGCCTCCTCCCCTGTGATAACATCAAATCACATCAGGTATTACCTCACTAATAATCTGATGAAGCGTTTGGAGATCATCCTATGGCCTCCTATTGATTAATCTTTAGCAGAGGCTCTATCTGTATTAGGACGTTGAGGTATGAAGCTGCAGGCTCATGTCGGATCAATACCTTACAGACAACTCTTCTCCACTATAAAGGCACTCAAATTATATGACTCAAATTGACACAGCATTAGCACTATGACCTCATAATCTATTAGTGTAAACAAACAGATCTGGCATTGTTTCCAGTGGTTCTATTGGGGCTCCTGAGTGGCGCAGCCATCTAAGGCACTGCATCTCAGTGCTTGAGGCGTCACTACAGACACCCTGGTTTGATTCCAGGCTGTATCACAACTGCCTGTGATTGGGAGTCCCATAGGGTGGCGCCCAATTGGCCCAGCGTCGTCCGGGCTTGGCCGGTATTGGCCGTCATTGTAAATAACAATTTGTTCTTTCCTGACTTGCCAAGTTAAATAAATATACAATATATACAATATATATACAATATATACAATATATATACCCACTGTGTGTATATATATATATATATATATATATATATATATACAGTGGGGAGAACAAGTATTTGATACACTGCCGATTTTGCAGGTTTTCCTACATACAAAGTATGTATAGGTCTGTAATTTTTAACATAGGTACACTTCAACTGTGAGAGATGGATTCTAAAACAAAAATCCAGAAAATCACATTGTATGATTTTTAAGTAATTAATTTGCATTTTATTGCATGACATATGTATTTGATCACCTACCAACCAGTAAGAATTCCGGCTCTCACAAACCTGTTAGTTTTTCTTTAAGAATCCCTCCTGTTCTCCACTCATTACCTGTATTAACTGCACCTGTTTGAACTCGTTACCTGTATAAAAGACACCTGTCCACACACTCAATCAAACAGACTCCAACCTCTCCAAAATGGCCAAGACCAGAGAGCTGTGTAAGGACATCAGGGATACAATTGTAGACCTGCACAAGGCTGGGATAGGCTACAGGACAATAGGCAAGCAGCTTGGTGAGAAGGCAACATCTGTTGGCGCAATTATTAGAAAATGGAAGAAGTTCAAGATGACGGTCAATCAACCTTGGTCTGGGGCTCCATGCAAGATCTCAGCTCGTGGGGCATCAATGATCATGAGGAAGGTGAGGGATCAGCCCACAACTACACAGCAGGACCTATAAATGACCTGAAGAGAGCTGGGACACAGTCTCAAAGAAAACCATTAGTAACACACTACGCCGTCATGGATTAAAATCCTGCAGTGCACGCTAGGTCCACCTGCTGGGAGAAGGTCATGTGGAATGGGAGAAGGTCATGTGATGATGAGACAAATAGAGCCTTTTGGTCTAAACTCCACTCGCCGTGTTTGGAGGAAGAAGAAGGATGAGTACAACCCCAAGAATACCATCCCAACCGTGAAGCATGGAGGTGGAAACATAATTCTTTGGGGATGCTATTCTGCAAAGGCGACAGGACGACTGCACCGTATTGAGGGGAGGATGGATGGGGCCTTGTATCGCGAGATCTTGGCCAACAACCTCCTTCCCTCAGTAAGAGCATTGAAGATGTGTCGTGGCTGGGTCTTCCAGCATGACAACGACCCGAAACACACAGCCAGGGCAACTCAGGAGTGGCTCTGTAAGAAGCATCTCAAGGTCCTGGAGTGGCCTAGCCAGTCTCCAGACCTGAACCCAATAGAAAATCTTTGGAGTGAGCTGAAAGTCCATATTGCCCAGCGACAGCCTCAACCTGAAGGATCTGGAGAAGGTCTGTATGGAGGAGTGGGCCAAAATCCCTGCTGCAGTCTGTGCAAACCTGGTCAAGAACTACAGGAAATGTATGATCTCTGTAATTGCAAACAAAGGTTTCTGTACCAAATATTGCTTTTCTGATGTATCAAATACTTACAGTATGTCATGCAATAAAATTCAAATTAATTACTTAAAAATCATACAATGTGATTTTCTGGATTTTTGTTTTAGATTCCATCTCTCACAGTTGAAGTGTACCTATGATACAAAATTACAGACCTCTACATGCTTTGTAAGTAGGAAAACCTGCAAAATCGGCAGTGTATCAAATACTTGTTCTCCCCACTGTATATATTTAATAATAATATTCTATCCACCTTGTATTCAATCTGCAAAGTTTCCTCTTCTCCACCAAGCGGACCACACGCGGTTTTAAAAGGAGTACATCCAAACAGAACTGGACATGTGGCAAGCCTAGTATTATCTGAATAGTTTCTTTCCAAAACGCTAAATATCAATTTTCAGAAATGTTGGTAAATTAGATTTTATTGTTTAAAGAACATTGAAAATAAACTCCATCTGGTTCTCTGGACCACATACTGTACATGTACATTTGTAGTCTCTTAATTTGATCACTATGTTGCAGGAAAACTTTCGTATATTCGAGGTTTAAAAGGTTTAAAAGGCTTCTGACGTTTGTAATTTTTACTTTGAAATGTATTTCCAAAACACCATATTCAGCAATTGTTCACATTTTTTCATCAGAAATTATTACTTATGGGTTCTTTCGTGTGTGTGTAAAATATTTCTGTTCTCAGATTTTTTTATTCATAGAATTTAGATGTGTTTGAATAAAAAAGAAATATTTTTGTAAAACGCCATATGTCCATTGTTTAGCTGGAATGGAATATTCGTATCCTGTATATTTGACTGTCATATGTGGTTGTCTCACCTAGCTATCTAAATATGAATGCACTCCTGTACTGTAAGTCACTCTGGATAAGAGTATCTGCAAAATTACTAAAATGTCAAATGTATATCTTTTACATACAGATCTCATACTACTGTATTGAATTATTTGTTTAAAAAAATTATAATATTGATTTAACAAAGATATAACTTTATACATTTTTTTTAGTTATACATTTGACTGTGTAAAACCAAGCAGTACTACTAATTTCTCTGAGAGTAAGGCGGATATATAGCATTTAGCAAAAAAACTGGATTATTTGATTATTATCAATTATCTATTGAGCAAAAAAACTGGATTATTTGATTATTATCAATTATCTATTGATCGATTTTAAACAAATACATGTCTCACATTGAACAACCCCATGCCATGATTATATAGTGAGAAAAACCACGCCAGTTTCTTTCATAATTTCTTTAAACAATAAAAGGTCATCTACCAAACATTTTTTAAATTCTAATATTGCATTTTGGAATTCAACTTTTCAATTTTAGGTTTGATTTTCCCTTACAAAACAAGTATCGACCCCTACAAAAAGTCAGTAAATTATATTCCACATTATAATTCACATTTCCTGTTGCTGCAGGATTTTTTTTCCTGCTCTAGCAAACTGGCTCAAATTAAAGCCCCCGTGTAATCTTAGTAATATATCTTTTTTTCATCACTGTATTACTAATAAATCACTATGTGTGTTTATTTAATGAAAATAACTCCAAAATGTATTTTGTATAATTTAATTCCCTGAGCCTCGTTTAACCCTTTATTTCCCAAGCCTACTTTGACCCCCTGATCATGTGGATGTTAGGAAACAAATATGAAGATATTTACATACTGTACATGCAACAAAGCATCCTTCACTCATGCTGCCAAACATACCCTTGTAAAACTGACCATCCTACCGATCCTCGATTTTGGCGATGTCATTTACAAAATAGCCTCCAATACCCTACTCAATAAATTGGATGCAGTCTATCACAGAGCCATCCAAAGCCCCATATACTACCCACCACTGCGACCTCTCGTTGGCTGGCCCTCGCTTCATACTCGTCGCCTAACCCACTGGCTCCAGGTCATCTACAAGACCCTGCAAGGTAAAGTCCCCCCTTATCTCAGCTCGCTGGTCACCATAGAAGCACCCACCTGTAGCACGCGCTCCAGCATCCAGCATCTCTCTGGTCACCCCCAAAACCAATTATTTTTTTGGCCGCCTCACCTTCCAGTTCTCTGCTGCCAATGACTGGAACGAACTACAAAAATCTCTGAAACTGAAAACACTTATCTCCCTCACTAGCTTTAAGCACCAGCTGTCAGAGCAGCTCACAGATTACTGCACCTGTACATAGCCCACCTATAATTTACATTTACATTTACATTTAAGTCATTTAGCAGACGCTCTTATCCAGAGCGACTTACAAATTGGTGCATTCACCTTATGACATCCAGTCATTTAGCCCAAACAACTACCTCTCCCCCTACTGTATTTATTTATTTATTTATTTATTTATTTTGCTCCTTTGCACCCCATTATTTTGATCTCTTCCTTGCACAATCTTCCACTGCAAATCTACCATTCCAGTGTTTAACTTGCTATATTGTATTTACTTCCCCACCATGGCCTTTCTATTTTTTGTAAATAAAAAAAAATAAAAAGAATTTTGCCTTTACCTCCCTTATCTCGCCTAATTTGCTCACATTGTATATAGACTTATTTTTCTACTGTATTATTGACTGTATGTTTGTTTTACTCCATATGTAACTGTGTTGTTGTATGTGTCGAACTGCTTTGCCAGGTCGCAATTGTAAATGAGAACTTGTCTACCTGGTTAAATAAAGGTGAAATAAAAAAATATAAAATAAAAAAATAAATACATAGCCCTGATTGGCTTATAGTCCCAGTCAGTATTAAATAGGCTGGCAGGGCCGTGACACTCTGTGGGGTTAAGGTAAGGATTAAGGTTAAGGTTAGGGTCAGAAGTTAGGTTTAGGGGAAGGCTAGTAAACATGCTAATAAAAATTGTAGTTGCAAAGTTGCTAATTAGCTAAAATGCTAAAGTTGTCAGTGATGTGATTCGAACACGCAACCTTTGGATTGCTAGACGTTCGCATTATACACAATTATATTATACCCCAAACCGCCCTCCCCGACAAACATCCCTCCTTTCATTTTTGGTTTAATTAACCTTCTGTCTTAATAATCATACCAAACATTACATCTCATACTATTTGAGTGTCACCAATTTATGTTTACGTTGTTACGTCTAGTCTTTGAGGCCAGGCTGCTATGTACCCTGGAGATTGAAGTGTAATAATCTCCATGTTTCATGTCCTGACCTTAGTTCCTTTTTTTATGTCTCTGTTTTAGTTTGGTCAGGGCGTGAGTTGGGGTGGGCATTCAATGTTTTTGTTCTAGGTTTTGTATTTCTGCTTTTGGCCTGGTATCAATCAGTGGCAGCTGTCAATTGTTGTCTCTGATTGAGAACCATACTTAGGTAGCCTGTGTTCCCACTATGATTGGTGGGTAGTTGTTTTCTGTTTTGTGTATTCACCTGACAGAACTGTTTCGTTTCTTCCTTTCAATTTGTTATTTTGTTTTGTGTGTTCAGTCCAATAAATGAACATGGACACTTACCACGCTGCATATTGGTCCTATCCTTCCTACTCCTCCTCAGACGTCGAAGAGATGCGTTACTGTTATGACTCCTACCAAAGGTGGCTCCAGGTCGTCGTCACCGGCCTACTAGCTGCCACTGATCTTTTTCTCCCCCTCCTTGTCTGTTTATTAGTTACACCTGTTGTTAATTAGGTTTATTAGTTGGGCTTTATTAGCCAGCCGGCCCGCCTGCTGGGTATGCGGGATTGTTTTATGTGTACTCTTTGTACATGCATGTATGTCACGGTTGTTCGTGTACATTGTCACGGTCGTCCTCCTCTTCATCTGAAGAGGAGAGGTGAGAAGGATCGGAGGACCAAAATGCGGCGTGGTATGTGTTCATTATGAATTTGAATAAAGAAAACACTGAACACTGAAACACTATACAAAAACAGTAAACAAAATAACAACCGTGAAGCTAATGCGAGCTGCGCTGAAACAAGCCATCAACATAGACAATCACCCACAAACAAACAGTGCAACCCAGGCTACCTAAGTATGATTCTCAATCAGAGACAACTACTGACACCTGCCTCTGATTGAGAACCATACTAGGCCGAAACATAGAAATACCCAAATCATAGAAAAACAAACATAGACTGCCCACCCCAACTCACGCCCTGACCATACTAAATAATGACAAAACAAAGGAAATAAAGGTCAGAACATGACATACGTGAGCTGTTTTTTGGGACCGTTTAGTTCCCCTGTGTTTTGGGGCATTTATTTTGAGTGGCGTCTGTTTTCACCTGGTCAGTGTATAAAGAAGTAGCCTACTCTGAACTCTCTGTCTCCTGCGTCTGACTCCTTCCTCCACTACATTACAGTTACACCATGCAGTAAATGCCTTAACTGAAACGTAACACACAGTTTGTACAATAGACAAGGGAGACTTAATTGCCCATACATCACTTCATTACTTTGCATGATATTTTCAGGTTTTTCTGTATGAGGTGGCAATGTCAGCTATAGCAGACTATAGTATGTTTAAGCATGTAAGGTTGCCACTTTGGAAGCTGAAGCTGCTGTCACAGGGCAGCCTATTTAATCCTAATATTACATATTATGAGTGTCAATTATGAATATGACACAGTCTGTTGGAAGTGAAGAGTCTTGAAGACATGATGCAAGACAAAAATAAAAGGGTAATATATTTATTATTTCTGAGCATTGCATTATTGCAAGTCATCACCAATCCAACTCATTGGTAGCTAAATATATATGATTTCTAGAAAGTTTAGCAGCTAAAGTTCTCTTGTTTTGGTGTTGTGGCTTACTCAGAATTGGAATTAAAACATGTGTGGGATTTCATGTAAACATGACAAAGATCATACACACAAGGAGACACCAAACTGATAGTCCACAGGAGTCCATCACCCTCCCAACACCGCCAACACCGACATAGCCCTGGTCTCAATGTCACTGAATGTCATTCAGTCTATTTTCCAAACATTTTCTCTACTGTCAAGTATCTTGCATCTCTCCAAGTGTGCAGTGTTGACAGAGTTCATTATTCATATGAACTTGATATAATAGGCCCCCGTCTGTCGGAGCTCCCTGGACAGCCACTGCTGACCTTTGCACTGCATCTTATTACAGACAGAGACTCGCCTCCTGGCTCTGGCTCACGTCAGCTCTGCATCACCCAGCAAACACCTTACAGGTATTTATAGACAGAAAGGTCGACTAATAATATTACCTCCATAAACAACAAGGTCTAAGAGTGGTGGAGGAATGCAATGGTTCTGGACCCCTCAGCATTTTCCAGCATTCCATCTCCAGATTGCAGCTAATTAATTCTGAAGGTCGGGTGTGCCCTTGGTCTGTATAGAGGTTGAATATGTAGCTAGAAATGCTACTTAGTGATTTTCAAAATATAGTTCATTGTAAGCTATGTACAGTACTTGTCACGTTCTGACCATAGTTCTTTTGTGTTTTCCTTGTTTTAGTGTTGGTCAGGATGTGAGCTGGGTGGGCATTCTATGTTGTGTGTCTAGTTTGTTCGTTTCTATGTATTGCCTGATATGGTTCTCAATCAGAGGCAGGTGTTAGTCATTGTCTCTGATTGGGAACCATATTTAGGTAGCTTGTTTTGTGTTGGGGTTTGTGGGTGGTTGTTTCCTGTGTCAGTCTTTGTGCCACATTGGACTGTTTCATTGCCAGTTCACTTTATTATTTTCTTACTATAATCCATGGACACCTATCACGCTGCGTATTGGTCTGATCCTTGTTTCACCTCTTCAGAGGAAGAGGAGGAAATCTGCCATGACAGAACCACCCACCACAACAGGACCAAGCAGCATGGTGACAGGCAGCGGCAGCAGGAGCAGCGCAAGGAGGAATGGACATGGGAGGACGAGTTGAACGGTAAAGGACCCTGGGCACAGCCAGGAGAATTTCGCCGCCCCAAAGAAGAGCTGGAGGCAGTGAAGGCAGAGCGGCGCTGGTATGAGGAGCCAGCACCGCGGTGCGGATGGAAGCCCGAGAGTCAGCCCCAAAAATGTATTGGGGGGACACACAGGAAGTGTGGCAAAGCCAGGTAGGAGACCTGCACCAACTTCCTGTATCGGCCGGGCTAGAGTGGGCATCGAGCCAAGTGCCATGAAGCCGGCTCTACGCATCTGGTCTCCAGTGCGTCTCCTTGGGCCGGCGTACATGGCACCAGCCTTACGCATGGTGTCCCCGGTTTGCCAGCACAGCCCAGTGCGGGCTATTCCACCTCGCCGCACTGGCAGGGCGACCGGGAGCATTCAACCAGGTAAGGTTGGGCAGGCTCGGTGCTCAAGAGCTCCAGTGCACCTGCACGGTCCGGTCTATCCAGTACCACCTCCACGCACCAGCCCCCCGCACCAGGCTGTCTATCCATCTCAGCCCTACAGGTGCTCCCGCCTGTCCAGCGCTGCCTGAGTTCTCCTCCTCTCCAGCACTGCTAGAGTCTCCCGTCTGTCCAAAGCTGCTAGAGTCTCCCGTCTGTCCAGAGCTGCTAGAGTCTCCCGTCTGTCCAGAGCTGCTAGAGTCTCCCGTCTGTCCAGAGCTGCTAGAGCCTCCCGTCTGTCCAGAGCTGCTAGAGCCTCCCGTCTGTCCAGAGCTGCTAGAGTCTCACGCCTGCAAGGAGCCACCAGAGCCGCCAGTCTGCAAAGGAGCCGCCAGAGTCGCCAGTCTGCAAGGAGCCGCCAGGGCCGCCAGTCTGCAAGGAGCCGCCAGAGCCGCCAGTCTGCAAGGAGTCGCCAGAGCCGCCAGTCTGCAAGGAGTCGCCAGAGCCGCCAGTCTGCAAGGAGCCGCCAGAGCCGCCAGTCTGCAAGGAGCCGCCAGAGCCGCCAGTCTGCAAGGAGCCGCCAGAGCCGCCAGTCTGCAAGGAGCCGCCAGTCGGCCAGGATACACCAGAGCCGCCATTCGGCCAGGATCCTCCAGAGCCGCCATTCGGCCAGGATCCTCCAGAGCCGCCATTCAGCCAGGATCCTCCAGAGCCGCCATTCACCCAGGATCCGCCAGAGCCGCCATTCAGCCAGGATCTGCCAGAGCCGCCATTCAGCCAGGATCTGCCAGAGCCGCCATTCAGCCTGGATCTGCCAGAGGCACCATTCAGCCAGGATCTGCCAGAGCCGCCAGTCAGCCAGAAGCTTCCAGAGCCGTCAACCAGCCTGAGCTATCACTCAGTCCTGAGCTACCCCTCAGTCCTGAGATACCCCTCAGTCCTGAGCTACCTCAGTTCCGAGCTGCCCCTCAGTCCGGAGCTGCCCCTCAGTCCAGTGGAGCCCTTTGTTAGGGTTCCTAGGCCAAGGTCGGTGGCGAGGGTCGCCACTCAAAGGATGCTAAAGAGGTGGACAAAGACAATGATAGAGTGGGGTCCACGTCCAGCGCGAGAGCCGCCACCGAGGACAGATGCCCACCCAGACCCTCCCCTATAGGTTTAGGTTGTGTGGTCGTAGTCCGCACCTTGGGGGGGCGGGGGGTACTGTCATGTTCGGATAGTTGTTTTGTGTTTTCCTTGTTTTAGTGTTGGTCAGGACGTGAGCTGGGTGGGCATTCTATGTTGTGTGTCTAGTTTGTCCGTTTCTATGTATGGCCTGATATGGTTCTCAATTCGAGGCAGGTGTTAGTCATTGTCTCTGATTGGGAACCATATTTAGGTAGCTTGTTTTGTGTTGGGGTTTGTGGGTGGTTGTTTCCTGTGTCAGTGTTTGTGCCACACGGGACTGTTTCGTTGCCAGTTCACTTTATTATTTTGTATTTGTGTTCTTGTTTAGTTTTTCTTATTAAAAACCATGGACACCTACCACGCCGCGTATTGGTCCGATCCTTGTTTCACCTCTTCAGAGGAAGAGGAGGAAATCTGCCGTGACAGTACTGTACAGTATGTCTAGTGAAGAACTATTACTGTTCTCCTTAAAGAAAATTGTTTTGAATGTAGACCAATACTGCTGACCCTGGTAAATCACAGCCACAGAAAACATTTGTATTGGTCAGGGACAAAGGATAGCTATTGAAGAACACAGACCAAGGATAGCTGTTGAAAAGCACTGCACCTACTCAAGTTCTGCCAGGCTGTTTCAATAAGAATTTTACTCTACACACATTAGTTTGGCTGCATTGAGACAAAAGAGGATCTCAGAATGTACTTTTTGTTTTATAAACGCAAAATGTTGTACACTGCACTCATCAACATGAATGTAGGCCTAGATTCAATCAGATCAAGCGTTAACAGGCGATAGCAGACACACGCATAGTTGATGTTTGGCAGTGTCAGAGGTGGAACTGTGTTGGAGCCATCAAATTGCATAATTGTCACAAAGCCACACCCGCCCCACTCCCGTTAGAAGTTTGGAACAAGAAAATGTAGGCTATATAGAAATAATTACGCTCAAATAGAAAAATCATGAAACTAAATGATGATGGTTTCTATCATCCTAATGGAGGTGTAGATTACATCTCACATTCCAGTGTTTCAACTTGTAAACAAGGCTGCATGGGATTTATGTTAATGCTACTCCGTGCAGCCAGTGGCAATGTTCGCTTTAGGTAGAATGCCGTGTGCTGTGGATTTGACAGCTCTAACACAGTTCCACCTCCTCCTCCAAAAACAATTGCTATGTGGATGTTGGCTAAAGCGGATCTGCTTGAATACAGCCAAAATATGGCTTTGATAAATACATGTTTTTGTTGTTGATCCAGCTGCACTTCAGTAATTAGAACTCAGTGATGCATGTTGTTTTGCCATAGTTGGTTTTAGGAGGGGTTGTGAAATAAAGTTACAATTATCCAACCTGGTGTACTAGGAAAGATTATCTTTGACAGTAATCATCCACGAGATAAGCAGATATCAGACTATTCCCTTGACGATATGAAGTCAATTTCTTTGGAACTAAGAGTTCTCCCATTTCATTAGTGGATTTACTTCATGCATGGTGCTTTTCACAGGACGTCTCCCATTAAATGGAAGTTTCCCCTGACATTTCCTTGATAATTGAGGCTATGCTCCATTGCCACGCCAGGGTAGTGGGTTCAATCCCTGGGACCACCCATACGTAGAATGTATGCACACATGACTGTAAGTCGCTTTGGATAAAAGCGTCTGCTAAATGGCATATATTATTTATTATTATATTAGACAGAAATCTACCCATTTGGTACTGCAGCTCGTTTGTGGTTTATTGTCTGCAATGTACTTTGTTCCATTTTGAACACTGTTTATTATCTCAAGGTTATGCTCTGTGCAGGAGAAGGAGGTATCCCACATACCGGTTTTCTTATTTAATTTCTGGGTGATGTGAATGAAGATGTCATTTGACCCTTTTTGTATGAAGTCAATAGTCTACCGTTGTGGGTTCTGATAGGAAGGGGAAGTACATTTCAGTGATGAAAACATGAGCTTTGCCAGGACAACAAAGGGCAGACAACAGAGAACAACACGTTTAGTATGCTCATCCATCATAGACATTTGGACAGTCTGCCAGCAACCACTCAACTTCATCATTATCTGTCTGGGCTGGGCTCAAACTTGGCTGAAATGGAAAGTCCAACAATGCCCAAAAAAAGCATTGTTTTGGCTTTCCAATCAGTGTAATATTTATACAGTTAGATTCAAATTAATTTGTATTTCTAAAAGATAAAAAATGTGCCTTATTATTGTAAGAGACATAGTCCAGTTAGTTTTTAACTATTTCTGGTATGCCTTACAGTACTTTCCTGTTTGATTTGTGTACTGTACATTCTGTATGGCATTCACCTCCTGCGTGGCCTTTAATCATTCCTCTGACACCCAGCAGATAGGTGATACCATACAGATAGGTTATGCTAGGTGATGCTAGATGCCTTTCAATCTTCAATATATTGGTCTACCACAGAAGAGCACCAACAAGTCAGATCACTGTAAAGCTTGGTTCACACCAATGTACCAATATCTCACTCCTAGTGTCATTTTAACAGCGTTGATGCGCCACGTTTTAGCCTGCAATTTAAACTGTCAGGCAGCTATGACAAGATGTTGAACTGCCTGTGCACCCATACTATCTTCATCGCTACTGAACTCTGGGTACAACTTCATAATAAATCCACGTAATAAAGTATTTACAATAGATTATTAAATTGTTTATTCTAAAATGTTTCATCATTAGGCCCACATTTGTATATGTTAGTAAACTAGTTATTCACACATTTAAAAAAAAAAATGTAATGTGAATAATAATTCATAAGATCATGCATAAGATGTTTAATATAGCTCCTTATCAACCATTTACTAATCGTTAGTTTAGTATTTTTGCATGGCCTCATCTAAAGACTGGGCTATTTATACTTTACATATACTTCATCAATGTTTTGAGCAACCAGTATAATTTCTCACAAAAAAATGGACATGCCATTGGTAAACATTCCAGCAGTACCTGATGATCCTTAAGGTCTCAAAACTGCCTGTAGAGCATATCAAGGGTTAAATAATAACCGCATAATACAGAGGATGTTCAAAACAGTCACACTGTTGTAATACAGTAGGAAAGTGGTATTTTCTGTTGTCTCAATTTGTAGGCTAAGAATGGGCATCAAATTTGCATTGTCAAAGTCATAAAAACAGGGTCATATAAAATGTATACATGTTTGCGGTTTTCAATGCATTTGACGGCCAGCCAAGAAGAAAGATGAAGCCTAAAAAAACAGCTGAATACTGTATGTGTCGCGCCCTAACCTTAGTTATCTCTCTAGTGGTGTGGGGGCTGTGCTTTGGCAAAGTGGGTGGGGTTATATCCTTCCTGTTTGGCCCTGTCCTCGGATGGGGCCACAGTGTCTCCTGTCCCCTCCTGTCTCAGCCTCCAGTATTTATGCTGCAGTACTTTGTGTCGGGGGGCTAGGGTCAGTTTGTTATATCTGGAGTACTTCTCCTGTCCTATTCGGTGTCCTGTGTGAATCTAAGTGTGCGTTCTCTAATTCTCTCCTTCTTTCTTTCTCTCTCTCGGAGGACCTGAGCCCTAGGACCATGCTCCAGGACTACCTGACATGATGACTCCTTGCTGTCCCCAGTCCACCTGGCCATGCTGCTGCTCCAGTTTCAACTGACCTGAGCCCTAGGACCATGCCCCAGGACTACCTGACATGATGACTCCTTGCTGTCCCCAGTCCACCTGGCCATGCTGCTGCTCCAGTTTCAACTCTTCTGCCTTACTATTATTCGACCATGCTGGTCATTTATGAACATTTGAACATCTTGACCATGTTCTGTTATAATCTCCACCCGGCACAGCCAGAAGAGGACGGGCCACCCCACATATGCTCTCTCTAATTCTCTCTTTCTTTCTCTCTCTCGGAGGACCTGAGCCCTAGGACCGTGCCCCAGGACTACCTGACATGATGACTCCTTGCTGTCCCCATTCCACCTGACTGTGCTGCTGCTCCAGTTTCAACTGTTCTGTCCTTGTTATTATTCGACCATGCTGGTCATTTATGAACATTTGAACATCTTGGCCATGTTCTGTTATAATCTCCACCCGGCACAGCCAGAAGAGGACTGGCCACCCCACATAGCCTGGTTCCTCTCTAGGTTTCTTCCTAGGTTTTGGCCTTTCTAGGGAGTTTTTTTGCTTGCTGTTTGGGGTTTTAGGCTGGGTTTCTGTACAGCACTTTGAGATATCAGCTGATGTACGAAGGGCTATATAAATAAATTTGATTTGATTTTGATTTGATCTTTGTTTTCTTTATTATTTTGGTTTGGTCAGGGTGTGACGAGGGTGGTATGTGTGTTTTACCCTGTAAAGGGTTTTTATACATCTATGGGGTTTTGGTTTGTCTAGGTAAATGTAGGTCTATGGTGCCCTGAATTGGTTCCCAATCAGAGGCAGCTGTTTATCGTTGTCTCTGATTGGGGATCCTATTTAGGTTGCCATTTTCCATTTTGGTGTAGTTTCATGTCAGCACTTGTGTTATATTGCGTCACGGTCGTTTGTTTATTGTTCTTCATTTAATAAAGAAGAATGTATTCATATCATACTGCGCCTTGGTCTCCTCGTTATGACGAACGTGACAGTATGTCTCACTTTCGACACCTTGCCGGTCTACAAAAAAGAAGACATTCTTTTGCAAGTTTGAAAAGTACTGTCTTTATATACTGAACAAAAAATATAAATGCAACATGTAAATTGTTGGTACCATGTTCCATATGCACAAAAAGCTTATTTCTCCTAATTTGATTTACATCCCTAATAGTGAGCATTTCTCCTTTGCCAAAATAATCCATCCACCTGACAGGTGTGGCATTTCAAGAAGCTGATTAAACAGCAAGATCATTACACAGGTACACCTTGTGCTGTGGACAATAAAAGCCCACTCTAAAATGTGAGGTTTTGTCACACAGCACAATGCTACAGATGTCTCAAGTTTTGAGGGAGCATGTCATTGGCATGCCTGCTGCAGGAAAGTCCACCAGAGCTGTTGCCAGAGAATTTAATAGATATTGCTCTAAATCAAATCAAATCAGATCAAAATTATTTATATAGCCCTTCATACATCAGCTGATATCCCTAGAAAGGCCAAAACCTAGGAAGAAACCTAGAGAGGAACCAGGCTATGTGGGGCTCTACACTAAGCCGCCTCCAATGCCGTTTTAGAGAATTTGGCAGTACATCCAACTGTCCTCGCAACCGCAGACCACATGCATGGTGTCATGTGGGCGAGTGTATTGCTGATGTCAACATTGTGAACAGAGTGCTCCATGGTGCTGTTGGGGTTATGTTATGGGCAGGCATAAGCTACGGACAATGAACACAATTGCATTTTATCGATGGCAATTTTAATGCACAGAGATACTGTGACAAGATCCTGAGGCCCATTGTTGTGCCATTCATCCACCGCCATCGACCTCATGTTTCAGCATGATAATGCTCGGCCCCATGTCGCAAGGATCTGTTCACAATTCCTAGAAGCTGAAAATGTCCCAGTTCTTCCATGGCCTGCATACTCACCTATTGAGCATGTTTGGGATGCTCTGGATCGATGTGTACAATAGCATGTTCCAGTTCCCACCCATATCCATCAACTTCGCACAGCCATTGAAGAGGAGTGGGACGACATTCCACAGGCCGCAATCAACAGCATGATCAACTCTATGGGAAGGAGATGTATCGCGATTCATGAGGCAAATGGTGGTCACACCAGATAGTGACTGGTTTTCTGATCCACGCCCCTACCTTTTCTTTTATCATTGATATGTTATAATCACCCGGGCAACCAAGTGCCGCAGCGGTCTAAGGCCCTGCATCTCAGTGCTAGAGGTGTATCACAGACCCTGGTTTGATTCCAGGCTGTATCACAACTGGACTGGATTGGGAGTCCTATATGGCGGCGCACAATTGGCCCAGTGTTGTCCCGGTTAAGGGTTTGTAAATAAGAATGTGTTCTTAACTGACTTGCCTCGTTAAATAAAGGTTAAATAAATAAATAATCTAGTCTATTTTAAAACCTTATTAAGGAGCATCAGGTACTGCTGGAATGTCTACCAATGGAATGTCCATCTTTTGTAAGAAATTACACTGGTCACTCAAAACATTTATAAAGTATTTATTATAAAGTATAAATAGCCCACACTTTAGATGAGGCAACGCAAAAAGATTTAACTAATGATTAGTGAGTGCCATGGTTTAACTTAATTTAAACTTACTGCCTTCAGAAAGTATTAACACCCCTTTACTTTTTCCAAATGAATTTAAAATGTATCAAATTGACATTTTGTCACTGATCTACACACAATATCCTATAATGCCAAAGTGGAATTTTGTTTGTAGATGTTTATTTCATTTTTTTCCTGAACTGTCTTCAGACAATAACTATTCAACCCTTTTGTTATGAAAAGCCTAAATACGTTCAGGAGTAAAATTGTGCTTAATTAACAAACCGTATAATATGTTTTATGGACTCATTTTCAGTTCAATAATAGGGATTATCAGTATTTTTGAACATCTATCTCATCTCTGTTCCCCACACTTACAGTTATCTGTAAGGTCCCTCAATCGAGTATTGAATTTCAACCACAAAGACCAGTGAGGTTTTTCAATGCCTCGCAAAGAAGGACACCGATTGGTAGATGTGTATGTTTTTTTTGATGATGTATCAATATACCCAGTCAATACAAAGATACAGACTTCCTTCCTAACTCAGTTGCCGGAGAGGAGGGAAACTTCTCAGACATTTCATCAGCCAATCCTGATCTTAAGACAGTTACAGAATTGAATGATTGTAATATGAGTAAACTGAGGCTGGATCAACAACATTGTAGTTACTCCACAATACTAACCTAAATGACAAGAGTGAAAAGAAGGAAGCCTGTACAGAATAAAAAATATTCCAAAACATGCAACAATGGAGTTGTTTAATAACAATAAACGAAACATAACTCCAAAACTAAATATAACAATAAAACAAATTTGGTACGAGGACCCGTCGCGCACCAATACAACCAACACAAAACTGAAAAACAAACAATCTCTGACAAAGACATGAGGGGAAACAAAGGGTTAAATACACAACAGGTAATGAATGGGATTGAAACATGGTATAGAAGACAAGACAAAACCAAAGGAAAATGAAAAATGGATCAATGATGGCTAGAAGACTGGTGACGTCGACCGCCGAGCACAGCCCGAACAAGGAGAGGCTTCAACTTCGGCAGAAGCCGAAGGCACAAATAAAAAATATAATAATAATCAATAATTTTCCTCTTTATTTAGCCCTCTTACATTAAAAATTGTTCATCAAAAATGGTGAATAACTCATCACAGGTTAATAAGAAGGGTGTGCTTGAAAGGATGCACATAACTCTGCAATGCAGGGTTGTATTGGAGAATCTCAGTCTTAAATACTTTTCCACACACAGTCTGTATGTGTCTGTATTTAGTTTTCATGCTAGTGAGGGCCGAGAATCCACTCTCACATAGGTACGTGGTTGCAAAGGGCATCAGTGTCTTAACAGCGTGATTTGCCAAGGCGATACACGATACTCTGAGCACAGCCCAATCCAGAAATCTGGCAGTGGCTTCTGATTAAATTAAATTTTCACAGAACCGCTTGTTGCAATTTCGATGAGGCTCTCTTGTTCAGATATCGGTAAGTGGACTGGAGGCAGGGCATGAAAAGGATAACAAATCCAGTTGTTTGTGTCATCCGTTTCGGGAAACTACCTGAGTAATCGACTTCACTGCACCCGAGGTGAGTAAAACATTTGAACGTGTTAACCCTCGCAAGGCTGCAGGCCCAGACAGCATCCCCAGCCGCGCCCTCAAAGCATGTGCAGACCAGCTGGCTGGTGTGTTTACGGACATATTCAATCAATCCTTAACCCAGTCTGCTGTTCCCACATGCTTCAAGAGGGCCACCATTGTTCCTGTTCCCAAGAAAGCTAAGGTAACTGAGCTAAATGACTACCGCCCCGTAGCACTCACTTCCGTCATCATGAAGTGCTTTGAGAGACTAGTCAAGGACCATATCACCTCCACCCTGCCTGACACCCTCGACCCACTCCAATTTGCTTACCACCCAAATAGGTCCACAGACTATGCAATCTCAACCACACTGCACACTGCCCTAACCCATCTGGACAAGAGGAATACCTATGTGAGAATGCTGTTCATCGACTAAAGCTCAGCATTTAACACCATAGTACCCTCCAAACTCGTCCCACAAGCTTGAGACCCTGGGTCTCGACCCCGCCCTGTTCAACTGGGTACTGGACTTCCTGACGGGCCGCCCCCAGGTGGTGAGGGTAGGTAACAACATCTTCACCCCGCTGATCCTCAACACTGGGGCCCCACAAGGGTACGTTCTGAGCCCTCTCCTGTACTCCCTGTTCACCCACGACTGCGTGGCCACGCACGCCTCCAACTCAATCATCAAGTTTGCGGACGACACAACAGTGGTAGGCTTGATTACCAACAGTGACGAGACGGCCTACAGGGAGGAGGTGAGGGCCCTCGGAGTGTGGTGTCAGGAAAATAACCTCACACTCAACGTCAACAAAACTAAGGAGATGATTGTGGACTTCAGGAAACAGCAGAGGGAACACCCCCCTATCCACATCGATGGGACAGTGGTGGAGAGGGTAGTAAGTTTTAAGTTCCTCGGCGTACACATCACAGACAAACTGAATTGGTCCACCCACACAGACAGCATTGTGAAGAAGACGCAGCAGCGCCTCTTCAACCTCAGGAGGCTGAAGAAATTTGGCTTGTCACCAAAAGCACTCACAAACTTCTACAGATGCACAATCGAGAGCATCCTGTCAGGCTGGTACGGCAACTGCTCCGCCCACAACCGTAAGGCTCTCCAGAGGGTAGTGAGGTCTGCACAACGCATCACCGGGGGCAAACTACCTGCCCTCCAGGACACCTACACCACCCAATGTCACAGGAAGGCCATAAAGATCATCAAGGACAACAACCACCCAAGCCGCTGCCTGTTCACCCCGCTATCATTCAGAAGGCGAGGTCAGTGCAGGGGCATCAAAGCTGGGACCGAGAGACTGAAAAACAGCTTCTATCTCAAGGCCATCAGACTGTTAAACAGCCACCACTAACATTGAGTGGCTGCTGCCAACACACTGACTCAACTCTAGCCATTTTAAAAATGGGAATTGATGGGAATTGATGTAAAATATATCACTAGCCACTTTAAACAATGCTACTTAATATAATGTTTACATACCCTACATTACTAATCTCATATGTATATACTGTACTCGATACCATCTGTGCTTTGGCAAAGTGGGTGGGGTTATATCCTTCCTGTTTGGCCCTGTCCGGGGGTGTCCTCGGATGGGGCCACAGTGTCTCCTGACCCCTCCTGTCTCAGCCTCCAGTATTTATGCTGCAGTAGTTTATGTGTCGGGGGGCTAGGGTCAGTTTGTTTATCTGGAGTACTTCTCCTGTCCTATTCGGTGTCCTGTGTGAATCTAAGTGTGCGTTCTCTAATTCTCTCCTTCTCTCTTTCTTTCTCTCTCTCGGAGGACCTGAGCCCTAGGACCATGCCCCAGGACTACCTGACATGATGACTCCTTGCTGTCCCCAGTCCACCTGGCCATGCTGCTGCTCCAGTTTCAACTGGCCTGGGCCCTAGGACCATGTCCCAGGACTACCTGACATGAGGACTCCTTGCTGTCCCCAGTCCACCTGGCCATGCTCCTGCTCCAGTTTCAACTGTTCTGCCTTACTATTATTCAACCATGCTGGTCATTTATGAACATTTGAACATCTTGTCCACGTTCTGTTATAATCTCCACCCGGCACAGCCAGAAGAGGACTGGCCACCCCACATATGCTCTCTCTAATTCTCTCTTTCTTTCTTTCTCTCTCTCGGAGGACCTGAGCCCTAGGACCGTGCCCCAGGACTACCTGACATGATGGCTCCTTGCTGTCCCCAGTCCACCTGACTGTGCTGCTGCTCCAGTTTCAACTGTTCTGCCTTATTATTATTTGACCATGCTGGTCATTTATGAACATTTGAACATCTTGGTCATGTTCTGTTATAATCTCTACCCGGCACAGCCAGAAGAGGACTGGCCACCCCACATAGCCCGGTTCCTCTCTAGGTTTCTTCCTAGGTTTTGGCCTTTCTAGGGAGTTTTTCCTAGCCACCGTGCTTTTACACCTGCATTGTTTGCTGTTTGGGGTTTTAGGCTGGGTTTCTGTACAGCACTTTGAGATATCAGCTGATGTACGAAGGGCTATATAAATAAATTTGATTTGATTTGATTTGATTTGATCTACTGCATATTGCCTATGCCGCTCTGTACCATCACTCATTCATATATCTTTATGTACATTTTCTTTATCCCTTTACACTTGTGTGTATAAGGTAGTAGTTTTGGAATTGTTAGTTAGATTACTCGTTGGTTATTACTGCATTGTCGGAACTAGAAGCACAAGCATTTCGCTACACTCGCATTAACATCTGCTAACCATGTGTATGTGACAAATAAATTTGATTTGATTTTGATTGCGCACCCAACTCACTCAGGTGCTTCGCTTTATCACATTTGACATTGTCCGTAAGCTTGAGTTAATTTGCACACAAAAAAATCATACAATGATGGGATGACCTGTGTGTTTTCCTTGTTAATGCAGACAGAGAAGAGCTCCAACTTCTTAATCACTAGACTCAATTTTGGCCCGAACATTGAATATAGTTGTGGAGAGTCCTTGTAATCCTAGATTCAGATCATTCAGGTGAGAAAAAACATCACCCAGACAGGCCAGTCGTATGAGAACCAACAAGTGAAAATGATGGTCAGTAAAGAAAATGTTAAGCTCGTCTCTCAATTTGTT
The DNA here is from genome assembly GCF_023373465.1 of Oncorhynchus keta. Classification (NCBI taxonomy): domain Eukaryota; kingdom Metazoa; phylum Chordata; class Actinopteri; order Salmoniformes; family Salmonidae; genus Oncorhynchus; species Oncorhynchus keta. The sequence goes on from NC_068432.1 coordinate 34,772,609, forward strand.
TTAAACGTGTCAATACTTTGCCCCTTGATAACCAGCACACAGTATGCACAGTATGTTGTAAAAGTGTTACATGGTCGCTGCCCATATCATTGCATAGTGCAGAAAATACACTCGAGTTCAGGGGCCTTGCTTTAACAAAGTTAACCATTTTCATTGTTTGGTTCAAAACGTATTTCAAGCTGTCAGGCATTCCTTTGACAGCAAGAGTCTCTCAGTGGATGCTGCAGTGTACCCAAGTGGCGTCGGGAGCAACTGCTTGCAAATTCCATTGATGTCACAAAACTGTCCAGTACTTAAAAAAATATCCTCTCCTATTGTCCTGGTTTCTAGAGGTTTGCAGTAGAGGATGTATTTCTTAATTGACATTAACATAACGGACATATACCAGGAGCTGTCCCAGGCCCGCCACGTCTGTTGACTCATCCAGCTGTAACGCATATAATTCACTGGCTTGTATGCAAAGCAGTAATTGTTACAAAATATCTACTGCTATGTCACTGATGCGTTGTGAAACAGTGTTGTTTGATGAAGTCATTGTCTGTCTATATTTTTTGGGCCTTTCCCCACAGCATTGTCCCAGCCATATCCGTGGCACCAGGAAGAATTAAGTCCTCCACAATAGTATGGGGCTTGCCTGTCCTAGCCACTCGGTAGTTCACCATATAAGACGCTTCTAGCCGCTTCTTATTAATGGTATCTGTTGCTTTTATGCATGTCTTACTACTCTAAAGTCGTCTTAATTCTCACTCTAAAAAGTCCCGTGGCTTATTTTTCAAATTGGCATGTTTTGTTTCTAAATGTCTGCGTAAGAGTGAAGGTTTCATCGAGTTGTAAGACAGTACTTCTGCACATATAACACACTTCTCCCAATATAAGTGAACCCCAAATCAATGTAGTTCAAATCATATTTGCGCAACTTCAATGGTCCAACATCCCTGTCTGTTGTTCGGTGCTTCCCCGGGTAAGGGGCCAGTAAGTAGCTCTTCGGCTGCATCAGATTCACAACTGTCAGTGTCCATGCTAGCTGGGCTAACAACAAATGCAGAATTACTGATACTAGCATTGGATGTTCTCGTGGAAGCAGAACAACTTGTGTCGTCGACAGGTGCAGGTGTGGTACTGCTGGCAGTAGGTATGTGTCTCTTTGGATGCGGGTCTTACTTTTTTTAATCATTCATCCATTTTCATGCAAACAGAATGACCAGCAGCTACATTTGGCTACATATGGACCGTTAGTGGAATTCCCTCGAGAGAATAGCGCTTAATGTGATTGGATGTTAATTATTTGACAAGGTTACCTGTATTTGACATTGTGTTGTTATTTTCCTGAACACTAGCTGGTTTAATTTATTTTTGGCAGTGAAACAAGGCTACTCAGGCGAGAGAAAAAACTTACCCAAATGTATTGCCCTGTTGGAAAAGGTAAATGGACTTTTTGAAAATGTGATTTTTTTTTTTTTTTAAATAGTACATGATTTTCTTGTAAAAAAAATAAATGTGAATCACGGCAAATCCCTGGGGTTTGGGAATACCTGGTCTAGAGAACACCCCCTTAACCAGATGATGTCACGCCTTGGTCTTAGTATTTTGTGTTTTCTTTAATTATTTGTTCAGGCCAGGGTGTGACATGGGTTTATTGTATTATCGTATTGGGGTTTTTGTAGGCATTGGGATTGTGGTTGATTAGGGGTGTGCCTAGTATAGGCTTGGCTGCCTGAGGCGGTTCTCAATCAGAGTCAGGTGATTCTTGTTGTCTCTGATGGGGAACCGTATTTAGGTAGCCTGGGTTTCACTGTGTATTTCGTGGGTGATTGTTCCTGTCTCTGTGTAGTTTCACCAGATAGGCTGTAATTACGGTTCACGTTCCGTTTGTTGTTTTGTATTTTGTATAGTTATTTCATGTGTCACTTTTTTCATTAAAGTCATGAGTAACCACCACGCTGCATTTCGGTCCGACTCTATTTCTACAAACGAAGAACGCCGTTACAGAATCACCCACCACACTCGGACCGAGCAGCGTGTTAACAGGCAGCAGTGAAGGGAAGACGTTATGGACAGCAGAGGCTTGGAGTATACGACGTGGGAAGAAATAGACAGGTGGGCGGCCGACCCAGAGAGAGTGCAGGAGCCCGCCTGGGATTCGCTGGAGCAGTGAGAAGAGGGCTATAGGAGAATGGAGTCGAAAAGAAAGACACGGCGGCGCAGAGCGAAACCCGAAAGTCACCCCCAAATATTTATTGGGGGAGGGCTCAGAGAGAGAGTGGCTGAGTCAGGAGTCAGACCTGAGCCAATTCTCCCTGTTAATCGTGAAGAGCAGCTGCAGTGGGAGAGGCTGCACCACTTGGACAATTGGACATGGGAGGAAGAACTGGACGGAAAAGGACCCTGGGCTCAGCCTGGAGAATATCGCCGTCCCAAGGAAGAAATAGAGGCGGCTAAAGCGGAGAGGCGCTGGTATGAGGAGGCAGCACGGCGACGCGGATGGAAGCCCGAAAAGCAGCCCAAAAAAATTATTGGGGGGGGGGCTTAAAGGTTGTATGGCTATGCCAGGTAGGAGACCTGCGCAAACTCCCTGTGCTTACCGGTGGGCTAGAGAGAACGGGCAGACACCGTGTTATGCTATGGAGCGCATGGTGTTTCCAGTGCGGGTGAATAGCCCGGTGCGGTTCATACCAGCCCTTCGTATTGGCCGGGCTAGAGTGGGCATCGAGCCAGGTAAGGTTGGGCAGGTTGCGCCTGCACGGTCTGGTCTATCCAGAGCCAACTCTCCTTGTTTATCGTGAGGAGCCAAGGAGGAGACCAGAACCAGAGCCGGTGTTAAGAGGTGAGCGAAGCAGAGACTGTGAAGGAGTTAATGGGGAAAGTGGAGAAGAGAGTAATGAGGGAGTTGCTAGTATGGTGCTATAGGTATGATATTCGTCCGACGGAGCGTGTCGGGGATTTAATGGCACCTGGGTCAGCGCTCCATACTCGTCCTGAGGTGCGTGTTAGTCGGCTGGTGAAAAATGTGCCAGCCTCACGCACCAGGCCTCCTGTGTACCTACCTAGCCTTGCACGTCCTGTGCCAGTCCTGCTCTCAGGCTCTCCAGTACACCTTCACGGTCCAGTCCATCCTGTGCCACCTTCACACACCAGTCCTCCGGTAGCAGCTCCCCGCACCAGGCTTCCTGTGCATGTCCTCGATCCTGTAGCACCAGTTCCAGCACCACGCACCAGGCCGTCAGTGTGCCTCGCTTGTTCAGCACAGCCAGAGCCTTCCTTCCCTCCTGCGCTACTGGAGTCTCCTGTCTGTTCAGCGCTATCAGAGCCTTCCTTCCCTCCTGCGCTGTCGGAGTCTACCGCCTGTTCAGCGCTATCAGAGCCTTCCTCCTCTACAGCGCTGCCAGAGCCTCCTGCCTGTTCGGAGCAGCCTGAGCTGCCAGTCTGCAGGTAGCTGTCAGTCTGCAAGGTGCTGTCAGTCTGCATGAAGCAACCAGAGCTGTCAGTCTGCAAAGAGCTGCCAGTCTGCAAGGAGCTGTCAGTCTGCAAGGAGCTGCCAGTCTGCAGGGTGCTGTCAGCCTGCATGGAGCAGTCAAAGCTGTCAGTCTGCATGAAGCAGCCAAAGCTGTCAGTCTGCAAAGAGCTGCCAGTCTGCAAGGAGCTGTCAGTCTGCAAGGAGCTGTCAGTCTGCAAGGAGCTGCCAGTCTGCAGGGTGCTGTCAGCCTGCATGGAGCAGTCAGAGCTGTCAGTCTGTATGAAGCAGCCAGAGCTGTCAGTCTGCATAAAGCAGCCAGAGCTGTCAGTCTGCATAAAGCAGCCAGAGCTGTCAGTCTGCAAAGAGCTGCCAGTCTGCAAGGAGCTGTCAGTCTGCAAGGAGCTGTCAGTCTGCAGGGTGCTGTCAGCCTGCATGGAGCAGTCAGAGCTGTCAGTCTGCAAGGAGCTGTCAGCCTGCATAGAGCAGCTCGATCCGCCAGTCAGCCATGATCTTCTAGATCTGCCAGTCAACCAGATTCTTCCAGATCTGCCAGTCAACCAGTCTCTTCCAGATCTGCCAGTCTGCATAGAGCAGCTAGATCTGCCAGTCAACCATGATCTTCTAGATCTGCCAGTCAACCAGATTCTACCAGATCTGCCAGTCAACCAGAATCTTCCAGATCTGCTAGTCAACCTGAATCTTCCAGATCCGCCAGCCAGTCAGGATCTACCGGAGCCTACTACCTACCTGAGCTTCATCTCAGTACTGGGCTTCCTCTCAGTACTGGGCTTCCTCTCAGTACTGGGCTTTCTCTCAGTACTGGGCTTTCTCTCAGTACTGGGCTTTCTCTCAGTACTGGGCTTCCCCTCAGTTCCGGGCTGCCCCTCAGTCTCGAGCTGCCCCTCAGTCCCGAGCTGCCCCTCAGTCCCGGGCTGCCCCTCAGTCCCGAGCTGCCCCTCAGTCCCGAGCTGCCCCTCAGTCCCGAGCTGCCCCTCAGTCACGAGCTGCTCCTCAGTTCAGTGGGGTTCTGGGTGAGGACTATTAGGCCATGGTCGGCGGCGAGGGTGGATTATCCCAGGACGCGAAGGGGAGGAACTAGGACATTAATGGAGTGGGGTCCACGTCCCGAGCCGGAACCGCCACCATGGACAGACACCCACCCGGACCCTCCCTATGGTTTTGAGGTGCGTCCGGGAGTCCGCACCTTAGGGGGGGTTCTGTCACGCCTTGGTCTTAGTATTTTGTGTTTTCTTTAATTATTTGTTCAGGCCAGGGTGTGACATGGGTTTATTGTATTATGGTATTGGGGTTTTTGTAGGCATTGGGATTGTGGTTGATTAGGGGTGTGTCTAGTATAGGCTTGGCTGCCTGAGGCGGTTCTCAATCAGAGTCAGGTGATTCTTGTTGTCTCTGATGGGGAACCGTATTTAGGTAGCCTGGGTTTCACTGTGTATTTCGTGGGTGATTGTTCCTGTCTCTGTGTAGTTTCACCAGATAGGCTGTAATTACGGTTCACGTTCCGTTTGTTGTTTTGTATTTTGTATAGTTATTTCATGTGTCACTTTTTTCAATAAAGTCATGAGTAACCACCACGCTGCATTTCGGTCCGACTCTCTTTCTACAAACGAAGAACGACGTTACAGATGAACAGTCGTTGGTATATTATAATCAGAACACATTGTGATGTCATGATGTGGGCCAAAAGTTCCATCCTACCTGAACATGCTGAAAATCAATAAAAATGTTCAAGGGAGGGGCTGAGGTTCCAGATTTTCTGGAACCCGACTTGCAGTGTCTTTTGATACTTGCAATGGCTTTTGATACGGAGATTCCTACACATGTGCAGGATTTTTTTTTATACGTAGCTTCTAACCACACTGCTGACATGGAGGGGGAAACTAGTTCCAACTATGCATTCCATGCCTCAAGCACAGTTTCATGTTCTTTTTTCATGTTGTAGCCTTGATAAAAGACATGATCGACATGTTCATACAAACTTTGTTGTATGGTATAACAGTATATTTAGGCAAACATATCAAACACAAGCAAGACACCTACAGGCAGTCAAAATAGCAATTATTTTCTCATCATTGTAAACATGGCCTAGTTCTTATTTCAGCAACTGTCTCTATGATGTGGCAGCATAACTATGAAGATTATTTTCCGAAATAGTAGGCAGTCTAAAGCGGTAGTTAACAGATAACTTAAGGAATGATAGTGCGCCTGGCGATACAAAACTAACTCATTGTTCGGATACACATGCTTGGGCTGCCTAGAAAATAAGGCTTTCCAGAGGTGGAACAGCTATGTAACATACATGTGCGGTACTTGTATGATTATTGCGTGGTTAAAATGCAGATCGTTTTTTGCCCCAATGCAAAACTCAAATGCAGTTACATGTTGTTTTCAGGAACCCTGGCTATTGGCTACGATATGGCAGCAACTATAAAGATTAGCCTACATCGTCACACAAAGCGCTGATTGTTTTTGCTCCAGTGCAATGTGTTGGGACTGCATCCTGCTTGTGCAACTGCAATATCCTTTACAACTGACAGAGAAGGTTGCACAACCTTCAATAAATATTTTTGTGAACGTTCGTTCAAATTGCTGCAGGGATTTTTATTTCAGCTGTTCAGAAATATGAGGCGGAGACATAGGCTACATCATCATGGTTCAGAACAGGGTGAGTAAAGAGAGAAATGTAAAGGGAGGGGGCGTGTGAGCAGTAGCTCCACAGTGTGCATAAGATAACACCTGCACAGAATGTGATCTGGATCCTTAGCTTTGAGAAAGAGGTTTCCATTGGGACGGGAAGGGGCGGAGTGGGGGACAAAACTCTGTATTCGTTGCCAAGTCCTTTTTCAAACAGCTCCTACACAAAAAGGGCGTTATTCTAATTTTCACAATTTCAGTGTTATTTTGACTTCATGGGAACTCTGTTCCTTTTCTATTTTTATTAACACCTTGCACTTTTTGTATTACTTTGAGCATGAAGAGGGCACTGGGCAATGGGATGGAAGCCCTGCCTCCTGTGAGCCCTGAGCTCAGGCTGTGTGACAGACTTCTCCTGTCCTTGGTTAGAGTTAGGGTCAAGGTTGAGCCAGGGGTGGACATGAAACTAGGGTTAAGGTTATGGCTATGGTTAGGGTTGAGCTGGAGTGTAGACATGAACCTAGGGTTAGGTCAGCATTTGAGCACCCCTTTTTTCCAGTGCTCCTACCTCCCTTCCTTCTCCTCCATTCCTCTCCCCTCAACACTCCTTACACCACATTCTCTACACAGCACTGTGTACTTCGCATGAGTATCTTCTTGCTGAGATTTTCCATCTCTGGGAAGAAAAATGAAGAGACAAAACAGCAGAGTAATACTTTCTCTGAAGGGTTCATGCAGAGCATCCCCACAGTTGTTATATTTTGTCTTGTTTAACTGTTGAAACTCTCTAACTGTGTTTGTTGTGAATAGATCAACAACCTAAGTCTGAGGTATGTTACTCACTCTTGTAATTCACATGTTGTGTATTGTCTTTACAGAAGAGCTATTTTCTGAGATACTGTATGTCCTCATGTCAATCATTCCCATGTTTGAGAGCACTGTCCAATCTTTACCACTAAGTCAGGACCATGGAGAGTACTCTATCAGCCTTTTGGGCAATGACCTACAAAGCAAATATATTTACAACCATTACAGGTATACAAGTTGTCCAAATGTTGTTTGTGTACACACTTATGTCTCGGAATTTTATTGGAAAATTCCATTTCTTTACCAAATGTAGTTTGCATCCCTAATTCAACTGAGAGATAGAATTTACAATGATAATTAAAACTCATTGTCATTGCAGCGTATAATTCAGCTGGTATTTCAAATAAAGAACTTAAAGGGATTTGGAGGGGAAATGTCCAAGCTATTACCTTTAAAGTATTACTTTTAAGCGTGGGGCTTTGTTAAAGGATTAAAAATGAATTGCCTGTGAATGTTGAGAAATCGGTAAACAGAATTCCATTATAAATGCATTGTGTGCTAGTGGCTAGTCTATTATACCTAGGAAAGTTATAAGTAGACCTCATTGAATTGTTTCCGAAATTCAAACCTCTGAGTGCCCAAAATGTCTCCTTCAAGTCAATGAGGGTACGCTTGAGACATAAACAGCTGTGAAAGTTGCAGAATGAAAAAAGCAACTGTTTGAGGACCAACATAAGTGATTCATACAGATGTAGGACCTTAATTTGACCTAAACTGTCACAGCAAAATCATCCTGCTGCAACAGGATTTGAACGTTTAGTTCATAATGTTGCTTGATCGGTGGTTAGGCTACTAGCTCGCCAAAAGTAGGCTACATGAAAAGTGCAATACTATTAATATAACTGTGTCTTAGAGTGGTTTGTCAGTGAATTTATGTAAATCACAAAGCTCATCTGCATTTCCTGCAGTGCAGGAAAATTCTCAGCAACAAAAGAGTGACCAAATTAAAGATCCTACATCTTTAGATCATCAGAATAATGATAGCACCCATTTCCCGCCATACAGATGTAAGATCTTAATTTGTTTCTACAGAGGGAAAATAATCATGCAGAAACAGGAAATGTGAATTGTTATGTGGATCAAGTTGAAGTTTTATTAGTCGTATGTACAGGATACGAATAGTACGTATTGTCCAATTTAATGCTTTCTTGCAGGTTCCATCTTGGCAATGCAACAACAATGAATAATAAAAGATAAGAACACAAACATAAAGTAGATGGCTCAGTAGAATAAAATAAACATTTTAAACATAAGTATAATACATGAAGACACAATTATTTTGTCCAATATTTACACATATAAATAAGTGGGGGACGGGGGCTAGTGAATAAATTGAGCAGTATAATAAGAGTCTGGTAACAGCAGTTGTGATGCGTGTGTGTGTGTGTGTGTGTGTGTGTGTGTGTGTGTGTGTGTGTGTGTGTGTGTGTGTGTGTGTGTGTGTGTGTGTGTGTGTGTGTGTGTGTGTGTGTGTGTGTGTGTGTGTGTGTGTGTGTGTGTGTGTGTGTGTGTGTGTGTGTGTGTGTGTGTGTGTGTGTGTGTGTGTGTGTGTGTGTGTGTGTGTGTGTGTGTGTGTGTGTGTGTGTGTGTGTGTGTGTGTGTGTGTGTGTGTGTGTGTGTGTGTGTGCTAAGGTGCAGAGAGTCAGAGCAGTTGCTCAGTCTAGTTCAAGTGTTCAGCAGTCTGATGGCTCGTAAATTGAAACTGTCTCTGTGCCTGTTGGTATCAGACCTCATGCTCCGATACCGTCTGCCCAACGTGAAGGGAGAGAACAGCTCGTGGCTGGAGTGTGTGAGGTCCTTGATCATGTTCCGTGCCAGGCACCGTTTCAAGTAGATGTCCTGGATGGGTGGGAACACGGTCCCAGTGATGTACAGGGCCATCTTCACCACCCGCTAGAGGGCCTTGCAGTCGTGGACAGAGCAATACCCTTATCCAGCCGTGATGCATGATCTTGTGGGTGCAGCGGTAGGTAGTATTTGGAGAGGTTCCGAGTGTCATGCCGAATTTCTTCAGCCGCTTTCGTAAGTAGAGATGCGTGTTTTTGGTCAAGTCATTGGTGATGTGGACTCCGAAGAACTTAAAACTTGTGACTCTCTCTACTGCAGTCCCGTTGATATGGATCGGGCATGTTCCCTCCTCTGCTTCCTGAAGTCAACAATCAACTCCTTTGTTTTGCTGACGTTGAGGGAGAGATTGTTGTCATGACACCACAATGCCAGTTCACTTACCTTCTCCCTATAGGCTGACTCATCGTTGTTGGTTGTCAGGCCTACAACTGTGATGTCGTCAGCAAACTTCATGATGAAGGTGGTGTCGTGCAAAGCCATGCAGTCGTGGGTTAACATGGAGTACCTGTGTTAAGAGTCAGCGTGGAGGAGGTGTTGTTGCCAATCCTCACAGCCTGTGGTCTGCCCATCAGGAAGTCCAGGATCCAGTTGAAAAGTCGTTTCCAGACCCAGGGCTCTGAGTAATGGAAATGATATCTTGGAGTGGGTCCAGTGTGCCTGACCAGTGTGCCTGACCAGTGTGCCTGGCCAGTGTGCCTGACCAGTGTGCCTGACCAGTGTGCCCTTGATGTGGGCCATGACCTGCCTCTCGAAGCACTTCATGATTACCGAGGTGAGTACGACAGAGCAATAGTCATTTGGATGTCAACTTGTTTTTCTAGGACACTGGGACGATGGTGGTCTCCCTACAACAGGTGGGGACTACAGCCTGGGACAGGGACAGGTTCAAGAAGTCCGAGAAGATTATAATTAGTGGACATTTTTGTAGGGGTTCCTACAGTCTGACATTTCTAAGTGTAAATTACAAACTTCAGAAGCCTTTTTACCTCAAATACACTACAAGTTTTAAAATAACCATGTGGCAGAAAGTTATTCTGCAACAGGGTGATCAAATTAAGATCCTACATCTGTATGTGTTGAGCAGACTCAGACAGTCTGTGTAATGGAGCAGTGCTTCTGGAGAGAGAGTAACAAAGTGAAATAATGGGGACATTTGTTTTCTTCTACAGGAAAATCCAGAGCGACTGATTAAATATTGACTTGTGATTCTCTTAGTTCTCTTTCGTCTGCCAGATGCATAATTAATATCAGCTAAATTAACTCTGATGCTGTTACATTATGTTTTCTGTTATTTATTTATTTAATTGTTGGTTTGTGTTGCAACTGTTTAATTGTATGGAAAGGCAAATGCCTAGAAATGTAGAGGGTAACCTAGTTGTTGTGAAGTGCATTGTTCATCTATGTAGCATACAGTTCAGAAGGCTACATTCAACTGAATCTGTTTCTATTGTTATCCTTTAGTAGTTCGCTGCTTGCTGCAGTGTCTTTTGTCAGATGAACTGCTGTATTATTGCAGTCTTGAAAGAAACTGTGGAAATGTCCATTGAACTGCTCAATCTTTTTTTTGCAATCTTGAAAGGAACTGTAGAGATGGTCACAGTGATTATTTTTCTTCACATTAGAACTGGAAGTGTGTCATGCCAGTCCCCCTCTAGCCATTAAAGTAGTACTCCAGTCTCCTTTTCACCTCATCTAGCACATAGATTCACTTAACAAAAGGCACATCTCAATAGGTGGCCCAGGCAAGTAATGACACAGGTGGGGGGAGGGTGGGCCTTTCCTCTTTTGTTCTCTATTGTTCCTCTATTGTTCCTCAAGCAAGGGGGAGGCTGATGACATCACAGATTCCCATCAGACCAACTCCTTGAATGCCGTACTCCATGAAGTCTGCAGTTGTCTAAAAACACATTTGCTCCCCCTAAATTGTTCAATCCCTTAGTGTGTGTACTTCACTGTATTTATACTTGGAATATTGCTTTTCAACAGTAAAAGTTTTAAAACATTGCTGGAGGACATCTTTAATAGGAACATACAGCAACTTAGCCTCAGATTTGTAGCACGGCCCCTTGAGCATATACTGTCATGGAAGGTTGGTGTAAAACCTTTGCGGAAATACAATAGAATAGAGCTGATGATAAGGATCCTGTTCAGAAACCCTTTTGGCTGGTGTTATTCTGGGTTCCAGGGATAAAGCCAATCAGTTCCATTGTCAGTCTTTCCTAACGGCTGATTTTTTTCATTTTATTTTACCAGGCAAGTCAGTTAAGAACAAATTCTTATTTTCAATGACGGCCTAGGAACAGTTGGTTAACTGCCTGTTCAGGGGCAGAACGACAGATTTGTGCCTTGTTAGCTCGGGGATTTGAACTTGCAACCTTCTGGTTACTAGCCCAACACTCTAACCACTAGGCTACCCTGCCACCCTGATGATCATCCATGTGAAAATAAACAGCAGGTAGCCTAGCGGTTAAGAGCATTGTAAGTGAAAGGTCGCTGTATTGAATCCGTGAGCTGTCAAGGTGGAATATAATCTGCCCTTCTGCTCTTGAGCAAGGCAGTTAACCCCCAACAACAGCTGCTCCATAGGTGCTGTGGACGTTGATTAAGGCAGCCCCCTGCGCCTCTCTTATTCAGAGGGGTTGGTTTAAATGACATACAGTATTTAAGTTGAATGCATTCAGTTGTGTAATTGACTAGGTATCCCCATCCTTGTGTTACCAGTCCTCTGTAGCCCTCAGAGGTGAAAGAGAATGGTTTTCCATAAACATTGAAGCATCTCTGGGGCAGTGAAACTGTATTACTGAGTGGTGAGTAGAACAGTAAGTCCTCTATTATCCCACAATAGAGAGTAGTGAGTAGAACAGTAAGTCCTCTATTATCCCACAATAGAGAGTAGTGAGTAGAACAGTAAGTCCTCTATTATCCCACAATAGAGAGTAGTGAGTAGAACAGTAAGTCCTCTATTATCCCACAATAGAGAGTAGTGAGTAGAACATTAAGTCCTTTATTATCCCACAATAGAGAGTAGTGAGTAGAACAGTAAGTCCTCTATTATGCTACAATGCATACTGGTTGTAAAATCATCCAAATCGCTTTTTAAAAAACAGTCTCTCCTGGGCTGCATTTACACAGGCTGCCCAATTCTAATATCTTTTGACCAATTATGTCAGATGTTTTTCAGAGCTGATGTGATTGGTCAAAAGACCAATTAGTGGGGAAAAAAAACATTGGAATTGGGCTGCCTGTCTAAAGCAGCCTCAGTGGCACAATTAACACGATTTCCGAGCTTAACCTTTTGGTATGGGTTAGAGGCACTGTTCAATGTTTGCCTGATTAATGTTTTAAATAAATGCAATCAGAATATAAAGCATTTGTTAGTCAACTATTTATGTTTTAGACTTAATTGCTGTTCGTTAAACAAGAGAAGTTAGAGGGTTGTGCAACCAGAGGGTGTGCCCTACCCTTCGTGAATTGTGGACGTTTGAAGACTGGTAATTATCATGAATTCACTACAAAGCGTTGTTTTTCTGCATTTCTAAATTCTGTTTATCGGAAGATGAAGTTCATCTATCTACACATTTAGATAAACACGGCGTGACATTAAAACGCATTGTTATAATGCACGGCTAGTTAACATAAGAAAAGTAACACACTGCACAACACTGACCATATGATATTTAATTATTTTTATGAGAAGCTAAATCTTTCAGCTGAGAACTAAGTGTTTAACATATTATTGCATATTTAACATATTGTCTCTGCCCAAAATAGATGAGAGGAAAAGGGATTGCTTTTCAATAGGGATGGTGTTATTTATTGAGATTGTCTTGTCAGTGCGTTGGTGTCATAGATGGGTGGAAAGTTCTGCCAGGCAAATATTTGACCCAATTTATTACTCAGTTGGAGTCCTTGCCATCTTTGGGGAGAAATTTAATTAAAAAATGTTGTTTTTTTTCTCCTGCATTAGTTGCTATGTGATAATGTTTATCAAATGAAGAAATTAAATTTATTTTGTTATATAAAATACATTTTGCTGCCTTTTATCTGTCAGTAATGACCAGATCATTGCTGAAAAACACCCTGATGCATAAATACGTCCACTGATAACTGTGGCCAATCCATCATTAAGTCCTTTGGTGTCCCAAAATGACTTAATTAAGGGGATGCATGTGAGTGATTTATGGTTGCCATGACAGTTAGGCTTATTATGCTTTTTTCCCGAGCTCATTCCATTGGAGGTAACTTTGTGCATTGGGAACATGTTACTGAAAGTCATCTCTTAAGTTAACCGTGTCATTTATTTCAGCTTTTGACACTGACTTATGTTACTGTTTAATGATCGAACCTGGGTCCTTGATCATTTGACCTTCCCGCAATAGGACGCCAACCTCGACGAGATCATTGATAGCTGTACACCTGCTTGCACACCTACATTAGTGAACAACACACAAACTCTAATGATTGTTACATTGCAGTCATACATCTTCTGGTGGTTTCTCTGCAAATGAATGATGATTAACATGTGTATAATAGATTCCCACCCAATTACCTCTCACTCCAGCTTTCAGCTTTAAGGCCCCGACTCTCCATCACTCTGACATTTACTACTTCATCCACTCTGGTCCTTCCGTCCATTAATAACCCTCTGCTTGACTTGGTGCCCGAAAAACACATTGGCTAAAGCACACATGGAAGACTAAAGCAGAAATCAGTTGTAACCCTTCATTCCTAAAATAACAATGTACTAAGGAATTCTCTCCCTTTGTAATGTGTTGCTTTTTATGTGGACTTTACAGACTGTCACGTAAGCTTATCTTGAGCCAATGTAACTGGTATTAAAAGTTGAGTGCCTACAATGTTTTTTATGATGGACTTCTTGGTTTTGGGATCTCTGAGGATTCATATTCATAGCTGAACAGTGACAAGGTAAATTCTGTAATATCAGTGCCTGACTGTAGACATTTGTTCCCCTGAAGATCTCCAGACTATTATTAGTCACTTGATTTAAGGAGCAACCAGATTTTTGGACAAACCATACATTATTATTGTACTCTTACAGATACAATATTATCATATAGCACATACTATCTTCTTTCCAGGGGTGGTGTTTTAATCTAAAAAGTAATTTCAGTGATTCAGCCACTGACTGAAGCCTCTCTGATTTGAATAGGATGATTTGCTCGCTCAATATAATCCTGTGTGATAATTGTGTGGGTTTGTAGCCTATGGATCTATTCTCCTTGCATTGCAGACCTGGCTGTGTCCCATGCATGGTGGGGTGTCAGGCTCCATCCTGCCAAACGCTGGCACTAACAAGTCAGCCTCTGGCCAGGTTGAGGGAGGGTAGGCCTGTTCCCCCTGTTCCCCCTGGGCAGTGTGTACTCACTAACCACACAGCCTATTCAACTCTAGAGCAACACAGAGCAGCTCAGGGAGAAAACATTGTGGAAAATAAGCCTGGTGGTGGAGGCATGGTATGAGACAGATATCTTTGGCAGACACACAGTGCTGCCGAGCTGGCTGAGAATGAGGCCTTTACCAAGGCCCTGTAGTGCAATGTCAGACAATTTTCTACCACCATCAAGTCAGGTCGGATTGAGGTCCTCACGGAACAAATGAAGAGACCTGGCCGTGTGGTGCCAGGACAACAACCTCTCCCTCAACATAATGAAGACAAAGGAAATTATTGTGCACTACAGGAAAAAGAGGACCGAGCACGCCCCCATTTTCATCAATGGGGCTGTAGTTGAGAGCTTCAAGATACTTGGTGTCCACCGCACCACCAAACTAACATGGTCCAAGCACACTGAGACAGTCATGAAGAGGGCACAACAAAACCGATTCCCCATCAGGAGATTTGGCATGGGTCCTCAGATCTTCAAAAGGTTAGTCAGCTGCATCATTGAGAGCATCCTGATGGGTTGTATCACTGCCTGGTATGGCAACTGCTTGGCCTCTGACCGCAAGGCACTACAGAGGGTAGTGTGTACAGCCCAGTACATTACTGGGGCCAAGCTTCCTGCCATCCAGGACCTCTATACCAGGCGGTGTCAGAGGAAGGCCCTAACAATTGTCAAAGACTCCAGTCATCCTAGTCATAGACTGTTCTCTCTGCTACCACATGGCAAGCGGTACCGGAGTGCCAAGTCTAGGTCCAAGAGCCTTCTAAACAGCTTCTACCCCCAAGCCATAAGACTCCTGAACATCAAATGGCTACCCAGACTATTTGCATCCCCCCCTCTCTCATTTACACCACTGCAGCTCTCTGTTGTTATCATCTATGCATAGTCACTTCATTAACTCTATCTACATGTACATATTACCTCAACTAACCGGTGCCCCCCCACATTGACTCTGTACCGGTACCCCCCTGTATATAGTCTCGCTATTGTTATTTTACGGCTGCTCTTTAATTACTTGTAACTTGTATTTCTTATTCATTTTTATATTTTTTATTAAACTGCATTGTTGGTTAGGGGCTCCTAAGTAAGTATTTCACTGTAAGGTTTTTCTCCTGTTGTATTCGACGCATGTGACTAATACCATTTGTTGTGATTTCTATCCTGAAGTATCCAAAAGTAGCCGGACGTCTCCGGAATATACATTCTTACAAGTCACTTGCTGTACTTTATAGAACACATACAGTATGAACTCATTCTGTAGAGGGTTATTTTGGTGGACAGATCAGCAGGGGTCATTGTCTTTACCACTCCATCAATGTCATCATAGTCTACAGCTTCATATCACAAGGGGACCTTTGGTAACCTGAAAACAAAGCCTCAGACTTGTTTTGTTCTCTTGAATAGGCTGGATGACTGGAGAGCCCAGACTCTGAGACAGGTTAAAGTCTTTGCATTTTGAATAGAAAAAAGGCCTGACCTTAGCTCTGGGAAGAACTTTACACTGTGCACTGGTTTCTATACACCAGAGCAAACATCACATGAACTATTTCAACTATTCAAACATTTAGTGAACAGACTTATTGTTGTCTTCCTAGATAGGCAGTTACCTTAAGTAAGTCTACACTGTGGAATTGAAAATGCCTGCTGGAGGAAAGTGCTGCCCCTAATTTCAGAAAGTTAATGGAATCCTTCACTTTCTATTTTGTATTGAGTTTTGTTTGGAATTGTCTCAATGTGCCTCTCTTATTTTTGGTTTAATTTAGTATGGTTATTCAAAACATACAAGATGGCACTGCCTTTTTCTATTGATTCTAGCTATTTGAGTAATCATCAATTCTACCTTCACCCAATTAGGCTTCTCATCTCACTCTTGTTTACAACTAATCTTGTGTAGCCTAGTCTCTGCTGTTGATTTAAATAACGAACACAAAACAAGAAGAGAGAAACTGGAAAAACAACCAACATAACAATTACAGTATGTACAAGGTAAGCGTATTTGTCCTAACTTCTGTTTATTTTCTACCACCTGCTGAGTGTGCAATGGACATCAAGACCGGGTCAGTCATGTACGCAGTATGTGATCAATGTTTTCATAATTCCTTCTGATTGGGGAAGTAGGTATCCTAGCAGTTGAGCACTGGACCAGTAACCAGAAGGTCGCTGGTTCAAATCCCCAAGCTGACTAGGTGAAAAATGTGTCAATGTGCCCTTTAGCAATGCACTTAACCCTGGTCACTCTGGATAAGAGTGTCTGCCAAATGACTAAAATGTAAGTTCACAAAAAGCATTCAAGACAAGAGCAGGCAAGGTACACAACAGTAGTCGTGTGTGGGTAAAATCACCGGGGGGGGGAATCAATAACTCACCCTACTTGTAGAGAAACGGCTTCTTTTCTTTCATGTTGACGAAACGGTCTACCATTCTGTCATACAGTACACACTTTTATTTTTTGTTGTCCTAGGCTCCCTGGCTAAAATGCTTGCACACTAGCATATCATCCTTCTATATCTAGCTAAATATTGAACTTCCATCCTCTCAGGCCAGGGGCACAACAATGTATGAATTAATGGTTGGATCAGAATAGCTGTTATAATCATTGGCCAGTATGGAGAATTAAGTAAAACCACAAGTCAAATCCCTATCTTCACCCATGGCTAATTTAGGAAAGGGACAATTTTAACTATCAGAGGACAACAACACAATAAAATGCAACAATTCAAGTTTTTCTGTCAATGATGAAGCTGGCTTCCCTCAACACTTGTATTTGGTGCGCCAGGACCATTCACAGTTGCTTAGCTCAATGTTGATGGACACATTTTTTATACTTTTTTAAATCAAGGATGGCTAAATGCTCGCTTGCTTCCCTTGCCTTCAATGCTACGAGCGGCAACAATGTCATACTCGTTTAGACCAGACAGCATCAGATAGACGGCCTACGAGTATATGTTTCGCTTGCTCAGATGCTTTCTCCTGTGAGATACATTCAGCCTCTTGCTAATTGAAGGAAAATTGTGAAACACAGAGAGATGAAAAATACATAATTTTACTTATTTTTCTTTTTTTCTTGGTCAATTGTTTGGGGAAGCCTGGCTTCCCTTGGCATCCATGAGTACAAGCTACAGGTACACAATGACAGACAACTCTTGTCTCTAATGAGATTATCCTTGATTGGTTGTAACTAATATGGACAATGATATTCACCAATACCAGTTGATTAGCATATGTTGTCATTCGTCATAGCAGCAGGAGTTGAAGTGGGAATAGGGGTTGTAGCACTGAAGCAGGTGCAAGTTTATCAGTGGAGGCTGTGTTGTTGAGTGCCTGTTATATCTGGAACACACATGACTCCCCCCTGTTCTCTATGAGCTCAGGGTACATCACGCCAGAGGCTGTGTCTGTGGCATAGCAACACAAATTTAGGCTAGTCTGCACGTGTTCTTCTTTTGTATTTTGCTCCCGAAAAAGGCCTATTATGAGTGTATTACTAGAGTGACTGGCGCAAGCAGGGCCACAGGAGACCATGGCCGTCACACGTATCCACAGGCCATGTAAATAACAGATGGGCCCAGTGAACGCAGGCCTGCCTGCTGACAGGAGAGGTTCCGGCCCTGCAGGAACCACCGCACCAACACAGTACACTCACAGAGAGCCGGAGGAACCAGCTCAACAACATGGTACAGTCCCAGAGAGAGGGATCAATTCATTAACATACTACCACAACACACAAACAGAGGCATGCTTTCAGCAGCTCTACAAACACAGAGCTGAGTGGAACCTTGTTTTACCAGTTTTCTATGTCTAGCTCCGCTTGCTTGGTTCACTCTGGGTTTTTAAATTCGGTTTTACCTTGGATTTCTCTTAGTCTCTCCCTATTTCTGATCACTTACCATGGACTTAAAAAGAGCTGCTTTAATGATACATTTTTCTCAAAGACAATACAGGGATTTACTTCCTCAGAAATGTATAGGGATAGGATTGCGCTTATTCCATATATCAAAGAGGCATTCTCCTATTTTCAGTCTATGTTTTCTGCTATCTGTGACAAACAAGCCCCTCTCAAAAAGTGCAGGGTAAAAGGTAGAGACAATCCCTGGTTTATAGGGGAATTATCTGACTTGATCCATAAACGAAATACACAATGGGCCAAAGCCAGAAAGGGCAATGCTCAGGCTGAATGCCAGTTATTCAGTGCACTGAGAAATAAGTGTGCCTTGTTAATACCGAAATGCAAATCTAGCTTTTATTACGAATCTACCAAGGCAAACCTCAATGATTATGGAAAACCATTAAATCCATGAATGCTAACACAAACTCCTCTGGTCTTCCGCTGAAATTGACCTCAAATTCAATGGATGTGACTGACAAGAATAAACTGCTTGACACGTTTAATGAGCATTTTGCTAAAGCTGGCTAAAACTCCCTCCTACGGCAGGGTAGCCTAGTGGTTAGAGCATTGGACTAGCAGCCGAAAGGTTGCAAGTTCAAATCCCCGAGCTGATAAGGTACAAATCTGTCGTTCTGCCCCTGAACAGGCAGTTAACCCACCGTCATTGAAAATAAGAATTTGTTTTTAACTGACTTGCCTAGTTAAATAAAGGTAAATAAATAAATAAATAAATGAGGCTGTGCATAAAAATGCTGCATGCCGGCCGATGGTTCATCCATTTAATTTGACTGAGATTGAGCTTTCAAAAGTTGTAAAGGAACTCAAATCTATTGATTTGAAAACAGCTGGCCCAGATGAATTAAAACCATATTTTTTTAAAAATTGGTGCATAGATCATTGCTGCCTCTCTCACTCACATATTAAATATTTAATTGGTGAATAATACCATTCCAAAAGTCTGGAAAGCAGCCTATGTCATGCCTATGTCACGCCAACTGGGAGATCCGTCCCAGTTTGATAACTCTTGTCCCATATTTAAACTGTGCACTGGCTAAAGTTTTGGAATATCTTGTGAACTCACAATTGAAAGACTTTCTTTGTAATAACTCCATTTTATCTCAATTCTAATAGGTTTTTAGAGCCAATCATAGTACAATTACTGCTCTAAGTAAGGTTGTAGGTGATAGTCTAGATGCCCAGGACAAGAAAAATCACTGTTTCACTTTTTATTGACTTATTGTATGCCTTCTACACTGATGACCATGCCCTGCTGTTGAATAGACAAAAAAAGGTTGGTTTAAGTGTTGATGCATTGGATTGATTCCAAAACTACCTTTCTGACTGAACACGGTGTGTAGCTCAGGAGGGTATGAGTTTCGAAGGCTTACAAAAGGAGTTCCCCAGGGCTCAATTTTAGGTCCGATCCTTTTTACACTGTATATAAATGATATAGGTGAAGACTGTTGACTCTGCAACAGAGTTATTTATTCTAGCTCCTCTAACAATGAGAAGGTTTTTCAGGACTTACAGTTGGCCTTTGATCTTATTCAAAGGCAGCTTTTCCAATTGAAACTTGTGCTTAATGAAAGGAAAACCAAGTTTATGGTTTTCTCTTTCCTGAAAGAAAACAGATGGAGTCACTTGCAGATTTTAACTATAACAGGCCAGCAAATAGATAGGGTCACCTCCTATACGTATTTTGATATTTGGTTGGATGAAAAGTTTCATTTTAAACAGCACATTGATAACTTGACCAAGAAACTAAAGTTGAAATTGGGTTTCTATTTCAGGAATAAATCTTGCTGTTCAATGTTAGTCAGAAAAGATCTTGTTCAATGCACGTTTTTATCAGTGCTGGATTATGGTGATATTGTCTATATGCAGACCTCAGCAAGTACCTTAAACTCTGGACACAGTGTATCACGGTGCTTTAAGATGTATTACCAATGCTAGATCACTTACCTATCACTGTGATCTGTATGCTCTGGTGCAATGGACCTCTCTCTCTACCAGGAGGCTAAAGCACTGGTACACCTTTGTGTACGAAGCATTGATGGGACAACTCCCATTGTATCTATGTTCTTTACTGACCAGATTAGTCACTCAATATAGTCTTCGTTCACAGTCGCTGCTGTCCTTGCCTGTTCCCAAGGCTAGAACTGAGATGGGGAAAAATATTTTACCCATAAGGCCCCTTTATCTTGGAACATGCTTCAGAAGATTTTAATTAGTGTCCTCGACAACACTGTTTGTGTCAACTGCAGTTGTTTCTAATCTTCAATTCTATTTTTAACTTGTGACACTTTGTGTTTTGTGTGTATTCTGTAGTTTTTCTGTCATGTTTTATGGAAATGCTGCTATTTCCCTGTGTTGCCTTCTTGCCAGGTCGCCCTCGCAAAAAAACATATTTTTAACCTCAATGGGTTTTACCTGGTTAAATAAAGTTTAAATAAAAAATAAGGAGGAATCAGAAAACATAGTTTAGCTATGTATAACTGATACTGGCTGTATGTCATGAATAAACTCTGTTGATCAGTAGACAGTTTGTTACCTTGAATTAATTCCTTTAATTGTGTTTAGTGTTTTTCTTTAAAAAAAAATCCATTATCTTTAGGAACGTATGCTTTAAATATATATATACAGTATTACTCCAACATTTGGACACACCTACAGTACTCATTCAAGGGGTGTTCTGCATTGTAGAATAATAGTGAACACATCAAACAATAAAATAACACATATGGAATCATGTAGTTCAACAAACTAAATATATTTTAGATTTTAGATTATTCAATGTAGCCACTCTTTGCCTTGATGTCAGCTTTGCACACGCTTGGCATTCTCTCCACCAGCTTCACCTGGAATGCTTTTCCAACTGTCTTGAAGGAGTTCCCACATATGCTCAGCACTTGTTGTCTACTTTTCCTTCACTCTGCGGTCCAATTCATCCCAAACCATCTGATACAGCACTCTCCTTCTTGGTCAAATAGCCCTTACACAGCCAGGAGGTATGTTGGATCGTTGTCCTGTTGAAAAACAAATGATAGTCCCACTAAGCGCAAACCAGATGGGATGATGAGGTAGCCATGCTGGTTAAGTGTGAATTGTAAATAAATCATTAACATTGTCACCAGCAAAGCACCCCACACCATCACTCCACCTCCTCCATGCTTCATGGTGGGAACCACACATGCGGAAATGATCCGTTCCAAAAATCTACATTTTGGTCTCAGACCAAAGGACAGATTTCCACCGGTCTAATATCCATTGCTCGTGTTTCTTGGCCCAAGCAAGTCTCTTCTTCTTATTGGTCCTTTAGTAGTGGTTTCTTTTCATAAATTCGACCCTGAAGGCCTGATTCACGCAGTCTCCTCTGAACAGTTGTTGAGATGTGTCTGTTACTTGAACTCTGTGAAGCATTTATTTGGGCTGCAATTTGAGGTGGAGTTAAGTCTAATGAACTTATCCTCTGCAGCAGAGGTAATTCTGGGTCTTCTTTTCCTGTGGTGGTCCTCATGAGAGCCAGTTTCATCATAGCGCTTGATGGTTAATCTGAAAACAAGACTCCCTAAATTGTATCAGCATATCGATTGCGCAACCAGGGCGGGAAAAACCTTGGATCATTGTTATTCTAACTTCCGCGACGCATATAAGGCCCTGCCCTGCCCTCCTTTCGGAAAAGCTGACCACGACTCCATTTTGCTGATCCCTGCCTACAGACAGAAACTAAAACAAGAAGCTCCCACGCTGAGGTCTGTCCAACGCTGGTCCGACCAAGCTGATTCCACACTCCACACTGCTTCCATCACGTGGACTGGGATATGTTTCGTATTGCGTCAGATAACAACATTGACGAATACGCTGATTCGGTATGCGAGTTCATTAGAACGTGCGTTGAAGATGTCGTTCCCATAGCAACGATTAAAACATTCCCTAACCAGAAACCGTGGATTGATGGCAGCATTCGCGTGAAACTGAAAGCGCGAACCACTGCTTTTAATCAGGGCAAGGTGACTGGTAACATGACCAAGTACAAACAGTGCAGCTATTCCCTCCGCAAGGCTAACAAACAAGCTAAGCGTCAGTATAGAGACAAAGTAGAATCTCAATTCAACGGCTCAGACACAAGAGGTATGTGGCAGGGTCTACAGTCAATCACAGACTACAAGAAGAAAACCAGCCCAGTCACGGACCAGGATGTCTTGCTCCCAGGCAGACTAAATAACTTTTTTGCCCGCTTTGAGGACAATACAGTGCCACTGACACGGCCTGCAACGAAAACATGCGGACGCTCCTTCACTGCAGCCGAGGTGAGTAAAACATTTAAACGTGTTAACCCTCGCAAGGCTGCAGGCCCAGACGGCATCCCCAGCCGCGCCCTCAGAGCATGCGCAGACCAGCTGGCCGGTGTGTTTACGGACATATTCAATCAATCCCTATACCAGTCTGCTGTTCCCACATGCTTCAAGAGGGCCACCATTGTTCCTGTTCCCAAGAAAGCTAAGGTAACTGAGCTAAACGACTACCGCCCCGTAGCACTCACTTCCGTCATCATGAAGTGCTTTGAGAGACTAGTCAAGGACCACATCACCTCCACCCTACCTGACACCCTAGACCCACTCCAATTTGCTTACCACCCAAATAGGTCCACAGACGATGCAATCTCAACCACACTGCACACTGACCTAACCCATCTGGCCACGCACGCCTCCAACTCAATCATCAAGTTTGTGGACGACACAACAGTGGTAGGCTTGATTACCAACAACGACGAGACGGCCTACAGGGAGGAGGTGAGGGCCCTCGGAGTGTGGTGTCAGGAAAATAACCTCACACTCAACATCAACAAAACTAAGGAGATGATTGTGGACTGCAGGAAACAGCAGAGGGAAAACCCACCTATCCACATCGATGGAACAGTAGTGGAGAGGGTAGTAAGTTTTAAGTTCCTCGGCATACACATCACAGACAAACTGAATTGGTCCACTCACACATACAGCATCGTGAAGAAGGCGCAGCAGTGCCTCTTCAACCTCAGGAGGCTGAAGAAATTCGGCTTGTCACCAAAAGCACTCACAAACTTCTACAGATGCACAATCGAGAGCATCCTGTCAGGCTGTATCACCGCCTGGTACGGCAACTGCTCCGCCCACAACCGTAAGGCTCTCCAGAGGGTAGTGAGGTCTGCACAACGCATCACCGGGGGCAAACTACCTGCCCTCCAGGACACCTACACCACCCGATGTTACAGGAAGGCCATAAAGATCATCAAGGACAACAACCACCCGAGCCACTGCCTGTTCACCCCGCTATCATCCAGAAGGCGAGGTCAGTACAGGTGCACCAAAGCAGGGACCAAGAGACTGAAAAACAGCTTCTATCTCAAGGCCATCAGACTGTTAAACAGCCACCACTAACATTGAGTGGCTGCTGCCAACACACTGACTCAACTCCAGCCACTTTAATAATGGGAATTGATGGGAAATGATGTAAAATATATCACTAGCCACTTTAAACAATGCTACCTAATATAATGTTTACATACCCTACATTACTCATCTCATATGCATACGTATATACTGTACTCTATATCATCTACTGCATCCTTATGTAATACATGTATCACTAGCCACTTTAACTATGCCACTTTGTTTACATACTCATCTCATATGTATATACTGTACTCGATACCATCTACTGTATCTTGCCTATGCTGCTCTGTACCATCACTCATTCATATATCTTTACGTACATATTCGTTATCCCCTTACACTGTGTATAAGACAGTAGTTTTGGAATTGTTAGTTAGATTACTTGTTGGTTATTACTGCATTGTCGGAAGTAGAAGCACAAGCATTTCGCTACACTCGCATTAACATCTGCTAACCATGTGTATGTGACAAATACAATTTGATTTGATTTGGTTTTTGCGACTGCACTGGAAGAAACTTTCAAAGTTCTTTCAAATGTTCCGTATTGACTAAGCTTCATGTCTTAAAGTAATGGGCTGTCATTTCTTTTTGCTTATTTGAGCAGTTCTTGCCATAATATGGACTTGGTCTTTTACCAAATAGGGCTATCTTCTGTATACCAACCCTACCTTGTCACAACAAAACTGATTGGCTCAAACCCATTAAGAAGAAAATAAATTCCACAGATTAACTTAACATGTCACACCTGTTAATTGAAATGCATAAAGGTGACTACCTCATGAAGCTGGTTGAGAGAATGCCAAAGGTTTGCAAAGCTGTCATCAAGGCGAAGGGTGGCTACTTTGAAGAATCTAAAATATAAAGTATATTTTGATTTGTTTAACACATTTTTGGTTACTATATGATTCCATGTGTGTTATTTCATAGTTTTGATGTCTTCACTATTTATTCTACAATGCAGAAAATAGTAAAAATTAAGAAAAAACCCTGAATGAGTAGGTGTGTCCAAATATTTGAACTGATACTGTATATATCTATCCATACAGCATGTGTCACTGTTATGTATCTTTTCACTCATCTTTTTTTAATGTACACATCAGTGTGTGTGTGTGTGTGTGTGGCTACTTGTGTGACTCAGTGGAGTGAGTGCAATCAAAAGGAAGCGATCAAATCATGCCCGACAGCGATTAATGCCGTCCAACGATTATTTCTCCCTGATGCATTGGAGCATGGAGGCATTGTGTGTGTGTGCATGATTGGCATCTTAATCGTTTTGTGGCCCAATGCTACCTGACCAATCCGGAGTGCTTTCCTTCTGCTCCTTGGACGGGTAGGGATGAGAGCAGCGATGTTCCAGCAGACGGTCACGCTACAGCTCCGCTAAAGCTACCAGCTTCTCCCAGGGGGACTGGGAGAGGGAAGACGAGGAGAGAGGGGTGTGTGCGTGAGTGCGAGGCGAGGTGCATGAGGTACCTTTACTGTGCATGCCCACAGAAATGCCAGAGCCCCAGGGATCATTAAAGATGCTCAGATAGGAGGTGGACATGAAGCAGATGCTCCCAGTCTGAAAGACCAGCAGCAATCATAACAGCGTGCACCACCATAGGCTCTGGCTGAATTGGAGAAGAAAACAGATCGTAATCATATAACGACAGTGTGCGACTCTGGTGGCTCATTTCTGGTGTGTTTTGGCATGGTGACTAAGAAGGAGCCTAAGCAGTTGGTGAGGCCAAAACCATAGCAGTCATGGAAATCACAGAGGCAGTTCAGTGTATTTAATCTGCTCAAAGTGAATATCTCAAAGTGAATATCTCATTTGTAGGCTAATCTTCAATCGTCTTAAAATCGTGACTGACACGGTAATTCAACTGTGGAAGGATGGATTTGTGTGTATTTAGTATTTATCAGAAATAAGTCAATAAAACATCAGCCTCTACCAGTTGATGTTTTGCACAATTATTGCAAATCCTACCGATTAAGAGTATCAAAATATCGAATTAGATGGCTCTTATTAAGATTGCCACATCAGATTAGCATTATATAGCAGTATAAGCCTTAAAGACTGAATGTATTAGTGAACCAGTAAGACGCTGTAGCCAGTAGAATCTTAATTGACGTAGGTAATCATATGAGAACATTTTTAAGGTCAGAGAATATGCCTGGTACAGTAAATATTCTTGGAGATTTGAATTGATTCTCTTCAGAAGTTTCAAAAAGTGAAAAATGTTTCCTGCTGTCCCTGGGATATTTGTGTTTTGCAACACAAAGTTAAATCTGCCAATGTGTCAGTGTCCCAAAGCTGACATTGGATATCCCAGCATATTGTCAAACCCATTTGAGCTTGATTATGCTCCTCTCATTCCGTACCCAGCATGGTTTTATCTCCTAACCCTAACCCTAACCCTTCATTGTCTTCTCTGTCATTATAGTCTCAGAAATGGAAAGATGAAGTTTCTATATCTACATGAAGTTCTCTGTGTGTTGAATTAGAACTATACTGCTAACTGCCAAGCTATCACTAGACTAACAGTTTGTACTATCATGTGCAATTGTGTTGACATTATACCTAGTTTTAGGGGGCTTATTTGGCCAAATACTATATATTTCTGTTTTACTGTAGATCTACTATCAAGTAGTTGAAAGTGACCAACTACTTGATAGTAGATATATGAACCATTCATCTCTCCATTATGAGCCTATAATGATAGAGAAGACAATGAAGGGCTGCGTTGAGTATGGGGGCTCTAGAATATAGAGTAGAGGATAGTGAAAGAGGAGCATGGCAGCCGTCACAGCAGTGAGCAGGACCTGAAAGGACTTGACAGCACGAGCTGCAGCACCAGCGCTCTGGGCCGAGAGGGGGTTCTCCCAGCCCTTTGCCTCTCCACAGTCATCTGCTCTGGGCACCGATCCAGAGCATGCCTCCCTGCCAGCTAAGAAGAAGTGGGTGAGGCTAATGGGAGGGGGAGGGGGGATTGGCGGTGAAGAAGGAGGAACGGGTGATGGTGGCGGTGTGAGGGTGGACTGAAGGAGGAGGGGGATGATGATGGAGGTGTTAGGGTGGCTGGTATTTTGGTATTTTATGAGGATCCCCATTAGCTGTTGCAAAAGCAGCAGTAACTCTTCCTGGGGTCCACATGAAACATGACATAATTACAGAGCATTAATAGACAAGAACAGATCAAGGCCAGAACTACATACATTTATACAATTATGGAGGAGGAGGGGAAAGGGGTGATGGTAGAGGTGTGAGTGGGGGCTGGAGGTCGGGGGTGGAGGTGTGAGGAGGGGCTGGAGGGGTAGGGGGTGATGCTTTGGCAATGTAAACATGTCTTTCCCAAGCCTAGACACCATTGCCCTAGAGCACACAAAAAACGATACATACCTAGGCCTAAACATCAGCGCCACAGGTAACTTCCACAAAGCTGTGAAAGATCTGAGAGACAAGGCAAGAAGGGCCTTCTATGCCATCAAAAGGATCATAAAATGTGACATACCAATAAGGATCTGGCTAAAAATACTTGAGTTAGTTATAGAACACATTGCCCTTTATGGTTGTGAGGTCTGGGGTGCGCTCACTAACCAAGAACTATCCTCAGTGTACAAAATAAAACACCAAATAATGCATGCAGAGCAGAATTAGGCCGATACCTGCTAATTACCAAAATCCAGAAAAGAGTTGTTAAATTCTACAACCACCTAAAAGGAAGTGATTCCCAAACCTTCCATAACAAAACCATCACCTTCAGAGAAATTAAGCTGGAGAAGAGCCCCCTAAGCAAGCTGGTCCTGGGGCTCTGTTCACAAACACAAACATGCCCCAGGACAGCAACAGAATTTGACCCAACCAAATCATGAGAAAACAAAACTCAACAAAGCCCCTTAAATTGAATTTAAATTGAAGTTATATTGAAATTGAATTGGTGGTGGAGGTGCGGGGCTGGAAGGGGAAGGTTATGACGGTGCCAGTGTAATGAGTGGAGCTTGCTCAGGTGTTCAAAAGCACATATCAGATGAGAGCCTAATGCTTCTTATGTAGTTCTTTTTTTTGTACCTTTATTTAACTAGGCAAGTCAGTTAAGAACAAATTCTTATTTTCAATGACGGCCTAGGAACAGTGGGTTAACTGCCTGTTCAGGGGCAGAACAACAGATTTGTACCTTGTCAGCTCGGGGATTTGAACTTGCAACCGTCAGGTTGCAACCTTCCAACACTCTAACCACTAGGCTACCCTGCCACCCCTTCATCAGTTTTAGTTTAGGAAACGATCTCTCCGCAGAAGCAACCCTTACAGGGATGGTAAAAACAGCTTGATTGCCATAGCAGCATAAGGGAAACATAAGAGAGTGGTCCTTCAAATACGGCAGTTCTGCAACATCTTTAATTGAGCCTCTTGCATTCTCCTTAGTTGCCGGCCTTAACAAGTTACAGAAAGACATTAACTGTATAGGAACCTCTGGGGACAAGTCATCTGGATACTGGACAGCCAATCAATTGGCAGATGCAAATTAGCATCTTTAGTGGACAACAGTTCTTGAGGGCTTGAACAAAAAAAGTGGTTTGCAATTTCATTCATAGGCTACTGGTGAACCGGTGTTCGGGTTGTGTGACTGCAATATCAAGAGTCCCTTATCTCTGGTATAATTTGGCATGCATCATTCAATACTAAGTTAAAAATGTGTGTAACGCATAATGCACAATGTCTCCAGAAAGACTGTCTGGGTTAGCAATACTCAGTATAGCAAAGAGTTGACCTACAGGCCAAGGTGAAAACATATATATGCATTATTTGGCATTAATATACGGGTTATATGCACAATAACTTTTTATCCAAGTTGGGAGAGAGCGCGAGGACGGCTCAGTCCGCAATGTTTGAATCACCAACTTTAATTATGATTTGGCATGCATCATTCAAGACTATGTTTAAATTGTGTGCAGCACATAATACACAATGTCTCAGGAAATAATGTCTAGGTTGACAATACTCAGTATAGAAAACAGTCGGGCACGCAAACTGGACCTACTTGGACCTACTGGTTTTACGCACAACTTTCTATCCAAGCTGGGAGAGAGAACGAGGAAGGCTCAGTCATGCAAGTTCAGCTACAATCTGCAATGTTTGAATTTCCAACTTTAATTACTGAACAAATCATAACATTAGTGCCACCTTACAGCAGTATAAACATGGCAGCATTGCTACACGGTTTATAACTTCGTGAAATTGAATATTTATTTATCTATTTTGTTCGGGGGGGACTACGACCTTGCGGAGTCCAGAGAAACTTCCTTACACCAGTGGGTAGGAATGGTCTTCAGTACTGACTGAATCCTGCCTTTGATCCACAAGACTTGATCCACGAAAACTGAACTCCAGTGTACTAGGGAACTTCTCTATTTGGTAGACGGGTGGAGAGGATTGTGTAATAATGGTACTATCTATTTGCATGTGTTTGTGGGTGTGCACGTATGTGTGTGTGTGCGTGCATGTGTATGCATATGTTTGAAGATGAATTATCATCCGATTTTATGGTAGAGCTTCAAGTCAAATTTCCCCTTCTGGACATTAAATAAATCCTTTCTTAAAGCATTGATTGAATATACAACTTATGATCTATTTTCTATCAGAAATTAATCTTTCAACAGTAGAAATTAGGATAGCACATGTCCACTTTGCAGATCACCTGGGATTTGGTTTGAGGACTGAGTTATTTCACACAGTACATTTAAAGGAAAATATAACTGACTTCTTTGAAATTGTGAGAAAGGATTTGTTTTTCAACAAACAAGAGCAAGGATAAACATCTGTCATTGTGATATTGGGATAGCCTATTACAGTATCCAATACCCCCCCCAAAAATGTAAGGGTAGTTGCTACAACTTGATTCCGAGGTTAAAAATATTATTAAGAACATTTCAGATCAGGGGAACGAGTTACTTGAATCAATTGCTCTTAATGTCCTTTCCCTTTACTCGAGGATGTTGATGCCTTTTTGTTCCATTTCCACTTTCTCTTTCAGAGCATCACAATGATCTCCCAGCAGGTCCCAGTAAAATCATTTCAGTTATTGAACCATCCTGAATGGCTGTATCCGGCTTCACTGGCAGCCATAAGCACATCATCAACACAGAGCATCACAATGATCTCCCAGCAGGTCCCAGTAAAATCATTTCAGTTATTGAACCATCCTGAATGGCTGTATCCGGCTTCACTGGCAGCCATGAGCACATCATCAACACAGAGCATCACAATGATCTCAGGTCCCAGTAAAATCATTTCAGTTATTGAACCATCCTGAATGGCTGTATCCGGCTTCACTGGCAGCCATGAGCACATCATCAACACAGAGCATCACAATGATCTCCCAGCAGGTCCCAGTAAAATCATTTCAGTTATTGAACCATCCTGAATGGCTGTATCCGGCTTCACTGGCAGCCATGAGCACATCATCAACACAGAGCATCACAATGATCTCCCAGCAGGTCCCAGTAAAATCATTTCAGTTATTGAACCATCCTGAATGGCTGTATCCGGCTTCACTGGCAGCCATAAGCACATCATCAACACAGAGCATCACAATGATCTCCCAGCAGGTCCCAGTAAAATCATTTCAGTTATTGAACCATCCTGAATGGCTGTATCCGGCTTCACTGGCAGCCATAAGCACATCATCAACACAGAGCATCACAATGATCTCCCAGCAGGTCCCAGTAAAATCATTTCAGTTATTGAACCATCCTGAATGGCTGTATCCGGCTTCACTGGCAGCCATAAGCACATCATCAACACAGAGCATCACAATGATCTCCCAGCAGGTCCCAGTAAAATCATTTCAGTTATTGAACCATCCTGAATGGCTGTATCCGGCTTCACTGGCAGCCATAAGCACATCATCAACACAGAGCATCTTTCTCGCTCTCTCTTCTTCTTCTTCTTCTTCAACCGCTGGTGCAGCCAGGTTGCTTTTCTCTCCTTTTTATCTTGTCAATGAACGACCACAGGAAGTGGCAATGCAGACACTATCGAGCAGTCCATGGCTGCCATATCTGATGTTCCATCTGATCATGAAGAATAACCTGCATCATCGAAGGAGAGCCAGTATCATGGGCCTCATCAGCACTGGAGCACGGGCTGCTAATATAAATTAAGATTCATGCATGCTTGAGTAGGCACTCTCACATTCAAAATCATTGGTAATGATGAAGGCATCGAATGAAAGACATTCTTGACACTTTTCAAACCCAGTGAGGTTTGTTTCATATAATAATTACTGTATCGGTATGAAATAACAGACTACAGTATCTTATGCAAAAATTGCATACCCAAGGCCCCTGTACATCATACAGTGTGCAAGGCTTGACAATCCTATTTCTCTTACATAGAAGCATATGATAGTCTGTATTCTGGTAATATCTTTTGATTCTAAAACTGTTTATATAGACATGTTAGAGAACTTTACTGAAGTTAGACTGCTTGGATCAGAATGTCTTTGTAGAGAGTTGATGAAAAAAGCTGAGCGAGATAGTCAACTCATAGTATGTTATTTTACAGTATCTGTCAGCAGCCTCTCCTGACAGCTTTGAACCTGTACACACTGTCATGTACGGTATCTGTTTTAGAAGAATATGTGATGCATACTAATACAGTAGAATCACTTGTGGTAGGTATGAGTTTCACATCTCCCTCAGTAATATCACAGTAACACAATAAGATGTGAGACATACTGCACATTTCTTCTCACTTCTCCCTCTTTATGGGCAGCCTTGTGGATGCATGGAGCTACCTGAGGGCGTGTGAAATAGCGGTGACACTGCGAAAGCATGTGAAGTGTGGGGCTTGTGTATGACGGATAGCATAGATTGTTAGACGCCAGAGGGAAGATCTTGTTATTGCATCGGTAGCAATCTCTTTCTCTCTTGAGCTCTGAGTGTGGGAGGAGAAACTCAAAGGCGCAATGATCGGCAAGAAGCAGGAAATCAAGATTTGATTTTGTTTGTGCATCACTCAACACTACTCAACTCAACCTGCTTTGTGGCTTCCTGCCAGCACATTGGGAAACGTCTAGCAACAGAGACCTCTTTGAGAGTTAGTCTCATGTCTTTCATTCAAATGTCATTGATATTATCATTATACACACAAAGTAAACCTCTTGCTGTGATAAAGTGAGAGGGTACTGCTAAGGGGCTGCATGGGTGGATTAGACTACAAATAACGATAGTAGTTTAAATGACAGAAATCTATTTCACTCTTCTCTCTCTGTCCCTATAATGAAAAACATCCATCTATCTCATGTCATTACATCCATCTGTCTGTGTAACCTGATTATGCCTGCTAGTATGAGCATTAGTAAAGTCATGTAATGTAAGTAATTTGCCTTATAATTCACTGATCAATGATGTGATTACCCCTGAGTGAAATTATGTAGCTGTCAGCTGGCCTGTAGTTTCATGTGTTTTTTTTCTTCTTTGTCATACAACAGCTGTGTGTACCTTGCAGCCAATGAGACAAGCATGTGGAGAGGTTGTCCTATGTAGGCTATTTTGAGCAGCCTATGTGTAATGGTAGGTTCAGTTGGTGACATGGGTTTTCTCTATTGAATAAATGGCAACCGCTCCAAATGTTATTTTGTAATTTAGTTTGACAATATTGCAACTAGACTTAGTTGGCATTCGTGCAACCAGAATTGTTGATTGTCATGTGGAGCTGCTGTAAACAACAGCACCAGACTTGTGCAATCCAGGCAACCACTTCAATATCACATCTGAATTCTTGGCTACGAGTGGCGGTAGCTCAATGGGTTAGTGAGGTAGGGGGATATTTCTATTTTGTAATTACCTTGTATTCTCAAAACTTAGCAATGACTGCAAGCTGTGCTACATTGATTTGAATGCTCAACCCCTGGTTGCAGTTTCCACAAAAGTTAAATTTTTGTTTAATACATCTCAGTAGGAAAAATAGGAAAAATGGAATAGGAAAAATGAATTAGATGTTAATCTTATGCTCTTCTTCTCCCTACTGACCCCCCAAAAAAAAAAACTGCCTGCAGCACTCTAGAACACATTTAAATTCCCTGTCTGAGAATCATTGTCAGAGCCGAGCCTTAATAGAAGTGAACAGCTGGATTCCTTGTGTGACTCAACTGTAAAAGTATACTGGTTGGCTACCATGAAACAGACATGAATAATCATGAATTTTGAAGACACACCTAGACATTCAATGTGTTGGTTTTCAACAGTTAGTGATTGAATGAAAACAGAGTAAACTCCTCAGATATGTTGTAGAGTCATAGCGTATTAATTTAATGGGTCTGAGGAAAAAGACTGCATACAAATGTGAGAATTATCTTCATAGATATTTCATGTGAACTCTTAGTGATTGTATTTAGTGATGGTAAAGGAAAATGAATTAGATCAGAGTTTAATGGAACAGGTTACATCTGAGTTGGACATTTGCTTGCCTTATGTTAATACAAATTTCTATATTCTGCTTTTTCCAACCTACCCATTAGAGAAATACCAGGAACTGCAGTCGTATTACTTTGTTACTAATTACCTAAATCAGTGTTTGCTTTCTGACAAGCTATTTCATCACTATGGAAAATACACAATTATTTTAACCTTGAAAGTTTTAGAAATGCCCTGAAAACATTCAGCTTAAGAGTAATGTTTGTGTGGCAGTGTTGTGATTTCAAAGATAACTCTTTACACCTAGGCAGGAACGGTGTTAATCAACAAACCCTGTAGGAGAGATTCAACAAGGTTGTCATGTACACATTCACCAGTGAGTTTATTAGGTACACCTCCCCCAGTTCACAAAAATGGATCGCTCCTACAGACAGTGAGTCACGTGGCCATGGCTTGCTATATAAAGCAGGCAGACAGGCATTGAGGCATTCAGTTACTGTTTGGCTGAACGTTAGAATGGGCAAAACAAGCAACCTAAGCAACTTTGAGCGTCGCATGATCATGGGTGCCAGGCGCATGGATCCAGTATCACAGAAACAGCAGCCCTCCTGGGCTTTTCATGCACAACAGGGTCTAGGGTTTACCGAGAATGGTGAGACAACCAAAAAACATCAAGTCAGCAGCAGTACTGTGGGCAAAAACAGCTTGTTGATGAGAGAAGTCGCATCTTTGGGATGAATATGGAATGGGCTGTTCTCAGCATGAATGCACCGCAATCAAATCTGCAGCAACTACGTGATGCCATCCCTGTGGAACATTTCCGATACCTTGTAGAATCCATGCCCCGAATCCAGTCTGTTCTGGAGGCAAAGGGGGATCCGACCCAGTACTAGATGGGTGTACCTACTTAACTGTGTATGTGGCCTGTATATATTGTGGCAATACAGAACTGCAAGGTCACCTACCCCACACCCACATCAAGGTTCACTGGGTCTTTTGTTCCTGAAGTCCTTTGATCATGCAATGTGCTCAGATGCTGTTGTCCTTGGTCCTGAATTCCAAACCAAAATATGCACTCTGTGGTTCTGAAATTCACATTCACTTATTCTAAACCAACACAAGAGCTTTCCTTAGTGCTGAAATTCACATATATTCAAACTTGAAGGAGAGAAGGTGAAAAGGATGAAAATGAGATGAAACGGAATAGGCCAAGGTATACATTAGAGAGACATTTGTGATAGTTTATTAAAATCATTACATTTTTTCTTAGTGATACCAACAACATTGTGTAGA
The DNA here is from genome assembly GCF_023373465.1 of Oncorhynchus keta. Lineage (NCBI taxonomy): Eukaryota > Metazoa > Chordata > Actinopteri > Salmoniformes > Salmonidae > Oncorhynchus > Oncorhynchus keta. The sequence goes on from NC_068432.1 coordinate 34,806,845, forward strand.
AACCCGAGTTAGTTCGTTTGGTAATATATGTCAATATGAAATATTAATAAGGTTATGGGGTAGTGCTCCTTACACAGGCTCCTTGTCCAGAATGATCCCTGGTGTACTGCTGTAGAGACAGGGAGGAAACCGCAACGGTCATGTGATTACAGATGTCCAAGTGTCTGCACTCAGCTGCCAATCCTGCACACTAACACTTCAGAGAGCTGCCATGTAATGGTAACCTGTTTCCTGCTCTCACCGTTTGTGATTAACTATGAAAACATACTATATGACCGTATGAAAGTGGTGGGGCAGAAAAGGTGCTGTTCAGCGCTAGTGTTGCCCCAAAAGACTGTTGTCAACCTCTGCGTAATGGGATGTCGCTACACTCTTTGAAAAAAAGGTGCTATCTAGAAGCTGAAAGGGTTATTCGGCTTTCCCTATAGGAGAACTCTTTGAATAACCCTTTTCCGTTCTGGGTAGAACTCTTAAGGGTTCCATGTAGAACCCTTTCCATAGAGGGGAAAGACAAAAAAAACCTTTTGGAACCCTTTTTAAATAGAGTGTAGCAGCTAACTGGCAGCTGACTTCAGATTGGGGAAAGCTGAGGTATCGACATTAGGCATGCAGGGTTGGTATATGAAATTAATGTAACCTAGTTTGTGTAAATTAGATTAGGAGGTCAAAGGAATTTCAGGTAAAGATATTGCGTTGGCCTCCCATACCGGAGCCCTATACCACCAACCTAGACTAGACGTAACATAGTAAATCAAATCCGGTACACCCAAATTAGTATGATATGTTAGGTATGCTTACATATGACAGATGGTTACTTAAAGCAAAAAACGAAAGTAGAATGTCTAGCAACCCAAAGGTTGCGAGTTCGAATCGACAACTACTACTACATCTTTTCAACTACTTGCAACTTTTTAGCTACTTTGAAACTACTTAGCATGTTAGCTAACACTTTCCATAACTTTAAGCCTTTTAACTAACCCTTCCCCTTACCCTTTAACCTAACTCCTAAACTTAAACCTAACCTTAACCCTAACCCATAGCCTTGCTAAAATTAGCCAGCTAGCTAATGTTAGTCACTTAGCTAGAATTCGTAAGATATAATATGTTTAGAAAATTCGTAACATATTGTACATTTGCAAATTTGTAACAGCTAATGTTAGCTAACTAGCTAGAATTTGTAACATGTCATATGTTTTGCAAATTCGTAACATATTGTACGTTTGGCAAATACGTAACATATAATGCAAATTGTAAATCGTAATATAGCATACGAAATGGTTGACATTCAGAATAATACGAAATGCTCTGAGACCAGGTTGGGACCACAGAAGCTGCAAATTTTGTATAGTGGAAAATGGGAGCATGATATCAAGAAAATACAGTATGTGGTATAGTATTGTTACCTACCAGAATGACACCTCAGACCTAAAAAGTTCAAAGTAGCTTGATGCTTGGTAAGCATGTCACCTTTTAGACAAATGGAAAACAAATTGTAAAACAATTCTGCACAGTCAAATTCCATTATCTGAAGCCGCTTTCAGGATTTTAGGGGGAGACTTGCTTTGATTCTGTTTCAGAGTGAGCCGATGATTTGCGGCTGACGGTATTTGCTTTACTTTGTGTTTGATTTGAATTCTTAGTGCATTTCCTCATTTTTGTCTCTTTGAAATGAAATCTGATGCATTTCTTGATCTTTCTCTCTCTTTCTCTCTCTCTCCCTCTCGCTCTTGTTTATCCTGTAGCAGAATGGCGTGGGTGTGGAGGGAACCATGCATTCCCGCTCAGCTCACCTTTACTGGCTGATCCTCTTCTCTCCACTGTCTCCTTCCTTCCTGCCCTCACTGATCACTGTCTCCTCTGTAGGCTCTATTACCTCCCACTCCGTGTCAACATAAAGCAAACCTCCCCCACATTACACATTACACCACCTCACAATGGACAATTTCCACCTTAGACCAATTAATTTTATTATACCATTGTTGGATCGCGGCTAGCATAAAGCATTCTATTAGAGACTCACTCACAGGCAGGTAGCAATCTCTTAATTGTAGCTGTGGGTTGAGGTTTGATTTGATTAATTTGGGAAATTACAGCTTGCTTACCAAAGTTTTCAGAACTTGTGGGAGAAGTCTTTCATCAGGTCAGAGAGGCCCTCTTTATAATGCAGTATCTGTGATCCTGGATCTGTGATCAATAAGGACATCCTCAGCCTGTCCATAGATTTGGCTCCTTAAATGACATGAATATCAATGCCCAATGGGACCCAGTCAGCACTCAATAGCTCGACCTCAGCTGTCATTTTCAGCGCTCCGGTCAATCAGAAGTGGCCCCTTTGTCTGAGGGATGTAATATATAATTAATGGATGGACACCGCAGAGCTAATAGAAACAGATTATAATTTACAGTGCATTTTACACTCAATTAAAACTTTTCTCACTCATAAACACTTACTTATATTATGGTCTGCTGCTAAACTGGTCACGTCATATTCCTCTCTCTCTAACCAGTGGTGAATTACTATGTGCATCTATTTAACTCCTTTCAGTATTGTGCATGATCACACATATACCTCTCAAGAAACAACAGTTTCAGTAAGCGTCTATTAATAATTATATATTTTATATAATTAGAAATGCACTCTTAGGGCCTCCCGGGTGGCGCAGTGGTTAAGGGCGGGGTACTGCAGCGCCAGCTGTCAAATCAGAGACTCTGGGTTCACGCCCAGGCTCTGTCATAACCGGCTGCGACCGGGAGGTCTGTGTGGAGATTGGCCTAGTGTCGTTTGGGTTAGGGAGGGTTTGGCCGGTAGGGATATCCTTTTCTCATTGCACACATGTGGCGGGCCGCGGTTGCCAGGTACACGGTGTTTGCACTGTGTTAAGAAGTAGTGCGGCTTGGTTGGGTTGTGTATCGGAGGACGCATGACTTTCAACCTTCGTCTCTCTCGAGCCCGTACGGGAGTTGTAGCGATGAGACAAGATAGTAGCTACTAAAAAAACAATTGGATACCATGAAATTGGGGAGAAAAGGGGTTAAAAAAAAGAAGGAAAAAAAAGAAAAAAAGAAATGCACTCTTAAATGACTGTAGTGCATATAGTGGCTGAAAACACAATCATCACGGGATGAACGAGTGACTAATTTCCAGCCAAGTATGGTCCATTTAAAAATCACTCCCTCCTCCCCTTGCCCTGCAAGTGTATACTCATCAGACGTCATGATACGCCATCAGAAGTGTCCACTTCATTTGAGGGCTGAGGGGATAGGGTGTGTCTTTAAAGTGTTTGTACTGCAACCCTTGTCTCCCACGGAGGCATATCCTCGGATTTCTCTGGTCCTGCCAGGCCCTTCTGAGTGTGTGTGAAAAAAGACTGTTTGCTTCCCTGAGGAGAGGCAATCTCCCTGTGGTGTAGTTTGAAAAATATGGACTTCAAAAAGGAGAGATTTACACAACAAAGGAAGGAATAAGAGGCTGTAGTACACATACTATTTTTCTTCCAAGGGGAAGGGGTTCTGCAAATTGAATCAATTAGATAACAGAAATTCAAAAACATTTGGCCTTCCTCTTTTCATTTCCAAGATGTAGTGTGTGTGTGTGTGTGTGTGTGTGTGTGTGTGTGTGTGTGTGTGTGTGTGTGTGTGTGTGTGTGTGTGTGTGTGTGTGTGTGTGTGTGTGTGTGTGTGTGTGTGTGTGTGTGTGTGTGTGTGTGTGTGTGTGTGTGTGTGTGTGTGTGTGTGTGTGTGCGTGTGTGTGTGCATGCGTGTCTTCTGTGTACTTGTTATTATTAGCCCTCACTTTCTGATGCAATTTCTACTGCTGTTTTCTTCCCACCCCTGTTCTCCAAAAATATGCAAATCTGCAACGCAGACTAAGACATTTTCTAGCACAGCAGGCAATGTCAGAAAAAAACCTTCACCCCTTTGCCCTCCGTTTGTCAGCTTTTAAATACGATATCAATGGAAGTAGATTTAATTAGCAGCACATAAGGGACAGAAGCAGCGTGTGATCACATGATCACCCTACTAATTACCTGCTTGATACAAGGGGGTGAGAGAAACGTATGGCTGCCGGCTGCACAGGGACAGGTTCAGTCAAATCCCATTAACTGTGTGCAGAGAATCTGGGTTATAATGGCTCAGCCCCATGATGCCCCTGACAGCCCGACACAGACAGAGCAGTGGGGCTCCAGCAGCAGGATGAAGAGCTCAGACCTGAAATCTGATGAAATATTTACTCTCAGGGTGTCTCTCAGAAAGACAAGAACAACTTATATCAACCTGATCCTTAAGCGGATTAGAGACTAGCAGACTGTTAAAGGTCTGTGGCTCTGTGGCTATCTCTCTGGCATAGTCACCTCTGAGATTACATTGAAATGGATTCAGGATGCTCTCATCCATGAACTCTCTGTTCTCCAGCTCCCTTTGGCAGGAAGTTGGAGGGTAGCGAGGTGAATAGGAAATTGACATTTTGGAGTATTACTGTTCATGGAAGCTGAGCAGACATTCTTGGAAGAAAATTTGTCACGGCTGTGGAAATCCAAAGTCATTTAAATAAGGATTCCTGGCAGTTCACGCTTTTTACATATCTGACCAAGTTTATCTTATCTTATTGAAAATAATTGTGTGAACATTTCCTCTCAGTAATGCATTGGTATTTCCATTCTGGAGGAAAAAGGCTGTGTTTTAAACTCTCGTGAGATTGCACTATCCCCCTAAAAAGTGCACCTCTCGTTCTCTCTCTCCCCCCAAACAAAACCAAGTGTGTGGTCGTAGGACAGAGAGTCTCCTAATAATGGCCCAGGCCTAGGATAAATAATGCAAAACCAATGTATAAAGCTGTTAAAAGGGTACTGTGGTATGGACCATTTATTGAAGAGAGCCTCTGCTTTTCTCCAAGACACCAGTCCAAGCGTGAAGAGTAAAGCAAATCCTGCCCAGCCCCTTGAACATCTTTCAGCTTTTTGATCTTGCAGCTTTATGCTATTTTCTTATTGACATGGAACCAAAATATATGGGGGCAGAGGAGGAGGGGACGATGAGGAAATAGATACCTGTCACGAATATTACCGAAGGTGTCTCCCCTTCTTGTTCGGGTGGCGCTCGGCGGTCGTCGTCGCCGGTCTACTAGCTATCACCGATCCGTTGTTCTGTGTTCCTTTGGTTTTGTCTGATTGGTATCACCTGTTTCTTGTTTGGTTGTTAGGGTGGGGTTATATAAGTTTGTTCGCTTCTGTTTCGTGCGGGCTTGTTTGTCTGTTCTGTGTTTGAGTGTAATTTGTTTGCATTTTGGGTTCGTGCTGTCCGTTTATATTTCTGATCATTTGTTTTCCTACTTTTGTTCATGTTATTTTTCCTGGACATTAAAGTGTGTTTTTTCCCACATCTTTTGCTCTCTGCGCCTGACTCATTACATTACATTTACATTTAAGTCATTTAGCAGACGCTCTTATCCAGAGCGACTTACAAATTGGTGCATTCACCTTATGACATCCAGTAGAATAGTCACTTTAAAATAGTGCATCTAAATCTTAAAGGGGGGGGGGTGAGAAGGATTACTTATCCTATCCTAGGTATTCCATAAAGAGGTGGGGTTTCAGGTGTCTCCGGAAGGTGGTGATTGACTCCGCTGTCCTGGCGTCGTGAGGAAGTTTGTTCCACCATTGGGGGGCCAGAGCAGCGAACAGTTTTGACTGGGCTGAGCGGGAACTGTACTTCCTCAGTGGTAGGGAGGCGAGCAGGCCAGAGGTGGATGAACGCAGTGCCCTTGTTTGGGTGTAGGGCCTGATCAGAACCTGGAGGTACTGAGGTGCCGTTCCCCTCACAGCTCCGTAGGCAAGCACCATGGTCTTGTAGTGGATGCGAGCTTCAACTGGAAGCCAGTGGAGAGAGCGGAGGAACGGGGTGACGTGAGAGAACTTGGGAAGGTTGAACACCAGACGGGCTGCGGCGTTCTGGATGAGTTGTAGGGGTTTAATGGCACAGGCAGGGAGCCCAGCCAACAGCGAGTTGCAGTAATCCAGACGGGAGATGACAAGTGCCTGGATTAGGACCTGCGCCGCTTCCTGTGTGAGGCAGGGTCGTACTCTGCGGATGTTGTAGAGCATGAACCTACAGGAACGGGCCACCGCCTTGATGTTAGTTGACTCCACACCTCTTCACTCATTTAACGTAACAGAACCAGGATATTTGAAAAAAGATCCTGTGGGCTGTTCTGATTCCAATTAACCAGATGCTGGTGTTTGGCTTTAGAATGATATGAGCTTATGAACAGACCAGAGAGAGAGAGAGAGAAGAAAAAAAGTGTGCTAAATCAAATCAAATCAAAATCAAGTCAACATTTATTGGTTGTGTATACAGATTTGCAGATGTTATCGCAGGTGCAGCAAAATGCTTGTGTTTTCTAGCTCCAACAGTGCAGTAATATCTAGAAATACATAACAATCCAGTGAAGCAATTGGGAGAAAATGATACAAGGGTAGAGAAACGACAGTAGAGAACAAGGCATGGAGGAAGTATCCTATGAGGCATGATGCATTCAAATCCGCTAGGTAACACAAATAATTCTGAGCCTTACATTACAAGCCCTCTACCCTTTCCTTCACTCCACGTGTCTTCTGTCCTGACCTTATATTCCCTTAGTCAACCCGTCCTTCCTAAAAAAAAAATACAATTATGTCACTCCTGCATCTGAGCAGGGTCACACCCCTGCTGATTTTTTGTCATTCAGTTTCAGAGGCAGACATCCTGCTGCGCCTTTGTCTCCTCTGTGGCTTTGTAGTCCTGAAATGAACACTGAACACTGCACTGCACCATGATACATGCATCCTAGCTTGGAAACATGGTCAGTCCAACAGGCAGGATCTACTGAGAAAATAGAGTGAGAAAAAGAGAAATCCACAGACAACCATCCTCTGGTTGTATTTACTGTGGGATATCCAGCTGTCTGGTGGTGTGGACAATACAATACATTACATTACAATACACCATAAGTTCACCTACAGAATGAGTATGTTACTCATTGTAAAATAATACTACATTTCCTCTTTATCTTGGCAGAGTCCTTTATGTTTTATCTGTCAGGTTAGGGATTTACTTGAATTGATTTGAATGTGTGACTGCTGCAGAGATCCATGATAACATTAGCATTTAAGCAGTTCAGTAAGGACTGTGGGCAATTAGCTTAGAAAGTCCTCATGTTCATACTGCAAAGGCAAATTATGCATTCTGTGGTGCAGTATGATACATTTATACACCACACAGTATCAGTCAGTCAAAGCAGAACATTTGAAAATGTTTCAAACTGTAGGGGTTTGGGATGTTTCAGCCCTGATTAACAACAGATATGAGGTGTGTGTCTGTAATAAAGCAAACATTCTCAACTAGGAGTATAGAATTGAAAATGTGAATTATGACTCTTTGGAGAGGAAGATACCTGAGAGAAAACCATCACCATAATCGTCTCCACGTGTATTACATTTGACTTCTGCCATGTCACACCAAATCAGACATACCTGATGTGACGACCCTCCCACTCTGTCTGCCGTATTCTCTCTTTGTTCTTGTTTCCTTATTAGGATGCTGGTGGGCGGAGTTGGGAGGGTCGTCAGCTACATGGGAAACACCTGGGCCAGGTGTCTCCCAGGATAAATACACCACTTCCCCATTCATGGAGGAGACTCTCTCCATGCACACATACCTGGGCCAGGTGTCTCCCAGGATAAATACACCACTTCCACATTCATGGAGGAGACTCTCTCCATGCAGACACACCTGGGCCAGGTGTCTCCCAGGATAAATACACCACTTCCACATTCATGGAGGAGACTCTCTCCATGCACACATACCTGGGCCAGGTGTCTCCCAGGATAAATACACCACTTCCACATTCATGGAGGAGACTCTCTCCATGCAGACACACCTGGGCCCGGTGTCTCCCAGGATAAATAGACCTCTTCCACATTCATGGAGGAGACTCTCTCCATGCAGACACACCTGGGCCAGGTGTCTCCCAGGATAAATACACCACTTCCACATTCATGGAGGAGACTCTCTCCATGCAGACATACCTGGGCCAGGTGTCTCCCAGGATAAATACACCACTTCCACATTCATGGAGGAGACTCTCTCCATGCAGACACACCTGGGCCCGGTGTCTCCCAGGATAAATACACCACTTCCCCATTCATGGAGGAGACTCTCTCCAAGCAGACACACCTGGGCCCGGTGTCTCCCAGGATAAATACACCACTTCCCCATTCATGGAGGAGACTCTCTCCATGCAGACACCTTTATCGATTTTGTTGTGTTTCTTGGTGGTTTTTGGGTTGTTTTCGTTAGCATCTTTCAACACCCTGCATTATCACATTCATGCATGCAAAACACTCACTTACACTACTGATTACTGATTACACACACCATTGTATATTATACTTAGTTACTTATTTAATAAATATATATTTTGTTACTCCTTATCTCCACGTTGTCTCCCTTTTGTTACGGGCTTTGAGCCGGTTCGTGACACCTGATAAGATGATATTACATGTTATGTGTAACGCATTCATTATTAACAATGATGATATGTGTAATAGAATAAAGTATATATGCTAGCAACATAGGTGTTTGATATACACCACTTGATGTTTTTTTACTAGGGTATGTGGTGTAATAATTTGCATTAAACCCACCACTTAAGCTGTAATATGAGTAGGACTTCAACTATCAAAACTCATCGAAATGCTCCAAACAACAATTTTGAAAGACAACATCAAATCGAGATCAAATGGAGTGTTCTATCTATACACTTACGAAAACGATTGCAGTGAGCGTGCAGTATAACTGCAGTATGTTGCAAATACTGTGTCCAAAATAGCACTGTTTTATTACTGCAATAATTATACAGTATTACTGCAGTTAAAGTGCAGTATAACTGCTGTTCAACTGCAGTACAGTTTTTCTGCAATTACTGTGTCCAAAATATCACAGTCGATTGCAGTTACTGCACTTTCACTGCAGTTTCAAAGCTGCAATCTTTTTTGTGAGGGTAAGACCAATATTCCCTCTGGTGATGGTTCTATCAGTAGCCGGGAGACTGCCGGCTCTCCCAGGACTGCCACACAGAAGAAATAATAGCCCACAGGGGTAATGTGAGATTGACACACATTACTCAGTCTGTACTCTATACAGAACGGTGTGGCATAAACAATCAGAGCTGCAGTAGGCCTATAGGCAAATAGACCATTGCCTTATATGGATCTGTGCCATTTACTTTGAACTCTGTGCCATTTACTTTGACTGTGTGTACAGCATGAACGGTCAAAAGCGAGAGCTGCATGTAGCCACGTGTGCACTTTTTATTTATATCCTTTGCTAGTTAGTGAGTTATTAGCCCAGTTATAGATAATTTGTAGTGAGCAATTGCTTTCTACAAGAGCACAAAACATTTCTCAACAGTCAGGTAAAGAGCTTTCTTTTATCTTAAAGGGGCAATGTTGTATTCTGAGACAGGATTGAATAAGCTAAGTGACACCAATAGGCAGAGGGTAGCTTAATTTGTCTGATTCTCTGTAATAATGGTATGGGAATAATAATGCATTTTATTTAGTCAATTGTTTTCTTGCATCAAACAACACAACATTTTCAGTCACCTACTTGTCTGAAAGACAAGTAGATAAAGAGGTTAATGTCAAGCCCTGCATGTTTTCTTTTTCAAAAGTATCATGGAATGTAAGCCTACATTGAACACCACACATTGGCTGCTACTGTAGGCTGACTGATAGAACAGCTATTTCCATGTTAAAATGTTATGGGATGCATTTACTCCATTGTTTTTGATAGTAGACCGTTCTGGTAGACCTACATTGTGATCAAATAGCCACAGTAGTTTACTTGGCCACTGCTAAAACTGTACCTTAAGCAGGTACAGCCTCAGTGTTCACAGTAAACATGCGCTGGAAGTTGCACAGAATTTTCACAACATTCAAGTTAACTCTCAGAAGACCTGCAATTTGCTCAATGCCCCCAAAAATTTGAGGGAACATTGTCGAAGAGTTCTTCATGTTTAAGATTGTTGCGTTTAATTTCCTCTCACATGAATCAAAGATGGTGGGAATTAAATGGGACTCAGCCTGTCAAAATCATGTTTCAACTGCACTTCTTTTCAAGTGGTGATGATGAAATGAGCTTAGAATCGGAGGAAAACTATATATTTTTATTCTCCATAGTTTCATTTTCCATTGTACAGTATCTCTTCCTCTTCTGAGGACACCTGCTTGACATGTCACCTGTCAATCTCCAATATGGTACTTTATTCTTCCTTTAACTCCAACATTAAAGAGTACAATTCTTAATGGCTTTCCATTATAACTAAATATGGAAGGGCTTAAGAAGACAATGGTCTATGTTGTGCGGATGAATCACCTGCCAATATCAGGATTTTACTCTCTCTTTCCCCCAAGTCTCTAAGTCCAGAACAGAATAGAAAAATCCACACATTTAGCGGATTTAAAAAAAATCACATTTGGATTAGTTTGTTGACTATTATCTCAAAAAGGCCTACGTAACTCACCACAAATGGTGCACGAAGCACATTTTCCTCAACTAATTGATCTTCACAAACTGACTTACAAATTAAACGGAGAAATGCCTTGAGTCATTATCAGTTCAATGACGCTTTGATAAGGTTTAAATGTAGAAGCAATTATGCAAAGAATCACACAAAATCCCCAAAACAAAGTGTCTGGGATCGATGGCCCTACTATCCCCTCTTCTGAGTAGAGTACAAAACCTGATAGCCAAAAAGATTTCCTCAATTCTCAGAGTGATGAAGTGCATGATCCTCGAAGGAGAGAGACCATTTCAGCAGACGCTTCGGTGACCACACAAGATCAATAACGATAATGTGTTAGTACCACCTAAATAAAATGTTTAGGTTAAAAAAACATACACATTTCAGCTCAATTCTTACTTACTCGTTTTTTTATTTTCTGAATTTGGATGTGAATCATACATGAAAATAAAAGTTTTTGTATTTCACAGAGAGCGACAATGGAGTATACTGTAGCAACTCTTTGGGAATGCCCAAGAGCTCACAAGTCATTATGTTTCCGACAGTAAAAGGGAAGGGTTACCTTTCCATTCCATACAACTGACATTGTCCTTATGGGAGCTCCATGACATCCTGACTGGAATTCACAATGAGACATCAATGCAATCCAATATCCTCAGCAACTTTACAAAAAGGGGATTGATTTATGGAAAGACATTCCCTGCAGCCTCTCCTCCCACTGGGACAGCAGATCTACATAAAAACTGTGATTAGAGAGAGCAGGAGGAAGAAAGAATCTAGATATGAGGAGGATAGACTGGAACCGAAGCAAATTTAGTGAGTTAATTTGGTCTCCGTCAAAATAGTTGTGCTACAAATGTAGAGTATAATTCTATTAGTTGGGTGCCAAGGTACTAAGAGCAGGAAATAGAAATATGTAATATGGATGAACTCCTTTGAAAATCAGGAATCCTTAAGGCAAATTGGTTAGTACTGAACTGGAAACCTGTTCCCCAAGAGAAATAGCTGGTTCCAGAAAGGTTCAACTGTTATTAATACTTTATATCAGGGTATATGATGATGCGGTTTCTGTTTTTGTTGTTTTTGTTCTTGTTGTTGTTGCTGTTGCTGCAGTTTTACTGTTGTTGTTGTTGTTGTTGTTGTTGTAGCTTTACTGTTGTTGTTGTTGCTGCAGCTTTACTGTTGTTGTTGTTGTTGCTGCAGCTTTACTGTTGTTGTTGTTGTTGTAGCTTTACTGTTGTTGTTGTTGTAGCTTTACTGTTGTTGTTGTTGTTGCTGCAGCTTTACTGTTGTTGTTGTTGCTGTAGCTTTACTGTTGTTGTTGTTGTTGTTGTTGTTGCAGCTTTACTGTTGTTGTTGCTGCAGCTTTACCGTTGTTGCTGTTGTTGTTGCTGCAGCTTTACTGTTGTTGCTGTTGTTGTTGCTGCAGCTTTACTGTTGTTGCTGTTGTTGTTGCTGCAACTTTACTGTTGTTGTTTCTGCAGCTTTACCGTTGTTGCTGTTGTTGTTGCTGCAGCTTTACTGTTGTTATTACTGCAGCTTTACTAATACTTATGTTGCTGCAGCTTTACTGTTGTTATTACTGCAGCTTTACTGTTATTTATGTTGCTGCAGCTTTACTGTTATTTATGTTGCTGCAGCTTTACTGTTGTTCTTGCTGCAGCTTTACTGTTATTTATGTTGCTACAGCTTTACTGTTGTTATTACTGCAGCTTTACTGTTATTTATGTTGCTACAGCTTTACTGTTATTTATGTTGCTACAGCTTTACTGTTATTTATGTTGCTACAGCTTTACTGTTATTTATGTTGCTACAGCTTTACTGTTTTTATGTTGCTACAGCTTTACTGTTTTTATATTGCTACAGCTTTACTATTATTTATGTTGCTACAGCTTTACTGTTATTTATGCTGCTACAGCTTTACTGTTTTTATGTTGCTACAGCTTTACTATTATTTATGTTGCTACAGCTTTACTGTTATTTATGTTGCTACAGCTTTACTGTTATTTATGCTGCTACAGCTTTACTGTTTTTTATGTTGCTACAGCTTTACTGTTTTTTATGTTGCTACAGCTTTACTGTTTTTATGTTGCTACAGCTTTACTGTTATTTATGTTGCTACAGCTTTACTGTTATTTATGTTGCTACAGCTTTACTGTTTTTATGTTGCTACAGCTTTACTGTTATTTATGTTGCTACAGCTTTACTGTTTTTTATGTTGCTACAGCTTTACTGTTTTTATGTTGCTACAGCTTTACTGTTATTTATGTTGCTACAGCTTTACTGTTTTTTATGTTGCTACAGCTTTACTGTTTTTTATGTTGCTACAGCTTTACTGTTATTTATGTTGCTACAGCTTTACTGTTATTTATGTTGCTACAGCTTTACTGTTTTTATGTTGCTACAGCTTTACTGTTATTTATGTTGCTACAGCTTTACTGTTTTTTATGTTGCTACAGCTTTACTGTTTTTATGTTGCTACAGCTTTACTGTTATTTATGTTGCTACAGCTTTACTGTTTTTTATGTTGCTACAGCTTTACTGTTTTTTATGTTGCTACAGCTTTACTGTTATTTATGTTGCTACAGCTTTACTGTTATTTATGTTGCTACAGCTTTACTGTTATTTATGTTGCTACAGCTTTACTGTTTTTATGTTGCTACAGCTTTACTGTTTTTATATTGCTACAGCTTTACTATTATTTATGTTGCTACAGCTTTACTGTTATTTATGCTGCTACAGCTTTACTGTTTTTATGTTGCTACAGCTTTACTATTATTTATGTTGCTACAGCTTTACTGTTATTTATGTTGCTACAGCTTTACTGTTATTTATGCTGCTACAGCTTTACTGTTTTTTATGTTGCTACAGCTTTACTGTTTTTATGTTGCTACAGCTTTACTGTTTTTATGTTGCTACAGCTTTACTGTTATTTATGTTGCTACAGCTTTACTGTTATTTATGTTGCTACAGCTTTACTGTTTTTATGTTGCTACAGCTTTACTGTTATTTATGTTGCTACAGCTTTACTGTTTTTTATGTTGCTACAGCTTTACTGTTTTTATGTTGCTACAGCTTTACTGTTATTTATGTTGCTACAGCTTTACTGTTTTTTATGTTGCTACAGCTTTACTGTTTTTTATGTTGCTAAAGCTTTACTGTTATTTATGTTGCTACAGCTTTACTGTTTTTATGTTGCTACAGCTTTACTGCTGTTGTTGATGGTGATGATTATTTAATTTACACTTTTTTTATTCAGGATAGCACACTGACATCACAGAATCAATTTTTCAAATAAGACAATGATGATGATATTTACATCTAAATATGACTAAAATATGACTATGCATATTCCAACGTTGAAAGGGTTTTAACGGCATCAGGTTAATCAGTAATAAGGAGGCACTTTAGCCACTCTGTGGCAGCAGGGTTTAAGAGACTCCTGGCCTGGCCCCCCCACACACACACACACACACACACACACACACACACACACACACACACACACACACACACACACACACACACACACACACACACACACACACACACACACACACACACACACACACACTTTCTTTCTCTTTCTCCTTTCATGTGGTTTACGTGACAGGCCATTACAGTCACCCTGTCTCTGGAGACACACACACATGCTCAGTATTCCAGCCAATGTTCAAGGATTCTTCAAAGCATCAGGAGCCAGAGAAAACCACAGAGGTAGGACTGAGGTGCCCAAGCATCGACCGGTTGAGGAACAGAGAACCAGCAGCCAGCAGTCTCAGACAGACAGAGAGACAGACAGACTACTACTGTTCTGAGCCACTGCACGCAACACAATCAACCATCTCCTCAACACTGCTCACCCTGCGCACACTTTAACATGTATTCCCTTTATATATGATGTAAAGTTGACATCCAGTTCCCACAGTGATATACAGTAAATGCTTAAAACCCATTACACACATACATAATTGAGACATTTTCTATTATATAATTCACATTCATAGATGTGTAGTTAAATATTTTTATTTCACCACCAGATATTTTAACAGGCATAACTTTTTGGGGGGCTGGCTGCCCTATGTTACAGAAAAATCTCCTACAACCTTCTTTTCTCACGTGTGAATGCAAAAGCCAGTGAGCACTAATGAAAGCACTGTAGTTTTATTTTATATGAGATTCTCTCCTATATGATCCAAAGAGTAATCATGCACCTGGGACGGTACGGTGCCAGTAAATGCACAGTGGGTGCATTTACTTACAGACACAGGCTTTACTGTCCACAATTGTGGAATTCCTCACAAATTCCAAACCAGGACCCTCCAATAACTAAGAGCAAAATGTTGAATATAAACATTGAGACCATTATATCTCCTTTATAATGAGTCTAGATTGTAGCACCATGTCAATATGTCTACAACAGGAAACTACTGATAATGACTTCTGAGGAGCATGTTTACAACAGCAGTTTTGTTTTCCTAAGGTTAGCCATTAGCTCTGTTGAAGGCCACTGAATAAGTATCCTCTCAGGGTTTCTTTCATTTACTCTCGCAGCTCCTCTGAACCTTTTTACTGATTCATGGAAACATCCATCTTCACCGCAGCATCGAGAGTACATGTGATGCAGGAACACTTGTTTGTCTCAAGTTGTAATGTTCATTCACCCATCACTGTGGAACCAAATTCTTTAAAAAGTTACAGCACTGAGAAGTTGAAAGCAGAGAGCTAAGCCATCAACTGTAAAAGTGTTACTGTTTTAGACAGCTCTAAAGTGCATTGATCTACAGTATATCTGTCAATACTAATCAAACTCAAAAGTACAATATAAAATAATAATATAATTCAATAGACATAGCAGACTTTCAAGGTTGTAAATTCTTGCTTTTGTGTCTTTTCTGGACATGATTTGTGTACTCTGTTTATAGGTTCAGGGGGTGAAGACAATTCCACAAAGTCAACTGGAGGCATACAGTATATTAAAATTGCATGAACATTTGAATTGAAGTGTTTTGATAACACAGAGCAAGAAATCACAGCATTGAATTCAAACATATGGCATAGCAACTAATTCTAGGTCTTGAATGGAAGATAAATCGTGCACTATTGATAATTTTTCACTTCCACTTTCAATCACAAAAAATAAGCGTTACAGCTACTGCATGCTCGTTGAATGATAAGTGTTAAACTCAATGTGATGGCAATGAAATGTCCCAACAACTGTGATTTGGTAGTTCTGTCATGAATGGTTCCTGTTAACAGCTAACAGCAGTTATCTACCTCATCCCTACTCCAAAACTGAAAACTAGTTCACAGTTCAATGTACTAAATTTGAAAAACATATTCAGTGGTTTAAAGAAGGACACTGGCAATACTTCGGTACCTGTGCACTTTTGGTTGTATCTTTCAGAAAAATACTGTGGATGAAAGTTCATGGTGGCAAGAGCTTAAAAAGGATGTCCTCTTCTTTAAGAAGTTCTCTTTGCCTTTCATAGAGGTGATTACCTTGATATTTAAACCCAATACACTTCCTGGACTGTTACATAACAGTTTTTAAGCTAAGTCAAGAAGTAGGCTAGCACCTCCAATAGAACTGTATATAGCGTTTTTTCTCCAAGTTATTATTCCTGGTTAAAATGTTTAACTTTAGACATGTTCGTAGAGACTTTAACTAGGGGTCAATGCCAGCCTGAGCTTTCTCCAAACACAGGTGATCTTGAGGCCTTGTGAATAGATAGCACTGTGATGTTCTGAAGAGCTTAGCCATCTCAAAAGCGAAGACAGTACAGGTGCATCTAAGCTGGGACCGAGAGACTGAAAAACAACTTCTAGCTCCAGTTCATCAGACTGTTACACAGTCACCACTACACTCTCAGAAAAAAAGGTGTTATCTAGAACCTAAAAGGGTTCTTCGTCTGTCCCCGTAGGAGAACCCTCTGAAAAACCCTTTTGGGTTTCAGGTAGAACCGTTTTGGTTCCAGGTAGAACCCTTTTAGGTTCCATGTACAACAGAGGGTTTTAAAGGGAAGCCACAAGGGTTCTACCTGGAACCAAAAAGGGTTCTCCTATGCAGACATCCGATGAACCCTTTTGGAACCCTCTTTTCTACGAGCGGAGCCGGCCTCTGCTCAGTACCCTGCCCTGAACTTAAGTCAGTGTTAATAGCCGAATACCACCCATTACTCATCTCTGCACCTCAGAAGTGTGCTCTTCATGGATTAATTCTGGTTTCAACTGTACCGGTCAGATGGCAGACAGCGTGTATGGAGTCGTGTGGGTGAGCGGTTTGCTAAAGTCAACTTTTTGAACATGGTGGTGGTGGGGTTATTGTATGGACAGGCATAAGCTATGGACAATGAACTGTAACTCAGTAAAAACGTAGAAATTGTTGCATGTTGCATTCATATTTTTGGTCAATATAGTTGAATCATTATTGAAAGATAATGGGTGAGAAGATAGAGGTCAGCTGCAGGGTGGCAAATGGTAAGCATATTGTAGTTCACAGAGAGACAGAGAAACACAGACACTTTGATCAAGACAAAGACAATTCGGGAGACACAATAGAAATTGTTATAGATTGTTCAAAAAACACACAATGTGGAACAGTCATGTCTGGGGATGAACAGGCAACATGCTCAATTGTTCAATACATGTTTCACTCCTTTATTACTACCCATTCTGAAAGGCAGTGTATGTTATGTCTTGCACAGTTTGAATTGAACTGTTGTGCTGTATACATTTTATTTGGAAAATATAAAACCCATACAGAGGGTTGGGGAGGGGGAGCAAAGGGGATGGAAGGGAAGGTGGATTCCTGCTTGGAGAATGGAGTGAATGGGGAGGAGGAGTAGAAGGCCAGGGCCCTGTTTCCCAAAAGCATCTTATAGCTAAGTTCATTGTTTGAACCTTCGTAGGAGCATCATTAAATCTACAAGCTGTTTCTCAAAACCATAGTGACTAAAGTTGCTCTTGAAAACACTTGTTTTTTAACGACTGCCTCAGACCACTCGTAAAACAGCTAAGTGCGTCATTAAATGCTTTTTTGCTCTTCTGCGTCACTTTATACACAAAAGATCTCCGCCAAACTTAAAATCAAGATGTTTAAGCTCTCTGTCTTTCTGTGACTGCTGATAACTTCAGAACTAATGTGACTACAAATACAATGTTTGTCACGACTTCCGCCGAAGTTGGTCCCTCTCCTTGTTTGGGCGGTGTTTGGCAGTCGACGTCACCGACCTTCTAGCCATCGCTGATCCATTTTTCACTTTCCATTGGTTTTGTCTTCCATCACACCTGGTTTCACTCCCATCAATTACATGTTGTGTATTTAACCCTCTGTTTCCCTTCATGTTTTTCTCTGTGATTGTTTGTTGTATGTTTTGTGCAAGTCATGATCTGGTGCGCGATGGGTTTTGTACCCTTTTATATTATTTTTGTATATATTGGTTTTCAGAGGGGTTTTTTGCATTCATTAAACTCCTCCGTTTATGCTAAGTTTACTCTCCTGCGCCTGACTTCCCTGCCACCAGCATGCACTCATTACAGAATCACCGACCCATTTATGAAGTCAGCAGGACAAGGTACCCCGGCCATAGAGGTGGAGGAGCGCGTCCAGGAGCATGCTGCAATACTTCACAATCTTGGTATCGCCATTGACCGCGTTGTTCAGAAAATGGACCGCTGGCAGAGACAAGGAGTTCGTCCAGCGCCTACACCAGCACAACCAGGGTCTCTCCTGAGTGCCCCTATTCCACCTGGTTCAAGATAGAGTTAACCAGGATGTGGGTAGGTTTCTGAGGTCTTATTGCCAGGACCGGTCGGGGGAGTAGGCAGCATTCGTGCCCTGGACAGAGATGGCCCAGAACTCGCTCCTCCACTGGCCTCTCTCCTTTCCAGTGTGTATTGCGGTATCAGCCGGTTCTGGCACCTTGGCATCAGAGTCAGACAGAGGCTCATGCGGTGGATGACTGGTTCCGGCGCGCCGAGGGAATATGGGACGCCGCCCATGTCCACCTTCAGCGCGCCGTGCACAGTGAGGCCTCGATGCGACCGGGTGTTAAGGGATTTTTTATCAATACTGACTAAATATGTATACATTTCAATCAGGACTGACTAATCAGAATACTATTATGTTACTGTATAGATGTATGAATTTTATTTTAATCCTAGTACTGAATATAATGTGTGTAATTATAATAATGACTGTCTGTTCCTTGGTAGAAACGAGTGAACTTATCGTCAGACTGGCTAGAATGCTTATCTACACAGGGAGACCTTGGCTTGGGCATAAATTATCTAAATTGGTGAGAGACGATGTAGGAAGGCTTGAGAACGATACTGCCATTGTACCGGAGTGGAGGAGAGACGGGACAGTTCGAAACCTAATGACTTCATTTTCAGTTTATAAGAATAAACGCAAGTGCTTGATTTTGAGACTGGTCTCCGTCCATTTTATGCAAATAAGTTTCTTACAAATCCTTAGAAATGGGCTTGAGTGTATTAATTTAATTGGGTATTAAACAAATAGGAATTTAATTCCTCTAACACCGGGTCTGGCTCTCGACCCGAAACCTGCCCCGCCGCCTGCCCTGTCGGAAGCTGGGTCCGCGGTTTGTGGGGCCATTTAAAGTCCCGAGGAGAGTGAACGGGGTTTGTTACAGGTTATAGCTTCCCCCCGATTACCGCATTAACCCCTCGTTCTATGTGTCTCTCCTCAGGCTGTCACGTTACGCTAACAAGGACTGCGCTGTTCCCCTCTCCTTCTCCGTGGCTGATGTGAGTAAAACATTTAAACGTGTTAACCTTCGTAAGGCTGCTGGCCCAGATGGCATCCCGAGCCGCTTCCTCAAAGCATGCACAGACCAGCTAGCTGGTGTGTTTACGGACATACTCAATCGCTTGCTATCCCAGTCTGCTGTCCCCATAAGCTTCAAGATGGCTACCATTGTTCCTGTACCCAAGAAGGCAAAGATAACTGAACTAAATGACGACCACCATGTAGCACTCACTTCTGTCATGAAGTGCTTTGAGAGACTAGTCAAGGATCATACTACCTCCACCTTACCGGCCACCCAAGACCCACTTCAGTTTGCATATCGCCCCAACAGTTCCAGAGACTATGCCATCATACTGCACACTGCCCTATCCCATCTAGACAAAAGGAATAAATATGTAAGACAAAACAAAAAGAGATAATCGTGGACTTAGCAGAGGGAGCAGCCCCCTATCCAAATCGAAGGGACAGCAGTGGAGAAGGTGAACGTTTTAAGTTCCTCGGCGAACACATCACAGACAAACTGAAATTGTCCACTCACACAGACAGTGTGGCGAAGAAGGCTCAACAATGCCTCTTCAACCTCAGGAGGCTGAAGAAATGTGGCTCGTCACTCAAAGCCCTGACAAACTTTTACAGATGCACAATCAAGAGCATCTTGTCGGGCTTTATCACAGACTGGTTTGGCAACTGCAGCGCCTTCAACGGCAAGGCTCCAGAGGCTGGTGCGGTCTGCACAACGCATCACCGGGGGCAAACTACCTGCCCTCCATGACACCTACAGCACCCAATGTCACAGGAAGGCCAAAATATCAGCAAGGACATCAAGCACCTGAGCCACTGCCTGTTCACACTGCTTACCATCCAGAAGGCGAGGTCATTACAGGTGCATCAAAGCTGGGACCGAGAGACTGAAAAACAGCTTCCATCTCAAGGCCATCCGACTGCTGAAAAGCAATCACTAACTCAGAGAGGCTGCTGCCTACGTTGAAACCCAATCACTGGCCACTTTAATAAATGGATCACTAGTCACTTCATACAATGCACTCTAAATAATGTCACTTTAATGTTTACATTACTCATATCACATGTACAGTTGAAGTCGGAAGTTTACATATACCTTGGCCAAATACATTTAAACGTATTTTTTCTCAATTGCTGACATTTAAATCAGAGTAAAAATTATGTCATAGGTCAGTAAGGATCACCACTTTATTTTAAGAATGTGAAATGTCAGAATAATAGTAGCGAGAATTATTTATTTCAGCTTTTATTTATTTCATTACATTACCAAGGGGGTCAGAAGTTTACATACACTCAATTAGTATTTTGTAGCATTGCCTTTAAATTGTTTAATTTGGGTCAAACATTTTGGGTAGCCTTGCACAAGCTTCCCACAATAAGTTGGGTGAATTTTGGCCCATTCCTTGGCTTGCAAGCATCCCCTCCCCTTTTCCTCCGAACATAACGATGGTCATTATGGCCAAACAGTTCTATTTCTGTTTCATCAGACCAGAGGACATTTCTCCAAAAAGTACGATCATTGTCCCCATGTGCAGTTGCAAACCATAGTCTGGCTTTTTTTATGGTGGTTTTGGAGCAGTGGCTTCTTCCTTGCTGAGCGGCCTTTCAGGTTATGTCGATATAGGACTAATTTTACTGTGGATATAGATTTTGTACCTGTTTCCTCCAGCATCTTCACAAGGTCCTTTGCTGTTGTTCTAGGATTGATTTGCACTTTGTCTAGGAGACAGAATGCTTCTCCTTCCTGAGTGGTATGGCGGCTGCGTGGTTCCATGGTGTTTATACTTGCGTACTATTGTTTGTACAGATGAATGTGGTACCTTCAGGCATTTGGAAATTGCTCCCAAGGATGAACCAGACTTGTGGAGGTCCACAAATGTTTTTCTGAGGTCTTTTGATTTTCCCATGATGTCAAGCAAAGAGGAACTGAGTTTGAAGGTAGGCCTTTAAATACATCCACAGGTACACCTCCAATTGACTCAAATTATGTAAATTAGCATATCAGAAGCTTCTAAAGCCATGACATCAAGCTGTGATACTGTGAATTATAAGTGAAAACAATAATTGTCTGTAAACAATTATTGGAAAAATGAATTGTGTCATGCGCACAGTAGATGTCCAAATCGACTTTCCAAAACTGTAGTTCGGCCGAGCCTAAGACGCTCGGCCATTGTTCATCCATATAATTGCATGTACATAATCTCATTCACACCTTTAGATTTGTGTGTATTAGGTAGTTGTTAGGGAAGTGTTAGATTACTTGTTAGATATTACTCCACTGTCGGAACTAGAAGCACAAGCATTTTGCTACACTCACATTAACATTTGCTAACCAAGTGTTATATTTCAATGATATTAAAGGTAAACTCAGCAATATGACATAGATGCAGAAAGTAAACAACATAGTGGGTCAAATCTGCAACAAGTAAGTGTAACGTCACACTCTCAAACACGTAGATCCCCTGAACGTATCTCACTTTCCAGCCCACTTTCCAGCTCACACTCTCAAACACATAGATCCCCTGAACGCAGCTCACTCACCAGATCCCAGTCACCTGAATTCTGATCACCCGTTCACACACCTGTATGTCATTTACACACACTATTTAGTTCAGTTCTTTGTACCCATCATTGTGAGGTATTGTTTGTTTTGGTACACATTTCTATTTGGAGCTCTGGTTTTGCTGCATTTGGCCATCCTCACCAACGACGCCATTTTGCCAATTCTCTGCCTGTACTTTAGCCTCGGATTTCCTGTCATCAACCTCTTGCATGATCTCCTGGACTACTTTACTAGCCTTTTCCCTGCCTGTACTGTTGCCTATTTGGACCCACTGTGTATGACCTTCTGCCTGCCCCTGGACCCAGCTGCCTGCCTACTCCTGTGGTCCTTTACAAATAAACACCTTCTGCGCCCTATGCTTGAAACCAGCTCTCTATCTCCTGTGGTATTCATTACACTAAGAGCGTTGACGGGCAAAGCTTAACTTCTCCGCTGTAACAGCCCTGGCTACCACAAGCGGAACTGTGCACATGGCAGATACTGTGTGTGACTGTGTGAAAGCAATGTCTTGCATCTCACCCATCTCAATATCTGTGGTGCTGCTCGTGGTAACTTTATTTAGCTGAATCTACCTTTAAAATACATTTCATGTTAATTCAATTGAGTTTCATTTTGCTATTTGTGCGCTAATTTTTGCCTCAATAAATGTCATGATGTGTAGCCTAACGTGTGAAATAATGTGTCAAATCTCGATTTAGTGCATTATTCTAGGTTAAGCATTAGAATAAGTCACCACAATATTTGTAGCCATATTGGTGACAATATCTCACAAAGAGCTGAGCCGTTATCAGTATTGTGGAATAATTCCAATCTTAAAGTAAGATTTGAAAGGGAGAACGTTGATCCATGATCAGCGCTGCCTTTTTATTGATCATACTATAATCTACACAGAATCTTAAAAGGCATTGATCACTTGCACCATGTACTTTATTGTAATCTCAACTGCAATCCAGGTAATTTCGTTGTGCTATTAGATGAAGCACAGTGATAAGACATTAAGTTATATAAATAAACAAAATCGTATTCCCATTTGAATTTTGTTGTGCTTTTAAATGGTTGAAAGCACAGTGATAACACATCGGGAATCAACAAACTGGCTGCCTTTTTGAGTGGGTGAAAATAGGTTGGAATCTCATTGATCAAAGTACAGTATCTACCAAATATTACAGAATCCTCCACATTGAAATTACATGGTGTTCCCAGTGAGATGTTACATCTTCAACTGCTTAAATTCAATCACTATTGGGAAACTGGGTCCAGAACAGTCCCACCACCACCTTTCACCCTGACCTCCCTCCCAGGGGCCACAGCAGTGCGCACCCTCAGGAATGTGGGATTCTGTCCACCCTTCTCTCTGTTTTGTCTCTCATAACCAGCTGGAGTCCCTGACTGAGCCTGGGTCCCGCTTTTTTCGCTGCACTTCCAGTTAGTGGGGAAAAAAGAGAGTAATTTAATTTCTAGCTCGATTGGTTTTGTGATGCTCTGCTCACATTTGTCTGTGTCTGTTCACATGTAGGATCTTAGTTTGATCACTATTTTGTCCATGAGAATGTTCCTGAACAGCAGGAAATGCAAACTGTATTCAAGATTTAAAAAGGCTTATGAAGTTTGTAATTTTCACTTTAAAATGTCAGACTTGATTTGCCCTAACAAAAAAAAAGGATCAAAACCACTACAAAACATTATTGTTCACATTCCCTGTCGCTGCAGGATTATTCTCCTGCTGTAGCAAACTGCCTCAAATGAAGATCCTACATCTGTATGTAATGAGTTAACAGCATACCATATGCTGGCTGGGTGTTGTAGGATGTTGTTTGACTTGCTCTATTGAATTCATATCAGTTTTTCATGATTCAATTAGTTCAATGAATTGAGGAAAGGTAACTAAAAGGGCCAAATTCAATTTACAATTTTATTGTCATTTTTATTTCCTGATTAAGGAAATCTTGTGCACTTCTGTGGACCCTGCTTTGTATGCTTGGCTGATACACTCATCATAAGCTCATTATTGGTCTGTGACGATGGAAACAACCTATCACTTTACAATCACTAAAGAATAATGGCGTGATCAAACGGATGTCCTGGTTTTCATTTTCAGTATGATGTCTATTTAACAGTTCCTTTAGTCCCATAGTCCCTTTGTATCATACACTAATTAGACATCATTTTAAGAGTCTTTGTGCTAGCTTTTATCTCTTAATTATCCCATGTTCAAATAACTCAATTAGTCATATCTATCCTTGAATAGCACAGTAAATCATGATGCATTGCATTCACAATTTACATGGGAAAATGTGTCTCCCTCAGATACTTACCTTCATTTGTGCCCAATACGTTACCAAAAGCCTACTGTTTGCCTCTTGGAAGACATCAGGTGATTGAACAGAGTCAATATTTCCAAAGGTTACTCCACATTCCTCAGCTCACTCAATCCTGGGATGTGGACTAGGATTCTGTCAAGATATAAAGGATTTATTGCCAGTAACAAATGCTCTGCCTAACAACTGAGTAGAATGCCATTTCAAACTAATTAGATGGAAAGACAAGGCCAGCTTGTCAAAGGCTTATATTAACTGTTGCAACAAACAAACTCGCAGGCCAGGGCATGGGAACAAAGAATATATTTTCCCAGTAAATACAATTCGATTTTTCTTTAGTGTAGATTAAATTGCCAAGCTACATTGTCTATATCAATCAACTTGAAAAATACTAATTTAGTCTCCGTTTTTCATAACCTGTTAATAATGTAACTGTGCACTGTTCTATGACCACAACGTTATTAGAGAACATTCACCATTACAAATATTCAGCTTATATGTTCTCAATTAGGAGAATGTTTGCCGAATGTATTAATTTGTGGGACATCATGGACTGAGGTTCCTATGTGAGAAAACATTAGTTACTAATGTGTCATGTGTGTCAACTATCCTGCTTTGATGCTTTAAACATGCTTCTATCCCTGCTGGTGTCCCCCATGACTGATAGGTATTCTCCATTCCTCAAACAAGGCAGTTCACACCGAGGACATGTGGCAGTTCACACCGAGGACAACTGGGCCTCCTTCCTCTGAGCAGAACCTTGGAAGAAGAAACACTGCAGTGACCACCATGGAGACCTCTACACCTTTCTTAGCTGCCTACAATACCTACAAGGATGTCTGCAGCTTGTTATAAATACCTGCTCAAATTATTCTCCAGTCCGTAGAGAAAGTCTTCAACACAATCCCAAGCTGCTTAAGACTGAGTATACAGGACCTGTCTCCAAAATCTAATGGGGCTACTGGAATCCATATAAAGCACGCCGCATTTAATATAACCGGGAAGGCTGCTGCATCTGAAATTCTTTAAAACAGGGCCAAGAATAGACTGTAACTCCTCTGCCCTCATTTCGGAAGATACTGGATCTAGAACATGCAGTAAGGTGTCGGGGGAATCAGATTAGACCAACTTTGATTGGACAATGATTAAGAAAGATAATAGAGAGATTGAATGGATATGCAGACCTTATTATATGATTATCACAAGACATGCTTCCACATTGTTTTCTGCATGTGGAGTTCTGAATGCATACAACATTATTTGTATTTCTTTCATTCGGCTAGTGTTTCAATCTTGCATGATTCAGTGGGTAAGACTTAATTTAGAACACGAGTTTCCCTACTCCACAGACAAACAAGCCGTTTCAAAGGCAAAATGCTAGCCCTGAGTCTCAGTGGAACTGAGCCGGTACCAAGAGGCTCCACATCTTACCTCAACCGTACAGACTGTATTCACTCTGTCTGCTCAGATGAAGTAAATAACCACTAAACTGTCTGGCTGGGTAGAAAATGAATTGTATTCTTGGTTCAGCATTATTTCTTGTTACAGTCAGTATCGAAATATAATTACAGTGGAACACCCACACAGTCACATTTTATTGTTACCTAACCCACCATTACGATGTGCCCTTTTCCGCCTTGGAAAAAACAACAGCAAAACACCACCTTTGAAATAAAGGCAGTAAATAATTGAAGTCACTGTATCTGCACATTTCCACTAATCTCTAGCAGCACCTAGAGGTCAGTGAGGCATTACATCACCTGGTCACACTGCCTTGGACCAGACATCAAATCAAATCAAATTTTATTTGTCACATACACATGGTTAGCAGATGTTAATGCGAGTGTAGCAAAATGCTTGTGCTTCTAGTTCCGACAATGCAGTAATAACCAATGAGTAATCTAACCTAACAATTCCACAACTACTACCTTATACACACACAAGTGTAAAGGGATAAAGAATATGTACATAAAGATATATGAATGAGTGATGGTCCAGAACGGCATAGGCAATATGCAGTAGATTGTATAGGGGACAGTATATACATATGAGATGAGTAATGTAGGGTATATAAACATAAAGTGGCATAGTTTAAAGTGGCTAGTGATACATGTATTACATAAAGATGGCAAGATGCAGTAGATGCAGCAGATTAAATGATTACAGTATATACATATACATATGAGATGAGTAATGTAGGGTATGTAAACATTATATTAAGTGGCATTGTTTAAAGTGGCTAGTGATGGATTTTTACATACATTTCTGTCAATTTCATTATTAAAGTGGCTGGAGTTGAGTCAGTATGTTGGCACTCAATGTTAGTGGTGGCTGATTAACAGTCTGATGGCCTTGAGATAGGAGCTGTTTTTCAGTCTCTTGGTCCCTGCTTTGGTGCACCTGTACTGACCTCGCCTTCTGGATGATAGCGGGGTGAACAGGCAGTGGCTCGGGTGGTTGTTGTCCTTGATGATCTTTATGGCCTTCCTGTGACATTGGGTGGTGTAGGTGTCCTGGAGGGCAGGTAGTTTGCCCCCCCCCGGTGATGCATTGTGCAGACCTCACTACCCTCTGGAGAGCCTTACGGTTGTGGGCGGAGCAGTTGCCGTACCAGGCGGTGATACACCCCGACAGGATGCTCTCGATTGTGCATCTGTAGAAGTTTGTGAGTGCTTTGAGTGACAAGCCGAATTTCTTCAGCCTCCTGAGGTTGAAGAGGCTGCTGTACCTTCTTCACAACGCTGTCTGTGTGGGTGGACCAATTCAGTTTGTCCGTGATGTGTACACCGAGGAACTTAAAACTTACTACCCTCTCCACTACTGTCCTGTCGTTGTGGATAGGGGGGTGTTCCCTCTGCTTTCCTGAAGTCCACAATAATCTCCTTTGTTTTGTTGACGTTGAGTGTGAGGTTTCCCGACAACACACACGAGGGCCCTCACATCTCGTTGTTGTTGGTAATCAAGCCTACCACTGTAGCGTTGTCCGCAAACTTGATGATTGAGTTGGAGGTGTGCATGGCCATGCAGTCGTGGGTGAACAGAGAGTACAGGAGAGGGCTCAGAACGCACCCCTGTGGGGGCCCATTGTTGAGGATCAGCGGGGTGGGGATGTTGTTATCTACCCTCACCATCTGGGGGCGGCCTGTCAGGAAGTCCAGTACCCAGTTGCACAGGGCGGGGTCGAGACCCAGGGTCTTGATGATGAGTTTGGAGGGTACTATGGTGTTAAATGCTGAGCTGTAGTCAATGAACAGCATTCTCACATAGGTATTCCTCTTGTCCAGATGGGTTAGGGCCGTGTGCAGTGTGGTTGCGATTGCGTCGTCTGTGGACCTATTGGGGCGGTAAGCAAATTGGAGTGGGTCTAGGGTGTCAGGTAGGGTGGAGGTGATATGGTCCTTGACTAGTCTCTCAAAGCACTTCATGATGACGGAAGTGAGTGAAGTCGTTTAGCTCCGTTCCCTTAGCTTTCTTGGGAACAGGAACAATGGTGGCCCTCTTGAAGCATGTGGGAACAGCACACTGGGATAACGATTGATTGAATATGTCCACACCAACCAGCTGGTCTGCGCATGCTCTGAGGACGCGGCTGGGGATGCCGTTTGGGCCTGCAGCCTTGCGATTGTTAACACGTTTCAATGTTTTACCCACGTCGGCTGCAGTGAAGGAGAGCCCACAGGTTTGATAGTGGGCCGTGTCAGTGGTACTGTCCTCAAAGCGAGCAAAAAAGTTATTTAGTCTGTCTGGGAGCAAGACATCCCGGTCTGCGACGGGGCTGGCTTTCTTTTTGTAATCCATGATTGACTGTAGACCCTGCCACATACCCCTTGTGTCTGAGCCGTTGAATTGCAACTCTACTTTGTCTCTATACTGACACTAAGCTTGTTTGATTGCCTTGCGGAGGGAATAGCTACACTGTTTGTATTCCGTCATGTTTCCGGTCACCTCCGTTTTGCACGAATGCTGCCATCAATCCATGGTTTCTGGTTGGGGAATGTTTTAATCGTTGCTGTGGGTATAGCATGCCACAATAAGTCTTTTCACAGTCCCCAAGTCCTGAACAGACTATGGGAGGCGCACAGTACTACATAGAGCCATGACTACATGGAACTCTATTCCACATCAAATAACTGACGCAAGCAGTAAAATTTGATTTAAAAAAAAACAGATAAAAAAACCACCTTATGGAACAGCGGGGACTGTGAAGCAACAAAAACATTGGCACAGAAACATGCACACACACACAAACACACACACACACATATGGTAACATACGTACTATACATACACATGGATTTAGTACTGTAGATATGTGGTAATGGTGGAGTAGGGGCCTGAGGACACACAGTGTGTTGTGAAATCTGTGAATGTATTGTAATGTTTTTAAAATTGTATAAACTGCCTTAGTTTTAGCTGGACTCCAGGAAGAGTAACTGCTGCTTTGGCAGCAGCTAATGGGGTTCCATAATAAATACAAATGCAAATACACCCGACGAGCTTCGGAGCCGGTGTACTATGATTTGATACAACGAGCAAAGTGATCATGGTGCTTTTATGTGGCTGCAATGAAAGTGAAAGTGCAATGAAAGGGATCAGGGGTGTATTCATCCCGCCGATTCTGTTGAAAAACGTTTCTTTAATGGAAGCAAACGGATCATAACAGGGATAAACATCTGAATTTGTCCAATAGAAACTCTTATTTGCAACTGTTGGACTAATGATTACACCCTAGATCAGCTAGATGCAGGCAAGAGTGTGCAAGGCGGTTTTGAATGTGTCACATTGATTACTCAAAATTCTCTCGACCTGTTTACCTACGTTGTAAACTTTCATTCATAGGCTAGGTTGTAGCAACCTCATGATGTGTATGGGGAAAATGTGCATGTTATGTAGTAGCCTAAACCTATCAATGTTACATTGAGCTGGGTGAATGGAATATGAATGACTGTCATCCAATATGCTGTAATAGAAGTAAGGCCATGCTCATACAAAACGGCACTGACCGGAACTGCTAGGCTACCAACATCTCTGGCAAACTCTGCAAAACTGTGTGTGTGTGTGTGCAGCTGCCGCTTTCCTGGCTTCACCTCTACAACCTCTGCCTGGCTGTCCTCCTCCATCTAAACCGATGAAGGAACCAATTGCTTTTCAGCTTCCATTAACCCTCTTTCTGTTCGACCTCCTGAATCTTTTACAGTCCCTGAATTATCCATGTTGATTTTTATGCTGCCAGTGTTATTCTGGTCGGTGTTATTATACTATTTCTGAATGGGTAGTGCTGTTGTCTGCTGATTGAGGGGACATTATTGATAGTGAGGGTGAACACAAAATACAGGGGGGACTTTCGGGATGTGACCCATTCAAAATGGATGAGCATTTGTGCCACTGTCATCCTCAATTTCACTCCCGAAATGTAGTTTATTCATCATCATCAAGCATTGTGTCATGGCATACATAATTCAATTACTGTACTGTATGAGGAAAAGTATGAAAATGTATGCACTCACTACTGTAAGTCGCTCTGGATACTTGGTAGTATACACCTCACACACATTAAGCCATTGTTAATGGCTTAAACAAGAAGACACCTGTACCATGTCAGATGTGCAGTATAGTTGGAATGTGTTAAATGTTGAGTTTGCATCACCATATTTGACACTTTATATACATTAAATAACATTTGACACAGAAATACTGGATTTTCTGCAGCTTTTCAAAAATAATGTTTATTAATTATTAAAAATATGAATAACATTCCACCCATGAGGCCACTAGGTCATTGGACTGAAAGGGCTACTCAGATGAATGGATTAGAAAGTGGATCGACTGATCATAATGCCATGGAAATTATAGAAACTTGCTGATATTGTATTAAGACCAAACTTGAGTAACACTGAAATGGATATAAACAGTAACATTACTGCTAGAAGTAGGCTTACTGTATATCGACAGAAAGCACCAAACCTTGGTTCTAAACTGGCACCCTGACTAGACCACCGTGGTCATAAGACAACACAACACAAGGTCACACACCAACATTATTCCCTCACTGAAACCCAGAGGTAAAGCCATGGCAGGGCCTGGCTCACCAATCAGGCTGGCTTGAAATATATTTAAAAAATAGATATTAAAAAAAACTAAACAAATTAATTTGATTTGTTGTTTGTATTGTCATCTGACTAATCAGAAGTGTTGAAAAATGCAGTGCGACGTTCCTGGGATCTAATTGGCTATATCACAATCAAATGGTAGCTACCTAGTCACGCTGCATTTTCACTCATGCGCTTTTTCTAAAAGCCACAGATGGAGGATAAAGACACAACACCTACTCCACTACCTCCACCGGCCGAGCCCAATTGTCACGGCTTTCTTCTGTTGAAAGAGAGGCGGACCAAAACGCAGCGTGGTTATTGTGATACATCTTCAATGAAGATGATAAATGAACAATATACAAAACAAGAAATGTGCACAACCGAAAACAGACGTATCTGGTGTAACAAACACAAAGACAGGAACAATCACCCACAAAACCCAACACCAAACAGGCTACCTAAATATGGTTCCCAATCAGAGACAATGACTAACACCTGCCTCTGATTGAGAACCATATCAGGCCAAACACAGAAACAGACAAACTAGACACACAACATAGAATGCCCACTCAGATCACACCCTGACCAAACAAAACATACAAACATACAAAGCAAACTATGGTCAGGGTGTGACACCAATCTGGTCAGAGTCGTTGTCAGCCCATGATGAAACTAGCATGTCACGTTGAGACATTAACTTTGGAGTTCCTTAACGGAGTTGCTCCATCATATGGTGCTGTGTTTTTGTTTTCTTCTTGGATATTAAACCTGATAGGTAAAATCGCAGTTGCAGTAAAACAAAAACAAAAAAACACATAGATCAAATCCATTACCTGGTTGCTGTTTTTTTTGTCCGCCTTTTTTCCCACATGGGTCTCCCTCTGTGTTTGCAGAGGTACTGGGTCATTTATCCCTCACCGGGTTCCTATTCCTCCAAGCGGGTCACAACATAGCTCTCCCAGGGCGTTGTACCCCTGCTCCGTGGCCTTGTTGGCTTGGCTGAGTTTATGGCTTCCCTTTGTGACAGGTGTGATGGTGTCAACCGTCACCACCATAGGGACGTGCCTGGGGGACCCATGCGCTTGGGGCGACAGAGGAGAGACAGGCCCTGGCAGGTCCCCTGACACACCCTTCCCCGGCCTTGGCCGCTTCTCCTGGTCTCAAAGGACTATGTGGGGGGCGTGTGTAGTCCACAATTGTGCTGTCCTCAATGCTCGAGGAATACTGACTCCAATTCCGGTACCGGTCTCCATTCTTCAGGGGCCTTCGTGTGACCACGGTGACAGACCCCCGGAAGAAAACCCTACGGCTGGAGATTTCCTCACTCCTGGACAAGGGTGTCATCCACAGGATTGAGACATCAGAACGACTAGATGGGTTCTACTCCCCTTATTTTGTGGTCCCAAAAGGAGATGGAGGGTTTCTACCTATTCTAGACCTCCTCAACCTCAATGTGGAGTGGACACGGTCAGTGAGAACACTTGAAGGTACTGAGGATCCACATGCTGACCCCAGCCCACGTGTTGCAGGCCGTGCCCAGGGACCAGTGGTTTGTGACGCTGGACCTGATGGATGATTTCTTCCATATTCCTGTTCACCCAGCTCATTGGCAGGGAGGGCTTACGAATTCATGGTTCTTCCCTTCAGCCTCTCCTTGGCACCCTGCACTTTCACAAAGTGCATGGACGCAGTCCTGGCACTTCTCACGTTCCGAAGGTTGTTGATTTTCAATTACCTGGACGATTGGCTGATTGTGCCACGATCTGGACCCAGGTCCTGTTAGACAGAGATGTGCTCCTGACCCACAACGGTGGGCTGGGCATTAGTGTAAACATCAGGAGTCATCTAAAGCCCACCCAGAGGGTGGCCTTCATTGGCATGGAACTGGACTCAGTCCTCATGAGAGCACACCTGCCCACCAGAAGGGTTCAGGCGATCTTATCTTGCCTCGACTACTTTCGGCAGGGGCAGGTGGTATCCGCCTGTTCGGCTGTTTGGCTTGCTACTGACGGCAGCCTCGTTGTTGATTCCCCTGGGCCTGCTCCATCTCCGGCCTCTTCAACGGTGGTTCAACTCCCACCAGCTGCACGCAAAGCGTCACCATCACCGCTAGCTGCAGGTGACTTCACAGTGCCTCAGGGCATTGTTGAGGTGGAGCTGTCACTCCTTTATCTCAGATGGGGTAGAGATGTTGACGATGTGCCGCCGAGAGCTGGTCAGCACAGACACCTCCCAGATTGGCTGGGGGGGTGACCAAGGGCAGGTTGGCCAGCGGCTGTTGGCAACACCTTGGAGCGGCAGGCACATCAATACACTATTTCTCCGAGGTGTACTGCTGGCCCTGCAGTCTTTCCTTCCACATTTGAAGGGAAGATATGTCCTGGTGAGAACGGACAACACCACAGTGGTGGCTTACATCAAAAGGCTCAGGGTGGACTGAGGTCCCACTGCCTCAGGGGAGCTCCTTCTCTGGGCTGAGGGACATCTAGCGTCTCTATGCGCAGCACACATACCTGGCATCCTAAATGTGGCAGTGAATATGCTCTTGAAGGAGGACCCGCCACCTTGGGACTGGAGCCTACATCCCCAGGTGGTGCAGCACCTGTGGGACAAGTTTGGGAGGATGCAGGTGGACCTGTTTGCCTCCCTGGACAATGCACACTGCCCCCTGTGGTACTCCATGTCGGAGCCACCAGGGCCTCTGGGCTTGGATGCTCTGGCTCACGATTGGCTAAGGCTGGAGCTTATGCATTCACCCCTTTTCCCCTGAACCAGGCTGTGCTGGACAGGACCAGGATGGGAGAGAATCATCTGCTTCTGGTGGCCCCATACTGGCCTAGACAACCCTGGTTCAGCCTTCTCCTGTCCCTGTTGTCTGGGACACCTTGGCAACTTCCCCTGAGACCGGACCTGCTGTCTCAGGTCAGGGAAACTCTGTGGTATCTGAGGCTGCACCGCCTCAGTCTGTGGGCTTGGACACTGAACGGCACCAATGGTTCAGGTCAGGACTACAGGAGGGTGTAAAGAACATCATGCAGACTGCAAGGGCGCTGGTTACAACCACGGCATACCAGTTGCGCTGGCGGTTGTTCTGATTTTGGTGCACTGGTATTGAGGTTGTGCCCGAGTCATGCGGGGTGCAGTATGTCCTCCAATACCTGCAGTCTTGCTTGGATGAGGGCTTGGCAGCCTCTACACTGAGAGGGTATTTGTCCGCTTTATCTGCCTGCCATGCAGGGTGGATGAACAGGCCAGTGGGGCGCCATCCCTTGGTCTCCAGGTTTATGAAGGGCGTTCATCGCCTGAGTCCAGCTAGGACCCGCTCAATGGCGAGCTGGGATCTGGATGTGGTCTTGGCAGCTTTGGCAAAGCCGCCTTTCAAACAGTTGGAGTCTGCCTTCCTGAAACACCTCTCTATGAAGGTGGTCCCTGTGAGGGCACTGGCTGCGTCCTGGGATCTACTGAGAGGAGTGCCCCTCGCTGATATCTGTGCTGCGGCCAGCTGGGCTTCCTCTTGTACCCTTGCAAGGTACTATTGGTTAAATGTGGTAACTCCCTCTGCGGTTGATTCAGCGGTCCTGGGCGTCGCCTCCCCTTCCGGGGGCTGTGCCGGGACCCCCCTTCCACATCCCTGCATCTCGGTCCCGCGCTGGGACTTTGCCGCTGGCTGGCCAGGTCCCTCTAGCACCTACTAATCTGGTACAGGTATACCAATATATTGGAGTAATCCTATATACAGAAACATAACGAAGGTTACGTATGTAACTACGGTTATGTGAGCTGTATGGATCAAGCCAATCCTCTACGGTGCTAGAGGCGCCTCAAAAATTATGTAGAGAATGTGTTGCTGCCATGGGGTTTGGATATAGGGGCGGACCCCAGCCGTGACACAGGTGTACACGGGAGTAAATCTGTAAATCCTCACCTCAGATGTATCCCTCCGCCGTGGAGTGATACCAATATATTGGAGTGATCCATATACAGTGCCCTGCGAAAGTATTCGGCTCCCTTGAACTTTGCGACCTTTTGCCACATTTCAGGCTTCAAACATAAAGATATAAAACTGTATTTTTTTGTGAAGAATCAACAACAAGTGGGACACAATCATGAAGTGGAACGACATTTATTGGATATTTCAAACTTTTTTAACAAATCAAAAACTGAAAAATTAGGCATGCAAAATTATTCAGCCCATTTACTTTCAGTGCAGCAAACTCTCTCCAGAAGTTCAGTGAGGATCTCTGAATGATCCAATGTTGACCTAAATGACTAATGATGATAAATACAATCCACCTGTGTGTAATCAAGTCTCCGTATAAATGCACCTGCACTGTGATAGTCTCAGAGGTCCGTTAAAAGCGCAGAGAGCATCATGAAGAACAAGGAACACACCAGGCAGGTCCGAGATACTGTTGTGAAGAAGTTTAAAGCCGGATTTGGATACAAAAAGATTTCCCAAGCTTTAAACATTCCAAGGAGCACTGTGCAAGCGATAATATTGAAATGGAAGGAGTATCACACCACTGCAAATCTACCAAGACCTGGCCGTCCCTCTAAAGTTTCAGCTCATACAAGGAGAAGACTGATCAGAGATGCAGCCAAGAGGCACATGATCACTCTGGATGAACTGCAGAGATCTACAGCTGAGGTGGGAGACTCTGTCCATAGGACAACAATCAGTCGTATATTGCACAAATCTGGCCTTCATGGAAGAGTGGCAAGAAGAAAGCCATTTCTTAAAGATATCCATAAAAAGTGTTGTTTAAAGTTTGCCACAAGCCACCTAGGAGACACACCAAACATGTGGAAGAAGATGCTCTGGTCAGATGAAACCCAAATTGAACTTTTTGGCAACAATGCAAAACGTTATGTTTGGCGTAAAAGCAACACAGCTCATCACCCTGAACACATCATCCCCACTGTCAAACATGGTGGTGGCAGCATCATGGTTTGGGCCTGCTTTTCTTCAGCAGGGACAGGGAAGATGGTTAAAATTGATGGGAAGATGGATGGAGCCAAATACAGGACCATTCTGGAAGAAAACCTGATGGACTCTGCAAAAGACCTGAGACTGGGACGGAGATTTGTCTTCCAACAAGACAATGGTCCAAAACATAAAGCAAAATCTACAATGGAATGGTTCAAAAATAAACATATCCAGGTGTTAGAATGGCCAAGTCAAAGTCCAGACCTGAATCCAATCGAGAATCTGTGGAAAGAACTGAAAACTGCTGTTCACAAATGCTCTCCATCCAACCTGACTGAGATCGAGCTGTTTTGCAAGGAGGAATGGGAAAAAAATTCAGTCTCTCGATGTGCAATACTGATAGAGACATACCCCAAGCGACTTACAGCTGTAATTGCAGCAAAAGGTGGTGCTACAAAGTATTAACTTAAGGGGGCTGAATAATTTTGCAAGCCCAATTTTTCAGTTTTTGATTTGTTAAAAAAGTTTGAAATATCCAATAAATGTGGTTCCACCTCATGATTGTGTCCCACTTGTTGTTGATTCTTAACAAAAAATACAGTTTTATATCTTTATGTTTGAAGCCTGAAATGTGGCAAAAGGTCGCAAAGTTCAAGGGGGCCGAATACTTTCGCAAGGCACTGTAGCTCACATAACCGGGGTTACTTACAAAACCTTGACTGGAATAAAGTTTGACAAGAAACGCTGTTTTCGATAAAATGTGTAGACATTTCCGAGGCTACTATAGAAGGCTAATTTGTTAGAGATGTATTCAAGCACCTGGCCAGGCTAGAAAACCTTGGAAGGCAGGCATGATATTACGTATAATAATTTTATTATTTTCATGCCTGAATTCCAATACAGTAGCATTTGTTCATTCAAAGTGAGCTATTCATTTCATACATGCTATCCAGTTCAGTATATAGACATATCGTGTTCACTGATAAAAGTAGGCCTACTGTATATCAACGGAAAGCATATTCCAGTGTCGAGTTGGTGTCTGGTCGATGCTCTTACCATGGTCCTGAATCGACCTGTTGTGCCTGTACTGTACTGTAGATCACTGCTTTAAGTTGGGGGCATCGATCTGATATGATAATGTTGATTATTTCATGAGGTTGGACTGTCAGACTGAACACTTCATCCATTAGCCTAGTGGTTAGAGTGTTGGACTAGTAACAGGAAGGTTGCAAGTTCAAATCCCCAAGCTGACAATGTACAAATCTGTCGTTCTGCCCCTGAATAGGCAGTTAACCCACTGTTCATAGGCCATCATTGAAAATAAGAATTTGTTCTTAACTGACTTGCCTAGTTAAATAAAGGTAAAATAAAAAATAAATATTCTTATATTGTGACAGTATCATTTTTCCAATTGTATCACTGCACTTGCCTGCTGCTGTAGATTCTCTCTCACTCTTTCTCTATTTTCTCATGTCCGGCCACACATACATTTCTGCCTGTGACACTGCTTATACCTATAGTAATGTAAAGCCATATGAAATACTGATGATCCATGAGAATTAGGTATGCCACAAGGATACTCTATCTGCTCTAGTTTTTTACTCCAGCTCTCCTCAGTACAGTCAGACAAATATCAAACGTAAGAGATGGGGATTGCGTTCCCCAAGTGCCCTGAGTGTTTTGGTCTGGGTCTTGAGTTGTGGACATGCCTCCTTCTGATTGGACGATCCCTTGGTAATGGTGTCATGCTTCATTAGCTCAAAGCAGCAGAGATTTGCATACTATTAAAGCCATTGGGGTTTTAGGATGGGTGTCTGTACAGCACTTTGAGATATCAGCTGATGTAAGAAGGGCTTTATAAATAAATTTGATTTGATTTGTTAAATTTCCTCCAATTAAAATAGGCCACTACAATGGTGAGTAGACCACCACTACAATTTTAAACAAATATTTATGAAAAAACTACAATGAAGGTGAGTAGAACAAAGAGATCTTCTGTTGAATCTGACAATTAATCTTAATGGTTGTACAGTCGTCTCAAATAAAACTGTGAAGGACCTCGGCGTTACTCTGGACCCTGATCTCTCTTTTGAAGAACATATCAAGACCATTTCGAGGACAGCTTTTTTCCATCTACGTAACATTGCAAAAATCAGAAACTTTCTGTCCAAAAATGATGCAGAAAAATTAATCCATGCTTTTGTCACTTCTAGGTTAGACTACTGCAATGCTCTATTTTCCGGCTACCCGGATAAAGCACTAAATAAACTTCAGTTAGTGCTAAATACGGCTGCTAGAATCCTGACTAGAACCAAAAAATTTGATCATATTACTCCAGTGCTAGCCTCTCTACACTGGCTTCCTGTCAAAGCAAGGGCTGATTTCAAGGTTTTACTGCTAACCTACAAAGCATTACATGGGCTTGCTCCTACCTACCTCTCTGATTTGGTCCTGCCGTACATACCTACACGTACGCTACGGTCACAAGACGCAGGCCTCCTAATTGTCCCTAGAATTTCTAAGCAAACAGCTGGAGGCAGGGCTTTCTCCTATAGAGCTCCATTTTTATGGAACGGTCTGCCTACCCATGTCAGAGACGCAAACTCGGTCTCAACCTTTAAGTCTTTACTGAAGACTCATCTCTTCAGTGGGTCATATGATTGAGTGTAGTCTGGCCCAGGAGTGGGAAGGTGAACGGAAAGGCTCTGGAGCAACGAACCGCCCTTGCTGTCTCTGCCTGGCCGGT
The DNA here is from genome assembly GCF_023373465.1 of Oncorhynchus keta. Lineage (NCBI taxonomy): Eukaryota > Metazoa > Chordata > Actinopteri > Salmoniformes > Salmonidae > Oncorhynchus > Oncorhynchus keta. The sequence continues at coordinate 34,844,846 of NC_068432.1, forward strand.
TCCCCTCTTTCCACTGGGATTCTCTGCCTCTAACCCTGTTACGGGGCTGAGTCACTGGCTTGCTGGGGCTCTCTCGTGCCGTCCCTGGGGGGTGCGTCACCTGGGTGGGTTGATTCACTGTTGTGGTCGGCCTGTCTGGGTTGCCCCCCTTGGGTTGTACCGTGGCGGAGATCTTTGTGGGCTATACTCGGCCTTGTCTCAGGATGGTAAGTTGGTGGTTGAAGATATCCCTCTAGTGGTGTGGGGGATGTGCTTTGGCAAAGTGGGTGGGGTTATATCCTTCCTGTTTGGCCCTGTCCGGGGTGTCCTCGGATGGGGCCACAGTGTCTCCTGACCCCTCCTGTCTCAGCCTCCAGTATTTATGCTGCAGTAGTTTATGTGTCGGGGGGCTAGGGTCAGTTTGTTATATCTGGAGTACTTCTCCTGTCCTATTCGGTGTCCTGTGTGAATCTAAGTGTGCGTTCTCTAATTCTCTCCTTCTCTCTTTCTTTCTCTCTCTCGGAGGACCTGAGCCCTAGGACCATGTCCCAGGACTACCTGACATGAGGACTCCTTGCTGTCCCCAGTCCACCTGGCCATGCTCCTGCTCCAGTTTCAACTGACCTGAGCCCTAGGACCGTGCCCCAGGACTACCTGACATGAGGACTCCTTGCTGTCCCCAGTCCACCTGACTGTGCTGCTGCTCCAGTTTCAACTGTTCTGCCTTATTATTATTCGACCATGCTGGTCATTTATGAACATTTGAACATCTTGGTCATGTTCTGTTATAATCTCTACCCGGCACAGCCAGAAGAGGACTGGCCACCCCACATAGCCCGGTTCCTCTCTAGGTTTCTTCCTAGGTTTTGGCCTTTCTAGGGAGTTTTTCCTAGCCACCGTGCTTTTACACCTGCATTGTTTGCTGTTTGGGGTTTTAGGCTGGGTTTCTGTACAGCACTTTGAGATATCAGCTGATGTACGAAGGGCTATATAAATAAATTTGATTTGATTTGATTTGAGTAGACCACCAGTACAATTTTAAACAAATATATATATATTTTTTAAATCTAATCAAATTACACAACAATAACGAGGCTATATACAGGGGGTACCTGTACGTGTGGGAGTACAGGTTAGTCAAGGTAATTTGTAAAGTTACTATACATCGATAATAAACAGTGAGTAGCAGCAGCAGTGTAAAAACAGAGGGGGGTCAATGTAAATAGTCTGTGTGGCCATTTCTTTTATTTTTCAGCATTCTTATGGCTTGGGGCTAGAAGCTGTTACGGAGCCTTTTGGTCCTAGACTTAGCATTCCAGTACCGCTTGCCATGCAGTAGCAGAGAGTCTCTATGACTCTATGACAGTCTATGATTTGTGAGTAGAGTCTTTTTTGGGGGCCTTTCTCTGCCTAGTATATAGGTCCTGGATGTCAGGAAGCTTGGCCCCAGTGATGTCCTGGGCCGTACGCACTACCCTCTGTAGAGCCTTTGCAGTCAGATGCCGAGCAGTTTCCATACCAGGTGCTGATGCAACCGGTCAGGATGCTCTCGATGGTGCATCTGTAGAACCTTTTGAGGATCTGGGGATTCATGCCAAATCTTTTCAGAATCCTCTTCACAACTATCTTGGTGTGTTTGGACCATGATAGTTCGTTGGTGAAGTGGACACCAAGGAACTTGAAACTCTCGACCCGCTCCACTACAGCCCCATCGATGTTAATGGGGGCCTGTTTGGCCCTCCTTTCCTTATAGTCCACGATCAGATCCTTTGTCTTGCTCACATTGAGGGAGAGGTTGCTTTAAGAAGTTAAGAAGAAAAACGTGTTAAGATTGTACTTGTGTGGCTGGATAATAGAATATAGCAGCCATGCCGGGTAAAGATCCTAATAAGCCGAAGGGAAAGACTTCTTCCTATGCGTTCTTTGTTGCGACGTGCCAGAAAGAACACAAGAAAAAACACTCAGGAACTTCAATGAACTTTTCCGAGTTCTCAAAGAAATGCTCAGAGAGGTGGAGGACCATGTCTGCAAAAGAGAAGGGGAAGTTTGAGGACATGGCCAAGGGTGACAAAGTCCATTATGACAAGGACATGAAGGGTTATGTGCCCCCTAAGGGATCTAAGGCAGCAGGAAAGAGAAAGAAGGACCCCAATGCCCCCAAAAGGACACCTTCTGCATTTTTTGTGTTCTGTGCTGAACACCGTGGAAGAATCCCTGGCTGATAACCCAGGCATGGGCACTGGCGACATCGCCAAGCAGCTGGGTCTGCTGTGAGGCAAGCAGACTCCCAAAGACAAGTAGCCACACAAAGCAAAGGCCGCAAAGCTGAAGGAAAAGTATGAGAAGGATGTTGCTGCCTACAAGGCTAAGGGAGGTGCAGGTGCAACTGCTAAGAGTGGCCCTGGCAGGCCAGCTGTTGGCAAGAAGGCAGCGCCCATGGATGATGATGACGATGATGATGATGAAGAGGAGGAGGATGATGAGGAAGAGGAGGATGATGAGGATGATGACTAAACTGCCTGGAAACTTTAGCTGGAGTATTTGCAAAACAATGTGAACCTTACAATGTAACATTTATAGCATTTTGGATTTTTCAGAACATGTACAGTGATGTGCAATGGCTGCAATAATGCATACAGGGGTCATATTGTGCTGTCTTGTAAATGAACAGCTCTTATTCTCAAAGCACTGCTTGTTTTGTCTTTGGATGGTGGCATGTTCTTTTCCGCCCTATATTGATATTGTTTCCACTGCCGTTTTTAAGAAATACAAGAAAATGTGTAGACGTTTGCGACCCATTTTTAACGTGGAGTTTCAGTGTAGAATGGTTTCTTTTTATAATAACATTTTGTTTTGTATATTAAAAAAAAGAAGAAGAAAAAAAGAAAAGAAAAAATGTGTTAAGTAAAGAATAGATAAGTTTAAAAAAATTGAAAATAAAAGTAACAAATAATTAAACAGCAGCAGTAAAATAACAATAGCGAGGCTGTATACAGGGGGTAACAGTACAGACTCAATGTGCGTCTGCACCGGTTAGTCAAGGTTATATGTACATGTAGGTAGAATTAAGGTGACCATACATAAATAACAATGCCATGTCTCTGACCTCTTCCCTATAGGCTGACTCATTGTTGTCGCTGATCAGATCTACCACTGTTGTGTCGTCAGCAAACTTAATCATTGTGTTGGAGTCGTGCTTGGCCACACAGTTTTGGGTGAACAGGGAGTACAGCAGGGGACGAAGCAAACACCCCTGAGGGGCCCTAGTGTTGAGGATCAGCGTGGCAGATGTGTTTTTGCCTACCCTTACCACCTGGGGGGCGGCCTGTCAGGAAGTCCAGGATCCAGTTGCAGTGGGAGGTGTTTAGTCCCAGAGTCCTTAGCTTAGTAATGAGCTTTGTGGGCACTATGGCGTTGAACGCTAAGTTGTAGTCAATGAACAGCATTCTCACGTAGGTGTTCCTTTTGTCCAGGTGTGAAAGGGCAGTGTGGATTGCGATTGAGATTGTGTCATCTGTGGATCTGTTGGGGCGGTATGCGAATTGGAGTGAGTTCATAAATTCCGGCATGAGGGGGTTGATGTGAGCCATGACCAGCCTTTTAAATAATTTCATGGCTACCGACGTGAGTGCTACGGGACGGTAATCATTTAGGTAGTTTACTTTCACTTTCTTGGGTACAGGGACAATGGTGGACAGTTCTAAACATGTAGGTATTACAGACTCGGTCAGGGAGAGGTTGAAAATGTCAGTGAAGACACATTCCAGTAGGTCTGCACATGCTTTGAGGACACGTCCTGGTAATCCGTCTGGCCCAGCGGTTTTGTGAATGTTGACTCATTCAAATGGTCATTCTCACATCGGCTACAGCGAGCGTGATCACACATTAGTCCGGAACAGCTGGTGCTCTCATGCATGCTTCAGTGTTGCTTGCCTCGACGCGAGCATAAAAGGCATTTAGATAGTCTGGAAGGCTCACGTCACTGGGCAGCTCGCGGTTTGGTTCCCCTTTGTAGTCCATAATATTTTTCAAGCCCTGCCACATCCATCGAGCATCAGAGCCAGTGCAGTAGGATTCAATCTTAGTCCTGTATTGACACTTTGCCTGTTTGATGGTTCATCTGAGGGTACAGCGAGATTTCTTATAAGCGTCCGGTGTCCCGCTCCTTGAAAGCGGCAGCACCTAGCTCGGTGCAGATGTTGCCTGTAGTCAATGGCTTCTGGATGGGAAATGTGCATACGGTCACTGTGGGGTTGATGTTGTTGATGCACTTATTGATGAAGCCGGTGACTGAGGTGGTATACTGATCATTACCCTTGGATGAATCCCGGAACATATTTCAGTTTGTGCTAGCAAAACAGACCTAGGGCGTAGCCTCCGCTGTCACTCCCTGACCTTAGAGAACTGTTTTATTTCTCTATTTGGTTAGGTCAAGGTGTGATTTGGGGTGGGCATTCTATGTTCTCTATTTCTTTGTGTTTGGCCGAGTGTGGTTCCCAATCAGAGGCAGCTGTCTTTCATTGTCTCTGATTGGGGATCATACTTAGGCAGCCCTTTTGCCCTCCTTCAGTGTGGGATCTTGTCTTTGTTTGAGTGCATGCAGTTTGCACAATGAAGATTTTCGTTCATTGTATTGTTTATTGTTTTTTAAATAAAAGAATGTGCGCCTACCACACTGCACCTTGGTCTCCTTCCAACAACAAACGTTACATCCGCGTAATCTGACCAGTTCCGTATTGAGCGAGTCACGGGTACTTCTTGCTTTAGTTTTTGCTTGTAAGCAGGAAACAGGAGGATATAATTATGGTCACATTTGCTAATTGGAGGGCGAGGGAGAACTTTATGTGCTTCTCTGTTTGTGGAGTAAAGGTGGTCTAGAGATTTAAGTTTGTTAAAACCTCACTGATGCTGTGCCACAGAATAAAAAGCTATGTGTTTGCATGATTAATGCCTAAACAAATACATTTCCTCGTGTCTTATCTGTGCTTGGAGTTCAAAACAGTTAACCTAAGTTAAGTGTTATTAAAAGTCTTACTGAAACAATCATTCAGTTTAAGTTAAGGAAGTTATTCATAAACCTCCAGATGACCTATTATTTCCGCTCTGAAGTCATTAATAAAACCTCCCAGTATAACTTTCAGTAAACCATATTAAAACGTTCTCTGAATCTCCCTTGCAACCTAAAAATGTGCATTCCCAGAACAAATGTGCTAGCTGGGATATGTATTGTACATTTTTTTTTAAATCCTGAGCTGAATTTAAACCATAGCTGTTGATGACTTCCAAATGCTATATAGGCCTAAATAGCATCATTGATAATATATGATTGCATGGTTACATTTGATTTGCTCTGTTGAACCGACCTTGTGGAATGGCTTCGATAGCAACAGGGAATCTATTTAAGTGGAGATTTCTCAATATTCATTCTCACAATAACTCATGGTTATAGTCAGTGACAAATATCAAAGCTAAGCAGGCTTAAGTTTGGTTAAAGCCCTGGACAAATTCAACATGTTTTATACAAGGTTAGTCCATGTTGAAAATTGGTTACCGTGATGACATAATCCTGTGGTTTAAATTTGACCCTCAAAACAACAACATTAAAAAATCCTATGTATTTTCCATGTCACAATATGATAACAAATGAAGTTGAAACTACGTTGATTAACCAGTTTGTGCCCAGTGGGATAGCACATGTTTCTGCAGCCCCCCACATGATATAGTATTATTGCGATTCACTGAGTCTGTGTGGCTGGGACAGATGTGCTGCAGTGCTCTGAATGCAGAACGACATTGATCAAAGAGAGCCTAGCACATCTGATAACATGAAAAACAACACCCACACAATCAATACCCAGAACCTGCTTCATGTCACAAACAAGCAATGACATCAACATACTGTGCACACCTCATGTTATAAGGATTATTGAATGAATGAGAGCTTGATTTCTATACCTGACGAAAAGCTGGATTTATTTGATCTGTTTATTTCTAATGGTGAAGAGGGGTAATTAAGCATTTGTATATCTTACCCTCGCTCTGCCCCACCCCCTGGCATCAGTGATTAGGAAACACCACCTCACTCTACTTGCTATTCCAATCACAAACACTTATATTTGAACTTTCACTTTGTATAAACAAACCCCCAGCGCCCATCTCATTTTATAATTCACGGCTAGCGATAATGATGCTCTTCAGTTAACTGCTGCCTCTCTCTCTCCTCTTTTTCTCCCCTCTCGTTCTTAATCCCCCTCTATCTCTCTCTCTCCCCCATCCTATATCTCTCCATATCTCTCTCTCCTTTCATCTCTCTCTCCCCCTATTCTATATCTGTCCCCATCTCACTCTCCCTCCATTTCACATCTGTCCCTATCTCTCTCTTTCCCTTCCTCTCTCTCCCCCCATTCTATATATGTCCCTATCGCTCTCCCTCTCCCTTCCTCTCTCTCTCTCTCTGCCCCCCATTTTATATCTGTCCCTATCTCTCTCCATTCCCTCTTTCCTTTCTCCTCTTCCTATCTTGTGACAGTTCTAGCCAACAGCAACCTTTCCAATGAATCCTCTCCCTTTTAACACTGCAAGCCCAGGCTGGACTTTCACAGCTTGATAAACATGAGTGTGATTCAAGGGGTTTCATATTTGTCACCTCCCTCTTCTACTGAGCCATGGTTTTTCCCAGTTCCCCAGGGCTAGTTAGGATGAGAGAATAGAGGAACTTCTTCAGTTGTTTCTAGGCAGCAGAGCCGCAGGTTCTGTGATGTTGGCATGGCCATGAAATCTATCTGAAAGAAGAACCAGAGGATGTCTGGAGGGAAGTGGACAGTGTTTAAGACCTAACACTGTCTTTGATCTAGATTTCCTTCATGAGCATGTTACAGTACCAGTCCAACATTTTTACATACCTACTCATTCAAGGGTTTTTCTTTATTTGTACTACTTTCTAAATTGTAGAATAATAGTGTAGACATCAAAACTATGAAATAACACATATGGAATCATGTAGTAAGCAAAAATGTGTTCAACAAATCAAAATATATTTTATATGAGATTCTTCAAAGTAGCCACCCTTTGTCTTGGTGACAGCTTTGCATACTCTTTCACACTTTCAACCAGCTTCATGAGGTAGTCACCTAGAAAGCATTTCAATTAACAGGTGTGCCTTGTTATAAGTTAATTGGTGCGTTTGAGCCAATTAATTTTGTTGTGACAAGGTAGGGGTGGTATACAGGATATAGCCCTCATTCCTAAAAGACCAAGTCCATATTCTGGCAAGAACAGCTCAAATAAGCAAAGAGAAACAACAGTCCATAATTACTTTAAGACATGAAGGTCAGTCAATTTGGAACATTTCAAGAACTGAACTGTGTTTTTGCAGTCGCAACAACCATCAAGCGCTATGATGAAACTGGCTCTCATGAGGACCACCACAGGAAGGGAAGACCCAGAGTTACCTCTGTTGCAGAGGATAAGTTCTGAATTACCAGCCTCAGAAATTGCAGCCCGAATAAATGCTTCAGAGTTTCAACCGCTGTGTCTTTGTGAGACGCAGACTGTGGTAACGCATGAGCTCCACATGCGTGGTTCCTACCATGAAGCATGGAGAAAGTGTGATGGTGTGGGGGTGCTTTGCTGGTGATACTGTCAGTGATTTATTTAGAATTCAAGAAACATTTAACCAGCATGGCTACCAAAGCATTCTGCAGCGGTACGCCATCCCATCTGGTTTGCGCTTAGTGGGACTATCATTTGTTTTTCAACAGGACAATGAACCAACACACCTCCAGGCTGTGTAAGGGCTATTTGACCAAGAAGGAGAGTGATGTAGTGCTGCATCAGATGACCTGGCCTCGACAATCACCCGACCTCAATCCAATTGAGATGGTTTGGGATGAGTTGGACCTCAGAGTGAAGGAAAAGCAGCCAACAAGTGCTCAGCATATATGGGAACTCCTTCAAGACTGTTTGAAAAGAATTCCAGGCGAAGCTGGTTGAGAGAATGCGAAGAGTGTGCAAAGCTGTCATCAAGGCAAAGGGTGGCTACTTATATATTATATATTTGGATATTTGGATTTGTTTAACACTTTTTTTAACACTTATTTCATATGTGTTATTTCATAGTTTTGATGTCTTCACTATTATTGTACAATATAGAAAATAGTAAAAATAAAGAAAAACCCTTGAATGAGTACGTTGGTCCTAAGTTTTGACTGGTACTGTACGTGGGTGGCAATGTCAGCTTTTTGTCTGAAGGCCATCATTGGTAAAAAGTATTAAAAACATTATACTGTATAGCAGCAGTGGTTGCGCTTATGCAACTGGCGACACTCTTGTTGTTTGGTCATAAATGATTCATAGAAGAGAGATAATGAAAGAGTGGTCTCACCTTCAATCTTATGGAAGATGTCCATAGCTCTCTAAATAGCACCCCCTCAGAGTGTGGGTGGGAATTGATTAACTTCAACACCTGACATCTCAATGGATACCAGGTCTGGCGAAGGGACATACATGTAGGATCTTAATTTGACCAGTATTGACATAGAAAAATAATTATGCAGCAACAGTATTTGAACGATTAGTCCATAATATTGCTTTATCGGTGGTTAGGCTATTAGCTGGGCTACATGAAAATAGGATACATGAAAAGTGCAATACTGTTAAATTAACCGTGTGTTAGTGCGGGGTTTTCAGTTTATTTAAATCACAAGCACAACTTAAAAGTTATCAAATTAACATCCTATATCTACACTTAATGCAGAAAAAATGTGTGTGTCAATCTTATTTGAAACGCAAAATGAAATCCTTTCTAAACCACCAACATGTAAAATGTTTGACAAAAACACCTCTGCCCATTGTGAACTTGTGACACAAGTTCACAAGTGGTCTAGCATGAGAAAACATGTCATTTCTAGGAAGGGCAGAAGCCCTTAAGGAACAGCTTCTCTGAATTCAGCATAACCTGGAGAAGTGTGGCTTCCTATAAAGATCTCTCAACTAAATTACACTTTCTTGACCCTCTGTTACATCTTTAGGCATTTCAGAGAAAAACATATAGTGAGGCTTGGGCTGTTAAAGACTACATCGAAAACACCAAGTAGGTAAGACGCACAATTTTATTTTAATTATTTATTTAACTAGGCAAGTCAGTTAAGAACAAATTCTTATTTACAATGACGGCCTACCAAAAGGCAAAATACTTCCTGCGGGGGCTGGGATTAAAATGAAATACAAATGTAGGATAAAACACACATCACGACAAGAGAGACAACACAACACTACATAAAGAGAGACCAAAGACAACAACAAACAGTAGCATGGTAGCAACACAACATGACAACAACATGGTAGCAACACAACATGGCAACAGCACAACATGGTAGCAGCACAAAACAGGGCACAAACATTATTGGGCACAGACAACAGCACAAAGGGCAAGAAGGTAGACAACAATACATCATGCAAAGCAGCCACAACTGTCAGTAATGTCCATGATGTAACGGCGTTCTTCGTTTGTCGAAAGAGTGTCGGACCGAAATGCAGCGTGGTGGTTACTCATGTCTTTAATGAAACAATCGCGATACATGAAATAACTTATACAAATACAAAACAACAAACGGAACGTGAAATCTAATTACAGCCTATCTGGTGAACACTACACAGAGACAGGAACAATCACCCACGAAATACAAAGTGAAACCCAGGCTACCTAAATACGGTTCCCCATCAGAGACAACAAGAATCACCTGACTCTGAGAACCGCCTCAGGCAGCCAAGCCTATACTAGACACACCCCTAATCAACCACAATCCCAATGCCTACAAAAAACCCAATACGACAATACAATAACCCCATGTCACACCCTGGCCTGAAGAAATAATTAAAGAAAACACAAAATACTAAGACCAAGGCGTGACACATGATTGAGTCTTTAAATGAAGAGATTGAGGTAAAACTGTCCAGGTTGAGTGTTTGTTGCAGCTCATTCCAGTTGCTAGCTGCAGCGAACTGAAAAGACGAGTGACCCAAGGATGTGTGTGCTCACAGAATGTGACTGGCAGAACGGGTGTTGTATGTGAAGGATGACGGCTACAGTAGATATCTCAGATAGGGGGGAGTGAGCAGTTAAGCAGATGTTTCCAAGACATTTTCTCAGCTGCAAAGGTGTTTGGCAGTACAAATATAGTCTTCGTACTACTAGCCAGTGAAACTGCTCTGCGGAGCACATACTATTTAATAATTTAACGCCCTAGAGTCTGAGTGACAAGTTACAACGTACACTACATAGCCAAAAGTAGGTGAACAACTGCTCGTCGAGCATCTCATTCCAAAATCATGGGCATTAATATGGAGTTGGTCCCCCCGTTGCTGCTATTACAGCCTCCACTCTTCTGGGAAGGCTTTCCACTAGATGTTGGAACTCATGCTCATGTTGGATGCTGTGGGGACTTGCTTCCATTCAGCCACAAGAACATTAGTGAGGTCGGGCACTGATGTTGGGCGATTAGGCCTGGTGTTCCAATTCATCCCAAAGGTGTTAGATGGGGTTGAGGTCAGGGCTCTGTGCAGACCAGTAAAGGTCTTCCACACCGATCTCGACAAACAATTTCTGTATGGACCTCGCTTTGTGCACAAGGGCATTGTCATGCTGAAACAGGAAAAGGCCTTCCCCCAAACTGTTGTCACAAATTTGGAAGCATAGAATCGTCTAGAATGTCATTGTATGCTGTTGTGCTGAGATTTTCCTTCACTGGAAATAAGGGGCCTAGCCCGAACCATGAAAAACAGCCCCAAACCATTATTCCGCCTCCACCAAACTTTACAGTTGGCACTATGATTTGAGGCAGGTAGCGTTCTCCTGGCATCCACCAAACCCAGATTTGTCCGTCGAACTGCCAGATGGTGAAGCATGATTCATCACTCCTGAGAACTACAGAGTCTATTGTCGACTTGCTTTACACCCCTCCAGCCAACACTTTGCATTGCACAATGTGAACTTAGGCTTGTGTGCAGCTGCTCAGATATGGAAACCCATTTGATGACGCTATCGACTAAACACTTCTTGTTCTTATGTTGCTCCAGAGACATTTTGGAACTCGGTAGTGAGTGTTGTAGCCGAGGATAGACGAGTAACTGACTTGTTCGAAAGGTGGCATCCTATGATGGTGCCAGGTTGAAAGTCACTTAGCTCTTCAGAAAGGCCATTCTACTACCAATGTTTGTCTATGGAGATTACATGGCTGTGTGCTCGAAGGGGAGACTCTCGAACACAGTGTTCTCCTGATAAGTGTTAGGAGACTCGTCTGAAATCGGTACCGTCGATGTGCCAACTTCTGTTTGGTAGCGTCCGAACCGTTTGGGCTACTAACTAATGGCAAAATGGAGATTCTCATGAACACAAAGGTGTTCTCCGTTTTGCTCTACGACCCACACAAGTGTCAAGGGACACGTCTGAAGGTAACCAGTACCGGTTTTAAAAAATGAATGGAAGTATGAAAGTTGTTTTGTTCCTACCCTAAGAAAGGGTAGTAATGAAGAAAGAAAATAGTGGGTGATCAGGAATATGAACCGTTGAGACTTCCGGTGGCCTTTTGGCAAGATGCACGTGTAGTTCTGAGTACCGTCTCAAAAGTCCAAAATCCGTCAGAAATTCCTGACATCTGGCCTCTGAACCTTCAAAATGCTTAATAACATGGACCTACGTGACCGAGGACACTCAACTAAGGCACAGGGAAGCCTAAAAACATCCCAAACAAAGAAAGACACTGAGCCAACTAAGACCAGCGAGGATACATCCAACTCCGCCATATTGAAGGCTCTGAATCAACAACAAACTTTGATGCAGGCAATGGTCAAACAAGCAGTTAAGGAATCCCTATTTAAATTAAATCACTTAAGTAAGCCTCCAAAATGTCTATCTTAACTCTTTCAAATGACATTGCCAGCCAATCGGTCACATGCAAGTATCTGGAGCGGCGCTGTGATGAGATGCAGGTTGGTGCAAGGGCTGCTACAGACGACATAGCCACCTGCCAGGATGCAGTGAAGCAACTGTGGGAGAAAATTGCGTAGCTTGAAGACAGAGAGAGGAGACAATATAAGGCTGGTGTGCCTGGTAGAAACCGCAGAGGGTTCTGACCCAAAAGGTTTTCTTCAGGAGAATCTACCAAAATGGATAGCATTGCTACAAGGAAGATTGAAATTCAACGGGCACACCGGATCTACAGTGGCAATAATAACCGCGGCCGTCCTCGCACGCTCATATTCTGGCTGTTAAGATATGAGGACCGAGTGGATATTCTGTGGGGAACCAGATCCCTCGAGAACCTACCTACCGAGATACGGGAGATCCAATCTGGCATTCTACCCAGACTACAGCAACGAAACCACACTGAAGAGGAAATCATTTGACCACGTCAAACAACAGATGACAGCAAGAGGACTTTGCCCGTTCCTGATATACCCAGCTATCCTGAAGATCAGGAAGAATGGAACACTCCAAGAATTCCATACTGTGGAGGAAGCAGAGGCATGCCTTGAAGCTGAGGACAACTGCAAGAGAAGGAGCCCAGTCATCGCCTCCCATTCCTCCAGATTCTCCCCACCTCCTCCTTCCTTGGATACGCCATCGCATGAAGGCCCATCTTAACTAGTAAGATGGACACAACTAATGCTAAGCTAACAAGCTAACGTCACCCATGTTTATTTGTTATTCAGCAACATAATGTAGTAAATTTGGTACGAGGGGCATGGTGGATTTGTTAACTTGGCGGTTAGCATTCTGGTTATATGACTAATAGGCAGCTGGCTGGCACGTGGCTAGCCAGCTGAGTTGGCTGGCTGGTTAGGTTAGCAGGCTGGTTGGCTGGCTGGATAAGTATTTGGGTCAGGCTGCAAACGTTAGCTGGCTAAAACATTTAGCCATCAGTTAAGCAGTCCTGGGGTAGGGTAAACATCATGGGGATTAACATACAGAGCGCTCAGCTTGGTATGAACGTGTTCTGTGAAAAGTAATGTTACCACCTATTCATGTCATGTGGGATAAAAACAAGAGGCTGACATAATGGGACTGGACTTGAGACCTGCGTTGCTTTTTGGGAGCCTCCTGAATTTGAGTTCCTACTAGCCAAAGAGAGCAGTTGAAGCTATAGACTTCCTCTCTAATGGGTGGTTACTGTTTTTGTTTCTATTATTGTTAAAAACCCAGCTGTCAGAGTTTGTTCACAAATATGTATAATGGTGCACAAATATTATTTGAAGTAGGTGTTTTTATTACATTTATTGCATATTGTGTCATACACTTATCCATACGTTCTATATGAAAAATGAAACAAATGAAACGTGCTTTGAATTCAGCTATCAAGCATACCAAATGTTTAGAATACATAAAACGCAAAAAGGTTGATATCACCCTAATATAAAAAACCCACCTTAAACCACCTAAAACAGATACTATAAATGTGTTGCTCACTCCTCAGCGACTAACATAACGAAAGGTGTTTTAATAATACTATTTGATAGAAAACTATGTGTCTAGGTGGATGGTTCTGATAATGATGATGCAGGACGCTTTGCATTTGTAACTACGTTTATAAATCACACTAAGATGTGTTTTGCCTCAATCTACTGTCCAAACATACTGATTCTAATTTCCTTAGTTCTATCTCAAAAAGACTATAAGATCTTTCAGAATACCAACTTGTTGTGGGAGGAGATTTTAAACAAGTATGTCATTCTCAGTTAGATAGGTCTCATGTTTCATTCTCAACTGATCAGGCCTCTGGTGATCTCATCTCATTTGCTGCATAGCTTAAAATTAATTTGACTGTCAAAGACTATACTTTCTTTTCCTCAAGACATAATACATTTTCAAGGATAGACTACATATTTGTATCTCCCTATATAAATAGGTGTATTCACACAACCGAGCTGCTCCCCATAGTCGTTTCTGACCATGGAGCTGTCCTGTGTAGTATCTTGCTTGACAGCTCCAAGCAGAAAGGAGCCAGAAGATGGTGCTTTAACACAACATTGCTGCAGAATAAGGCTTTTTTGACACAACTTTCAGCAAAGTTGAAAGAATTGTTATTGTTTAATACAGATACAGCCACATCCCCTCCGTGACTTTGGGAGGTGACTAAATGTTTTTTTTTGAGGGGAAACTGTACCTCGTTTGCCTCACATCTTAATTCAACTCATAGAAACAAGTAGTAGACCTGGAAAAACAGATCACTCTTTTTGAAAATGAGCAGAAACAAAAATGTACAGAGCAAAATGGGAAGATTTTAACAGCATTAAAACACAAGTTTAACACTTTACTACAATCTAAAGCAGAATTTATAATGCATTGCACGAGAGAAACATACGATTCTGAAGGGGAGAAAGCTAGTAGACCTTGGCTGCAAGGCTTCAGCAAAATGAGGCCCGTTCTTGTATCAATACAATTCAAACACCGTCTAATAAGATATCACATGACCCAGCAGAATTTAATGATATGCTTAGGCAGTTTTATTCTCAATTATATATGACAGAGGCAGACCCTGATCAATATAAGATGACACATTTCTCATCATTGGACCTTCCCAAACTCGACAGTTAGCAAACTGGATTCCTTGACTCCCAAGTTACTTTTGAAGAACTCAGGAGTGCATTAACATCTATGAAAAGAGGCAAATCACCAGGACTTGATGGTATCCCTCCTGAGTTATTTCTTGAAATATGGGATACTGTCAGGCCACTAATTCTTGGTTCTATCAATCATGCATTAAAACATGGAGAATTCCATAGAGACAAACAAGGATGTCCATTATCACCAACGGTCTTTGCACTGTCTTTGGAGCCCCTTGCTCAAGTGATTAGATTGGACCCCCTTATTTCACCCATCAAAAGTAAAGGAACTCAGCATAAAAGTGTCACTCTATGCTGATGACACCTTGTTTTATTTCTCAGACATTTCAATTTCCCTTCCACGGATTCTGAAATTATTTACTATTTTGGTTCATTCTCTGGATATAAAATAAACTGGGAAAAATCTACACTGGTGCCCCTTAATAGCCCTGCAAAATTGCTTACGTTGCCTGCTGCATCTCCAGTGCAGTGGCATGAGGCAGACTTTATTTATTTGGGCATATGCATACCCACCAGACTTTCCCAAGTTTGCAGAAGGAACTATGTCGAACTAATAGTGGAGATCACCTCTGATTTGCAAAGATGGTCCTCTCTTAAAATCTAATTACAAGGAAGGATTGCTATAGTAAAAATGAATGTACTCGGTCGAGTAAATTTTCTTTTCTCTATGTTGCCTATACCTCCTCCGCCAAAATACTTTGAGGAATTAAAGTCAATGACCTCAAAGTTTATTTGGAATGATAAAAAGCCACGTATTCGATTTGATAATCTCACACGGTTAAAGGGAACAGGAGGTCTGTCTCTTCCAGATTACAAATGATATTATTGGTCCAAATAAAATCCTTGAGTGTATGGTCTGATGATTCTATTGCAGCTTCTTGGAGAGACATAGAGGAAGCACTTGTTGCACCACAGAGACTTACAGATCTATTTCAAAAAAGCATTCAAAAAATTTGGTTCGATCATTTTCAACTCACTACAAGTATGGTACAATGCTGAGAAACATGTAGGCAACACTAAGAAGTTCTGTGAATCTTCTCCTATATGGCATAACCACAACCTGCTGACAAACAATAAGCCTTGTGTGTACCCATTGTGGGTGGATAAGGGTGTGCATACCTTATGAGACATTTATAATGATAAGGGACCTTCCCAGGACCTCAAACAAATGTATTCACTTCCAGACTTTTCATGGTTTGTTGACCTACAGTTAAGATCTTTGTTAAAATGTTATGGTGTACCATTATTTTTGAGAATGATATTTAATATTTTGTATTCTACACTTTACTTCCTTTCTGTAAATGTAATTGTGCTCTCAAAATAATGACTCCTGACAGTATGTAAATAGTTATATTGTATGTTCGTGTCGTCAGGTTGGCAAGTATTTGTAACGTGATCCTGCCTCGTGAAATAATACAAAATGTTGATCAACCCCAAAAAAATGTTATTATAAAATGTTGTCAAATTCCTTAAATATGCTGAGAATGTTACAAAGCCAAGCAGCTATCCTGCACAATTCCCAGAACATTTTGGGAATGTTTTATGCAAAATAACCATAGGACAACCACGCTCTCAATAAGAAACATATGGTTCTCAGAACGTTATGTGCTAGCTGGGATAGATTTCAAACTTTGGTTGATTTCACATGGAATCTACAGTGCAAGTTAATAATAAATATTGTGGACTCACATCTCCATCTCAACCAAAAATCTAAGTTAAAAATAGGATTAAATCAAATCTAACTGTATTAAAAGTGCATTTAAAGTTTAATTTGATTTATTCCTATTAATTTGATTTATTCCTATTAATTTGATTTATTCGTACTCAACATCTGCTCTGACGAAATGGAGATATGAATCCAACACATAAATTATTAATTTGTAGACAGTCTGGAATTAAAGCCAGAATCAGTGGCATAGATTAAACTATCCAAGCAGCAGAAACATTTCCTCCTTCAAATGTTGATATTTGGTTACATTGACAACCAAACACAGGTCAATATCACTTTTGCAATACAGTAAATAGCCGAATAACTTGTCGACAAGTTAATAAATTATGTGTTGGATTTGCGTCTCTATCTCAATCAAAAATAAAAGTTAAAGAAATAAAATATTAGGATTAAGCCAGTGGCTCAGATCTAACTATCCAAGCAGTGGATATATCTCCTTTACATTTTTTATATTTGGTTGCGTTGTAAACCCCTACTGGCTGCCCAACTTCATGGACGTCTTCACCTGGTCTCTGCCCTTTGTATGTGAGAAAGTGACAGAGATGTTGTTTAACGTGCTCAACATCTGCTCTGAGGACGAGCTCATGTCTGAAGGAGACGACACCTGCGAGGGTAAAAAAAACACACCCTGTTAATAAGAACTCTTTTTTAAATGTTCTTTTTTATATATATTGACTTTCATTGTCAACCAAAAACAAGTCAATATTACTTTTGTATGACAGTAAATATCCTAATGAACAAATTAATGTAATAGTATTTATTCAACCTTAAAATTAGTAACATTTGAGGTTACTGTGACTACTTATGTAATCATAAAAAGTTTGAATGTTCAGGGTCGCAGGTCTGTAAAAATCTTCACAATTACTATAATAATCTGCACATAATCTTAAAAGGCATTGATCACTTGCACCATGTACTTTATTGTAATCTCAACTACAATCCAGGTAATTTCGTTGTGCTATTAGATGAAGCACAGTGATAAGACATTAAGTTGTTGTATAAATAAATAAATGAACAAACAGAATATCTGACATCGTAGTTCCATTTGAACTTTGTTGTGCATTTAAATGGTTGATCACATCTTTACTAATGCTGCAGAGATTTGTTTGAAAGCAGTATCTAGATCCATCGGATGTAGTGATCACAATATAGTAGCCATATCTAGGAAAACCAAAGTTCCAGTGTGTTAACTGCCTTGTTCAGGGGCAGAACGACATTTTTTTACCTTGCCAGCTCGGGGATTCAATCTTGCAATGCCGGCCCAATGCTCTAACCAAATCAAATCAAATTTGTATTTGTCACATGCGCCGAATAGAGTGAAATGCTTACTTACGAGCCCCTAACCAACAGTGCAGTTTCAAAAAGAGATAAAAGTAACAAGTAATTAAGGCTACTTGCATGCACCCATTAAGAAAATGGTTGTGAGGGATGAGACAAAAGGAATGGCAAATAAGTCTGTCTGCACAACCAATTGCAAATGTATTGCAAATGTAGATAGTGAAAAGCTTTGGAGCACCTTAAATTACATTTTGAGAAAAAAATGCGAACTCAGATGGTTCATTCATCACAAAACTTGAATGATTTTTTCATTGGCAAGATTAGCAAACTTGGGCATGACATGCCAGCAACAAATGCTAACACTACACATCCGAGTATATCTGACCAAATTATGAAAGACAAGTATTGTAATTTGAAATCCATAAAGTGAGTATAGAAGAGGTGAAAAAATGATTGTTGTCTGTCAACAATGACAAGGTCTGACAATTTGGATTGAAAATTACTGAGGATAACAGCAGATGAATTCCTCCTATTTGCCATATTTTCAATTTAACTTCTTCGGGAACAGTCTCCCTTACAGAGGACATTTGAGCTAACATAGACTAATGCGATTAGCATTAGGTTATAAGTATCAAGAAATTTCCCAGGGAATAGACATATCTGATATTGGCAGAAATCTTAAATTCTTGTTAATCTAACTGCACTGTCCAATTTACAGAAGCTATTACAGTGAAATGATACCATGAACAGAAATGCAATGATTCATTGGATCAGTCTACAACTTTGCACATACACTGATGTCATCTAGTGGCCAAAATCAAAATTGCACCTGGGCTGGAATAATACATTATGGCCTTTCTCTTGCATTTCAAAGATTATGGTACAAAAAAGAACGGTTGGTTTTGTCTTTGGATTATTTTATACCAGATCTATTGTGTTATATTCTACGAAATTCCTTTCACATTTCCATAAACGTCAAACTGTTTCATTTCAAATGGTACCAAGAATATGCATATCCTTGCTTCAGGGCCTGAGCTACAGGCAGTTAGATTTGGGTATGTCATTTTAGGCAAAAATAGAAAAAAAGGGGCTAATCCTTAAGAGGTTTTAAGCCTACTAGAAAGTGTGTGCCCCCAGGCCTGGAGGGAAGTAAAAGTCATTCCGTTTCCTAAGAATAGTAAAGCCCCCTTTACTGGCTCAGATAGCCGACCAATCAAACTTTTACCAACCCTTAGTAAACTTTTGAAAAAAAATGTGCTTGGCCTGATACTGCTATTTTACAGTAAACATATTGAAAACAGACTTTCAGCAGACTTATAGGGAAGGACATTCCAACAAGCACCGCATTTACACAAATGACTGAAGATTGACTGAGATAAATTGGTGATAAAAAGATTGTGAGGGCTGTTTTGTTAGACTTCAGCGTGGCTTTTGACATTATCGATCATAGCCTGCTGCTGGAAAAACGTATGTGTTATGGCGTTACAACTCTTGCTATATTGTGGATAATGAGATACCTGTCTAACATAACACAGAGGGTGTTCTTTAATGAAGTCTCTCCAACATAATCCAGGTAGAATCAGGAATTCCCCCGGGCAGCTGTCTCGGCGCCTTACTTTTTTCAAACATTACTAACGACATGCTTGGCTAAAGCCAGTGTAAGTAAAGCCAGTGTCTATGTATGCGGATGACTCAACACTATACACGTCAACTACTACAGTGACTGAAATAACTAGTTTCAGAGTGGGTGGCAAGGAATATGTTAGTCCTAAATACATCCCAACACCCCCCTATCTAAGATATCGACTGCAGCCGTCATCCTTCACATACAACACCCGTTCTGCCAGTCACATTCTGTTAAAGGTCCCCAAAGCACACATATCCATGGATCACTCGTCTTTTCAGTTCGCTGCTGCTAGCCACTGGAACGAGCTGCAACAAACACTCAAACTGGACAGTTTTATCTCAATCTCTTCATTCAAAGACTCAATCATGGACACTTACTGACAGTTGTGGCTGCTTTGCGTGATGTACTGTTGTCTCTACCTTCTTGCCCTTTGTTCTGTTGTCTGTGCCCAATAATGTTTGTACGCTGTTTTGTGCAGCTACCATGTTGTGCTGCTGCCATGTTGTGTTGCTACCATGTTGTTGTCATGTTGTTTTGCTACCGTGTTGTTGTCATGTGTTGCTGCCATGCTATGTTGTTGTCTTACGTCTCTCTTTATGTAGTGTAGTGTTGTCCTATTTTTTTTTTTATCCCAGCCCCCGCAGGAGGCCTTTTGCGTTTTGGTAGGCCTTCATTTTAATAAGAATTTGTTCTTAACTGACTTGCCTAGTTAAATAAAGAAAAAGAAAATAAATGCCCCACAAGACATGCCACGAGAGGTCTCTTCACAGTCCCCAAATCCAGAACAGACCATGGGGGGCGCACAGTATTACATAGAGCCATGACTACATGGAACTCTATTCCACATCAAGTAACTGATGCAAGCAGTACAATTTGATTTTTTTTTTAAATATAAAATACAACTTATGGAACAGTGGGGACTGTGAATCAACACAAAATAGGCACTGACCCATGCATACACACACGTACACATGGATTGCGTATTGTAGATATGTGGTAGTTGTGGACAAGGGTCAGTGTGTTGTGAAATCTGTGGATGTATTGTAATATTTTTTTAATTGTGTAAGTGTCTTAATTTTGCTGTACCCCAGGAAGAGTAGCTGCTGCCTTGACAGTAGCTAATGGGGATCCATAATAAATACAACGTCCAGTGATAATACATTTAAGTGACAACTAAAACAAAAATCAGACATTTATTTTCCATTGTGAATTTGTTGTGCTTTTAGATTGTTGAATCCATAGTGATAACACATTGGGAATTTGTTGTACTTTTAGATTGTTGAAACCATAGTGATAACACATTGGGAATTTGTTGTGCTTTTAGATTGTTGAATCCATAGTGATAACACATTGGGAATTTGTTGTGGTTTTAGATTGTTGAAACCATAGTGATAACACATTGGGAATTTGTTGTGCTTTTAGATTGTTGAATCCATAGTGATAACACATTGGGAATTTGTTGTGCTTTTAGATTGTTGAATCCATAGTGATAACACATTGGGAATTTGTTGTGCTTTTAGATTGTTGAATCCATAGTGATAACACATTGGGAATTTGTTGTGCTTTTAGATTGTTGAATCCATAGTGATAACACATTGGGAATTTGTTGTGCTTTTAGATTGTTGAATCCATAAGTCGCTCTGGATAAGAGCGTCTGCTAAATGACTTAAATGTAAATGTAAATAACACATTGTGAATTTGTTGTAGTTTTAGATTGTTGAATCCATAGTGTTAACACATTGGGAATTCAACAAACTTTTGGCTTTCTTTTTGAGTGGGTGAAAATAGGTTAGAATCTCATTGAGCAACGTATCTACCAGCGTGATGTTACATCTTCAGCCGTTGTAGGAAAGATGCATTGTTAAAACACTCGTAAGCTTAAATTCAATTGCTATCAGGATACTGCGGCCAGAACAGTCCTACCACCTTTCATCCTGACCTCCCTCCCAGGTTGTCAGTTATGTGCCCAAATTATTGTTAGACAACAGAAAAATGTAGAACAATTTAGATGACAAAATGTCAATATTCATAGAAAAAATAAACATAGATTTGAATAGATTTGTCTCAATTATTGTCTAAACACAAATGATTGCCAATCTCTTTCAGAGGTCTGAAGAGGAGCCTCTGGTTATGTAATGTGTAGGAAATACAAGAGCAATGAGCGAGAGCAGCTCTTTCATGGTAACAATACTGAATTACCCCCAAACCACACAGAGAGATAGACACAGAGAGACACCTCCCTTGACACTACTGCGACCAACCCAACAACCTCCGTTCTGTCCACGATATACTGGGGTTATGCAACTGTAACCAGGGGAAACCTACAATTACGGGGTGTGCAGGAGAGTCTAAGATGAGGAAAGGGATGTGTTCATGGTGGTTGTGAGCAACTGTGAGGGAAATGGGAATCATGATCTGTCACACCAGTCCTGTTCCTAGGGGACGGTTGTCTAGGGCATGTACTAGGATAGGGGGTTGTAAGGGGACTAGAGCAGCTATTCCCAAACTGGGGCACGCAATGCTGTCGGGGGTACGCCAAATAAAAATGTGATTCACATTAAAAAATAAACACATTTAAACAACCTTATATTGGTACATTTTTTTCCCTTCACATTTTCAAACAGTCCATTTATATTTTCTAACGGGGCTATACATTTGTGTGAGGTTTTTTTCTCGCCCGAGTAGACTTGTTTCACTGCCAAAAATCTAATTAAACCATCTCCATCTAGTGTTCAGCGAAATAACAACACAATGTCAAATACAGGTAGCCTAGTCAAATAATGAATATCCAATCAAATTAACCGTTACTCTCTCGATGGAATTTCACTAATGGTCCGTATGTAGCCAAAGGCAGCTGCTGCTCATGTTGGTATCTGTACTGATGGCGCAAAAGCCATGACAAGGAGACATAGTGGAGTGGAAACGCACGTGCAAGCAGTTGCTCCCGATGCCACTTGGGTACACTGCAGCATCCACTGAGAGGCTCTTGCTGCCAAGGGAATGCCTGACAGCTTGAAAGACATAAAGGACACTACAGTGAAAATGGTTAACTTTGTTAAAGCAAGGGCCTTGAAATCTTGGGTATTTTCTGCACCATGTAATGATAGGGGCAGTGACCATGTAACACTTTTACAACATACAGAAGTGCACTGGTTACCAAGGGGCAAGGTATTGACACAATTTTTTGAATTGAGAGACTAGCTTAAAGATAAGGGCTTGTAAGTAAGCATTTCACTGTTGTTTTCAGCGGATGTGACAAATATAATTTGATTTGATTTTTGGTGTGTTGGCCGCACCCACTAATTAGCAACACCTGATATTAATAATTGTTTCCTTTGAAATGGGGTCTGTTTGAATAGACCAAAATCAACAGCTTTGCATGAGTTTTAAAAAAAACATTGAATTCTAGTTCAATCCTGGTGGTGCAGTGGATAAATTCCATGGATAGAGAACAGAAGATCATAGGTTTGACTATTTATTGTTGCTTTGTCACAAAAAAAAAGATGAATGCCTAAGCAAATTAATTTCCATGCCTTCTATCTGTGATTGGTGTTCAAAACAATTAACCTAAGCTAGCAGTGTTATTCAGGAAAAGCTTAAGGAAGTTATAAAAACAACTCGAAATTACATATAATTTCTGTTCTCAGAACATTAATAAAACCTCCCAGGAAAACTTTCAGGGAACCATAGTAAAACGTTATCAAGAACCTCCCTGCAACCTAAAAATGAAAGTTCCCAGAACAGGGTAAATGTTCACTTCCATTCTCAGAATGCTTAAAAAACGTTCAGTTTTACCAATCAGGAAACGTATGGCTTAGTTCCCAGAACCAATGGGAAACCAAGACGTACGTTCCCACAACTTCCAAGCATCCAAATGTACTAACTGGAAACCTATGTAGTTTAGGTTATTGTTATCTTTGCGCTGATAAAAATTGTGTTTTACCGGAATAAAAGTAATCTACCGGAGACACAACTCTCATCTGGCTATACCTCCTGAACAGGGCTAACAATATATTTCTCGGTTCATCATCAGCAAAAATGTTGGTAGTTTTGCTTTAAACAATCAGTGTACATGGTCATTTTTACATATACAGGGTAAAGTTGGTCATTTCATAACGAGGACACAAATCCCTTTTGTGAGGCGCACTTGCATAGACGAAGCGAGAGGAGAAGAGAAGATCTCTACCTAAAAACTTCCAAACGGTCAAAACCATTTGATTTTGAGATGGGGGTGAAATCCAAGGTATTGCTATATATTAATTGGTTATGTCGTAGTTAATTTGTAAACAAAACATTTTGATATATTACTAGTGTAACGGATGTGAAACGGCGAGCTTAGTCAGCGGTGCGCGCTAAATAGCGTTTCAATCGGTGACGTCACTTGCTCTGAGACCTTGAAGTAGTAGTTCCCCTTGCTCTGCAAGGGCCGTCGTGGGTGACTGTTGTTGATGTGTGCAGAGGGTCCCTGGTTCGCGCCCGGGTATGGGCGAGGGGACGGTCTAAGGTTATACTGTTACACTAGCTCAATCACTTAATCTACAAAAATGACAAGTTCATTAGCAGGTGATGGTAATTTCTGAACAAAATTGGAGGGACAAAACATAGGCTACATTGAATTGTATAGCATCGAACCAAATCACATCGACTCGTTTTCTAATCAAACTGAATCGCACTGAATCGTTTCAAACTAAAACTTATTGTAAAAATGATCGGTCCATGTACAGTATGTTATACCCATGTATCATATTCCACGTATCGATTCGTCTTGAAAGGGAAAGATGCACATTCCTAGTCCCTAGATTGGGAGTTCCAAAGGGCGGCGCACAATTCATTGTAAATAAGAATTCGTTCTTAATTAACTGACGTGCCTAGTTAAATTAAAGAAATATTTTAAAAATAGCATGATCTCTTTATTACCACCAATAAAATAGCCCCATAGATACAATACTTATAGGGTACTATTTAATTCTGTGAACACTCCATCAACACAAAGCTGTGGTCAATGTGAGTCTGACCAGTGAACACCCAGCAATAATATACATTTCACTATGGCTTGGCAGATTACAGTTCCTTCAGGTGTTATTTACACACACTTCAAGGGAATCAACAATAACTGCAAGTGTCAGAATTGAAATTAACTGGTTTTGCAGAGGCAAGTCATCAGTGACTCTGTCAGGGAATCTTCTTATTTGTGTCAGTCACCCTGTGCACATTCCCTGTCTCTCTTCTCTGAGCAAAGGATCACAGCCACCCATCAACAGCCCTGTGTTACCTGCAGCTCTGTGTTACCAGCAACAGATACGATTCATATTTACCTAACTGAAATAACAAAATGGCACTTGTATGGCGTTTCAGTAGAACTTCCAATCTTACCAAACAGAAAGAGTTACAGTATATGAATATCAAGGTCCATGGACATGGAGTAGTATACACAAGATAATACAGAGATAGATATTGATATAGAGATTCTAGAATTAGATGTAAATGTGAACTGAATAGATATGACCACTAGAGAATAGAGGGAATAGCTGTGAATGCTGGAATGAGGTGAGATACGAGTGCAAACTGAATAGATACAGATGTAGGATCTTAATTTGAGTCAGTTTGCTACAGCAGGAAAATAATCATGCAGCAACAGGATATGTGATTTATTGTGTGGATTATTATTAATGGACATTTATTGTAGGGCTTGATAACATTTTCGTTAGGGCAAATCAAGTCTGACATTTTAAAGTGGAAATTGCAAACTTCAGAAGCCTTTTTCAATCCTTGTATACACAAGTTTGCATTTCCTGCTGTGCAGAAATATTCTCATCAACAAAATAGTGGTGAAATTAAGATCCTATATCTGTATGAGCACCAGTGTTCTGGAATAGATCTGAACGAAGAGATGCAGGAGTGATTTCTGCCACTATAATGCAGTGACGAATATTAAAAACAACATCCACAGAGAGAGCAAACATTGTGGGCTCTCTCACCCACTCAACAGCTTCACCAATTTTGCTCATTTAATCAAATTGTTTTTTTATCCGCCTCTCCAGCTTGAGCCACTAAGTTCAGCTTCACAGCTCTTTAAGGAGCATCTATTAACCAAAATAAAAGGAACCCGCGAGTCATGTCATCCAGAGAAAAAAAATGTGAATAGTAATTTGTTGAAAAGCCGAGAATTAACTAAATTTACTACAAAAAAAGAGACCCTGATGCATAACGAATGCAGGCATAAAATTAACCTATAGTGACTCATTTGAAACAAATAACTCTTAATAAATGTAAAATGAGTGTGATTATTTGGTTTTCCCCCTTTTAGATTTGATAATCTGTTGCAAATTGTGTGCTGTGTCTAATTGATCGATGTTGGCAATTAAGCAGGTCTTTCTAGGGCTGTCAGTTGATCCATGTCCTCCATTTATTTTCTGCCTGATACAGTTTAATGCAACAACAAAGGAAGATGGCGGAAGGTCAGCCTTTTCTCAGGTAACATGTTAAGAGCGGAGTACAGTGCATTCTGAAAGTATTCAGAACCCTTGACTTTTTCTACATTTTGTTGTTACAGCCTTATTCTAAAATGGATTAAACAATGTTTTCCCTCATCATTTTTAACACAATACCACATAATGAAAAAAGCGGGGAAAAAATGGAAATACCTTATTTAGGTAAGTATTCAGACCCTTTGCTATGAGATTCAAAATGTAGCTCATCTGCATCCTGTTTTCATTGATCATCCTTGAGATGTTTCTACAACTTGATTGAAGTCCACCTGTGGTAAATTCAATCGAGTGGTCTTCATTTGGAAAGGCACACACCTGTCTATATAAAGTCCCACAGTTGACAGTGCATTTCAGAGAAAAAATCAAGCCATGAGGTCAAAGGAGCTGTCCGTAGAGCTCCGATACAGAATTGTGTCGAGGCACAGATCTGGGCAAGGTTACCAAAACATTTCTGCAGCATTGAAGGTACCAGTGGCCTCCATCATTCTTAAATGGATTGAACTCTCTGAATGCCAAGGTTGAACTCTCTGAATGCCAAGTGTCACGTCTGGAGGAAACCTGGCACCATCCCTACGGTGAAGCATGGTGGTGGCAGCATCATACTGTGGGGATGTTTTTCAGCAGAAGGGACAGGGAGAATAGTCAGGATCGAGGAAAAGATGAACAGAGCAAAATACAGAGAGATCCTTGATGAAAATCTGCTCCAGAGTGCTCACGACCTCAGACTGGGGTGAAGGTTCACCTTCCAACAGGACAATGACCCTAAGCACACAGCCAAGACAACGCAGGAGTGGCTAGGGAACAAGTCTCTGAATGTCCTTGAGTGACCCAGCCAGAGCCCAGACTTGAACCCGACTGAACATCGTTGGAGAGACCTGAAAATAGCTGTGCAGCGACGCTCCCTATCCAACAAGACAGAGCTTGAGAGGATCTGCAGAGAAGAATGGGAGAAACTCGACAAATACAGGTGTATCTAGCTTGTAGCAACATATCCAAAAATACTCAAGGCTGTAATTGCTGCCAAAGGTTCTGAAGGGTCTGAATAACTACAGTACCAGTCAAACGTTTGGACACACCTACTCATTCAAGCATTTTTCTTTATTTGTGCTATTTTCTACATTGTTGTCACACCAGCCTTAGCTTTGGCTCCTCCTGTCCAGCTCAGACATTTCCCGCGTCGCTGGCCTTCTAGCTGCAAACGCTCTTCACTCATCAACCCCGGACTTGTCTCGTCATCATTACACACACCTGGTTCCAATCCCCACTCTATCATTGTATGTATATATTTACTCCCTCTGCCAATTTGTTGGTCATTGTAGGGGGTGTCTCCTGCAGTGTGACCTCCACCTGGCCCGTCATGCCGGGACGGCCTCCAAGAAGGACAAGGTGGCCTTGGTGATCTCGGTGCTGACAGGCAGGGCTCTGGAGTGGGCGTACGCCCTCTGGGAAAGGGACGGACCAGAAGTGCAGTCCTATGAGAACTTCATCCAACTCTTCGACCACCCTACAGAGGGACGAGAGGGAGGTGAGCGTCTCCTCCGTCTACGCCAGATGTCCTGGATCACGTTGGGGTACGCTCTGGATTTCCGGACGATGGCTGCGTCCACTGGCTGGAACGATCAGGCCCTGTTGATGATTTTCCGCAGTGGGCTACAGGCGGACGTCCAGACCGAGCTGAATCTCCGGGTCTCTCCCAGGAACCTCAGCGAGACTGAGCCCATGGAGGTGGGCACGACGCGTCTTCCCCCTGAGGAAAGTCAATGCCGCTGTCAACAGGGTCTCTGCTCCTACTGCATGGAGTCGGACCACCCCTGGAACACCTGTCCCAGAAGAATAACCAGGAGAGGAAGCGACAGGAGCGCTCCTGCACCTTCCCAGGTAGGAAAGATGAGCCTTGCTCCTCTCTGACCACCAAGCCCGTCCGCCTCCCTGTCACCCTCCCTGACTATCCTGGCCCCCCACTGAGTCCTGCCCTAGTGGACTCAGGTGCTGCAGGCAATTTCCTAGAGCGGTCAGTGGTCTTATCATTACGCATTCCTCTAGTCCCTTTACAACCCCCTATCCCAGTTCTTGCCCTAGACAACCGTCCCCTAGGATCAGGACTGGTGCGCCAGACCACGATTCCCATTTCCCTCACAGTTGCTCACAACCACCATGAACGCATCACTTTCCTCATCTTAGACTCTCCTTAACACCCCATAGTTTTAGGTTTCCCCTGGCTAAAGTTGCATAACCGCAGTATATTGTGGACAGAACGGAGGTTGTTGGGTTGGTCGCAGGAGTGTCAGGGGAGGTGTCTCTCTGTGTCAATCTGTGCCATAACCGTGGAAAGTCTGGACCAGGCCACCCACGTCCCAATCCCAGAGGAGTACCGGGACCTACAGGTGGCCTTTGCCTGCCCCCTCATCTCCCATGGAACTGCACTATCGGCCTACTGCCTGGTTGTACCCTCCCGCGGGGGCACATCTACCCTCTCTCGCATGCAGAGACCGAATCCATGGAGGTCTATGTCCAGGAGGTGCTGGCCCAAGGATTCCTCCATCCGTCCACCTCTCCGGCCGCCTACAGCTTCTTTCTCGTGAAGGAGGGAGGTCTCCGCCCCTGTATCGATTACCGGACACTGAATAAGGAAACTGTTATACCCACTGTGATCGAACAGATGCACGATTCTAAGTACTTTACTAAATTGGATTTACACAGTGCCTAGAACCTGGTGTGCATCAGAGGGGGGGATGAATGGAAGACCGCCTTCAGCACCTGGCACTACGAATACAGGGTAATGCCCTACGGCCTGACAAATGCACCCTCTGTGTTTCAAGCCTTCATGAACAAGGTGTTTAGAGACATGTTGGGTCGCTGTGTAGTGGTGTACATAGATGACATCTTGGTGTACTCCACTACACACGAGCAACATGTCTCTCATGTCAGGTCTGTTTTGGAGAGGCTGATAGGGCATCACCTGTACGCCAAGGTGTATAAGTGCCTTTTCTTTCAGCAGGCGGTCTCCTTCCTGGGCATCGGATATCCACCTCGGGAGTGGAGATGGAAGAGCAGAGCGTCAGTGCAGTACGGTCCTGGCCCATTCCATCCAACATCAAGGCGATGCAGAGCTTCCTTGGTTTTGCCAACTATTTCAGGCGCTTCATTAGGGGTTTCAGCACAGTGGTGGCCCCTCTCACCTCCCTCCTGAAGGTTGGTCCTCGACAGCTGCGCTGGACTGGGGAGGCCAACGAAGCCTTCCGTGCGCTAAAGGAATGTTTTAAAAACGCCACCTGTTCTGGCTCGCCCTGACCCGTCTCTGCCCTTCATCATGGAGGTGGACGCCTCAGAGGTTGGCGAAGGGACTCTTCTCTCCTAACGGACTGGATCGGCACCTAAACTCCATCAATGCGCCTTCTACCCAAGGAAGCTGTCTCCCGCGGAGCTGAATTACGACCTGGTGGGATCGTGAGTTGTTGGCCGTCAAGAATTGGCTGAAAGCATGACTGCACTGGCTGGAGGGTGCTAAACACCCATTCATTTGCTAGACGGACCACAGGAACTTGGAGTACATTTGAGCAGCGAAGAGGCTGCGTCAGGCCAGATGGTCAAGCCCTATTCTTCACCAGGTTTGACTTTACCCTCTTCACTATTATTCAACAATATAGAAAATAGTAAAATTAAAGAAAAACCCTTGAATATGTAGGTGTTATAAAATGTTTGACCGGTAGTGTACATTGATGGCAGCCACAAACTATCTGCAATATTAAAGCTGATCCCCCCCCACACACACAAATTTTTTGTAAATATAAGAGTGGAGTATAGGAAACTGGTCACTTCATCATCATGCCTCACACACAATGCCTGACAGTGATGTGTTCAAGTTCATGCTCAATCTAAATTTGAATGTTTATTAACTATTAAGGTGTTATGGACACATGCAACACACTATATGGCCAAAAGTATGTGGACACTTGCTAAAACAGGAAAGGGCTTTCCCCAAACTGTTACCACAGACCGTTATTCCTCCTCCACCATATTTTACAGTTGGCACTTTGCATTGGGGCAGGTAGCGTTCACCTAGCATCCGCCAAACCCAGAATCAGCCGTCGGACGGCCAGGTGGTTCAGTGTAATTCTTCACTCTAGAGAACGTGTTTCCACTTCTTCAGAGTCCAATGGCGGTGAGCTTTACACCACTCCAGCCGGGAGGAGAGGGGGAGAGCGTGCAAACTACAGGCTGAATAAACAAAATATACACACCCATGTAGTCATGATTATTACCTTGTCTGTGTTTTGAGCATCTATGAATCCCAGTTTACCACCAAGATATATATGTATCATGAAACAACTATACGGGGCTGGACACTGCACGTTTCCATGGTAACCAGCTCACAAAATGAGTTTGTCTTCTCCCAACTTCCTTGTTGCAATACTATAGATCCCAGGAGATGGAGTCCGATACAGTCTTCTCATTACAGAGGCCAGGATTTACTTCCCTTCACAACCATTAATAGTATTTTATCAGACTATCCACGTAGGATTATCAGACTGCACCAGTGGGTTAAGTGGGATGAGAGAGAGGGACCTTCTTTTAGTGGAGTTTCACCATACATGTCATGGCTGCACATTTTCACCACCGACCAATATGAATTTAAGTTTTACAATTTAGTTAAACAAATGTATGTATATTGCTTTATTATGCGATAATCCAGTTAGAACATTTCTGTCTGAATCAGATTCTGCATGGTGTTTATAAGTCTTCATTATGAAGGTGCTTTACTGCCCCCTAGCAGCCAACAAATACACTACCGTTGCCATACAGCATTTGATATCACCGTGATAACAACCAAGCCACTAACGAAATTGTCCCATAATTGAATTGCATACCTCATTTCCAGCTACAGCTCTATCTGTATCAACGGCTGCAGTGCAATTGGAGATTTATCAGACAGAATGACTTTCAATTACTCTAGTTCAACACTGGCTCAGTTTGTTGCAGACTGCAATATGTGCACAGCTTCTGTCTGCCATTGAGAAGTATCCTCATTAAACAGTTCTGTGGGCTTAATCTTCTTTGTCTCATTAGTGGGACAAAATAGTGTATTGCAAAAGAACTGAATCTATGCATCATTAACTAGTACTGGAAATTGTAAGGGACCTCACGATACGATATCAGGATAAGTTACCGCCCGCAAGGAAGGGGATACGGACATGGACAAGAAAGCCCACTACGACCTTTAACGAGACATCAAACATGCAAAAGGAAATTATAGGAGGAAGAAGGAATACTACCTATTACACCGGCTTCGACACTCGTATGTGGTAGGGCTTGCAAACGCTAACAAATTTCAAAGAGAAAGTCACGCACGACTTCAACAAGTTTGTTGACGACACAACGGTGGTGGGCTTGATTACCGACGGCGATGAGACAGCCTACAGGGAGGAGGACAGAGACTTAGCAGTGTGGTGCAAGGACAACAACTTCTCCCTCGACGTCATTAAGACCAAAGAGCTGATGGTGGACTACAGGAGCAATAGGGGAGAGTGCGTCGATATCGACAGGGCTGTAGTGGAGTGGGTCGAGAGCTTCAAGTTTCTTGGCGTCCACATCAATAAGGACTTAACATGGTCCAGACACACCTGTACAATCGTGAAGAAGGCTTTCCCCTCAGGAGGCTGAAAATATTTGGCATGAGCCCTCTGACAATAAAAAGTTATACACCATCGAGAACATGCTGACAGGCTGGATCACCGCTTGATATGGCAAATGCACCACCCTCGACCGCAAAGAGCTACAGACAGCCCACTATATCACTGAGGCCGAGCTCCCTGCCATCCAGGACCCCTACATGAGGCAGTGTCAGAGGAAGGCCCCCAAAAAATTCAAAGACTCCCACCACCCAATCCATAGACTGTTTACGCTGCTACCATCCGGCAAACGGTACCGGAGCATTGGTTGTCGGACCAACAGGCTCCGAGGCAGCTTCTACCCCCAAGGTATAAGACAGCTAAATAGTTAATTAAATGGTTACCTGGACTATCTGCACTGACCCTGTGCAAACTCACAAGACAAGACTATATATACACACTATATACACTAAGACACACTACACTGACACTCCCACACACATTCACATACACTACATACACACCGACACAACGCAAACACACATACACACTTTTACACTCATCATATGCTGCTGCTACTCTGTTCTTAATTGTAGTCTTATTATTATCTAACCTGATGCCTAGTCACTTTACCCTGTCTTCAACTACAGACCAGTATCCCTTCTTTCTTTTCTCTCCAAACCTCTTGAACGTGCCGTCCTTGGCCAGCTCTCCCGCTATCTCTCTCAGAATGACCTTCTTGATCCAAATCAGTCAGGTTTCAAGACTAGTCATTCAACTGATATTGCTCTTCTCTGTATCACGGAGGCGCTCCGCACTGCTAAAGCTAACTCTCTCTCCTCTGCTCTCATCCTTCTAGACCTATCGGCTGCCTTCGATACTGTGAACCATCAGATCCTCCTCTCCACCCTCTCCGAGTTGGGCATCTCCAGCGCGGCCCCCGCTTGGATTGCGTCCTACCTGACAGGTCGCTCCTACCAGGTGGCGTGGCGAGAATCTGTCTCCTCACCACGCGCTCTCACCACTGGTGTCCCCCAGGGCTCTGTTCTAGGCCCTCTCCTATTCTCACTATACACCAAGTCACTTGGCTCTGTCATAACCTCACATGGTCTCTCCTATCATTGCTATGCAGACGACACACAATTAATCTTCTCCTTTCCCCCTTCTGATGACCAGGTGGCGAATCACATCTCTGCATGTCTGGCAGACATATCAGTGTGGATGACGGATCACCACCTCAAGCTGAACCTCGGCAAGACGGAGCTGCTCTTCCTCCCGGGAAGGACTGCCCGTTCCATGATCTCGCCATCACGGTTGACAACTCCATTGTGTCCTCCTCCCAGAGCGCTAAGAACCTTGGCGTGATCCTGGACAACACCCTGTCGTTCTCAACTAACATCAAGGCGGTGGCCCGTTCCTGTAGGTTCATGCTCTACAACATCCGCAGAGTACGACCCTGCCTCACACAGGAAGCGGCGCAGGTCCTAATCCAGGCACTTGTCATCTCCCGTCTGGACTACTGCAACTCGCTGTTGGCTGGGCTCCCTGCCTGTGCCATTAAACCCCTACAACTCATCCAGAACGCCGCAGCCCGTCTGGTGTTCAACCTTCCCAAGTTCTCTCACGTCACCCCGCTCCTCCGCTCTCTCCACTGGCTTCCAGTTGAAGCTCGCATCCGCTACAAGACCATGGTGCTTGCCTACGGAGCTGTGAGGGGAACGGCACCTCAGTACCTCCAGGCTCTGATCAGGCCCTACACCCAAACAAGGGCACTGCGTTCATCCACCTCTGGCCTGCTCGCCTCCCTACCACTGAGGAAGTACAGTTCCCGCTCAGCCCAGTCAAAACTGTTCGCTGCTCTGGCCCCCAATGGTGGAACAAACTCCCTCACGACGCCAGGACAGCGGAGTCAATCACCACCTTCCGGAGACACCTGAAACCCCACCTCTTTAAGGAATACCTAGGATAGGATAAAGTAATCCTTCTCACCCCCTTAAAAGATTTAGATGCACTATTGTAAAGTGGCTGTTCCACTGGATGTCATAAGGTGAATGCACCAATTTGTAAGTCGCTCTGGATAAGAGCGTCTGCTAAATGACTTAAATGTAAATGTAATGTCTTCATGTACATACTTTACCTCAAATACCTCTGCACTATCTGGTACTCATACTCTCTGTATATAGCTTCATTCTTGTGTATTTTATTCCTCTTGTGTTATTTCTCTTTACTATTCTCTTTTGACTCTGCATCGGTGGGAAAGGCTCGTAAGCATTCCACGGTAATGTTTACCCCCGTTTTATTCGGCGCATGTGACAAATAAAAATCTATTTTGATTTGATACTTAGGTGCTGATACGATAAGTATTGCAATTCTCACAATTCAATATGTATTGAGATTTGATACTGTGTTTTTATTGTGATTTCATGTTCCAAGCATATTGCTCACTATATGTCTGCTGCAGAGAGAGAGAGAGAGAGCATGAGAATATGTGTACTAAAAGTGCTGAAAACATGTTGGCTCACTATAAAGAAGATGGAGAACAAGCTATAGGATGAAAAAATACCCGTTTTGGTGGAAGCATGACTCATTTAGAAAATAATAATGACCAAAGCACCTGAACCATGTCTTGTTTTAATGAACATCGACTGTCATTACAATTGTGAAAGAATATTTTCACACTAATTTATACACCTTAATACTGAATAACATACTTTGGCATCTTCAGTATGAGAGGAAGGGATAAAGGATTTCATGCAGGCTTCAAGTCAAGCTCTGAGAGTAATATACTGACTTAGAAAAAACGAATATGTACAATTTAGAGATTAATCAGCACATAGCTGTTATGATCCTCTCTTTCACTTATACATCAATGCAATAAGATAGCATTGCATAAGGAGTCAGTCACAAAGTGTATCTTTATTTGCAACCACAAGTTATTTAACACCCCTACAGTTGATTTCCAAGCCCCCGTGAAAAAGCGAATTAGCATAGTAAAAAAATGTGCCATCAAAATACGTCTGTTTAAGCTAGAAATAGTTTTTTTTGCAATCCACCGCATCTGCCAATGGCGGCCTTCCACATCTGCGGTGGAAGGTGGCCGAGCTACAGCAGTGTTTGTCAGATCATGAGACAAACACTGCAAACTAATATGACCACTCGGGGAAAATGAGACTCTCACGAACACGGGGGTGTTCTCCGTTTTGCTCTATGACCCCCACAAGCGTCATGGGACTTGTCTGAATTCAGTACCACCGATCTGCCAACTTCTGTCTGTAGCATCCAAACAGTTTGGGCTACACACTAATATGACCGCTGTATGGGAAGGTGAGGCTCACAAACACGTACATGTTGTTTGCTCTAGGATGCCCACAAGGCTCACAGAACTCGTCTGAAGGTAGCCCGGTAGCAGTTGAACAAAAATGTATGGAAGTCAGTGGAGGCTGCTGAGGGGAGGACAGCTCATAATAATGACTGGAAGGAAGTCAATAGAATGGTATCAAACATAGGGAAACCACGTGTTTGATGTGTTTGGTATCAGCAGCCTCCACTGATGATATAGGACAGACATAGGACAAACACTTTAAAACAAACTTCCTTATGAATTATTTTTAACTATCTGTTTTTCCATGTATGAATCTGTCATTCAATGTGTTTCTATGGGCTAATAGCAATAAGGCCAAAGGAGTTCTGCAATTTAAAATCAAATAGCTAAATGATCCTTGGTATGACCATAAAAAACTATTCCATATATTATACTAGTAGCACCCACCGCCCCAGTTTATACTCTTAAAAATGTATCCAAATTGTTCCCATAAATTTGTTTCTAGCTAGAATATAGTATCCTTTAACCAACCCCATAATCTTGTGAGCCACAAGTTGACCCCTAGCTCTGATAGGTACTGCATTTCAGGTGTAAGCATTTTCCGACAGAGTTCCCTGTATTTGGGGTCAATGTTTTTCCTTAAATTGTAACCCAGGATGGAGTTCTCTCCAACTGGCTGCCAGGGAAGCAGATCTGTGTCCCGAATCAGCCCAGGCTCCACTGCTCCCCCACCCTCAATGCACATGGAAGCCATTTCTGCATTCCTCCTCCTCAGTTCCTTCACTTCCTGCTCCATCCGTGTCCACCCGTATGCCTCCACCTTGGCCCAGAATGTGGCGTTAAAGTGCTGGTAGAGCCTCCAGTCGGCCCCGTTCCACTCCCGGGCCTTGGCCCTTAGTGCAGGGGTCAGTCGTGACACAGATGAGTCCTTGCGGGCATTGAGCTTGAAGAACAGCATATCTTCCATCGTCCAGCAGAGTGTATCTTTCAGCAGGATGAGAGACTCCTCAAAATGTTCCGCCATCAAGACCAGCTGGAAGCGTTGGGACAAGGTCTGAATACCCCTCTCCACCAGAGGGTGGTCAGGCTCTAAGTTGTTATCAAATCCAAAGTCAAAGAAGAGCAGGTTCTTGAGGTAGAATGAGTTGTAGCTCCCTGGGGTGTAGTAGTTCATGGGTTCACGCAGAAACTCAGCCAGTTTGCCATCTCCGTGGATCCCCCAGGTGAGGGGAATCGCTCGGCTGTAATAATGGAAGGATGACTCAAACAACTCTGCCGGGTCTCGTAGGATGGTGAAATAGGCAGCGTCTGCTGGGAGGAGCTTTGCCACCTCATGCCCATTAAAGCGCATGTGGTTACATAAGATGTTGAAACATACCCCAGGCTGGAAGTCTTTGACATGGGAGCAAAGGAAAGGGGATGGGTAGGAGAAGTCATTGCGACCTTTAGGAAAGGCAAACTTTAAACCGTGCTTCTCACCGAAGCGGAAGATGATGTTGAGTAATGTGCTGCTGGCAGTCTTGTGGGTCTTCATGAACATGATGTCCACCGTGGGCACACACTCCCCTGACAGACTTGTTCTGCTTTGAGAGTAGTTGGTCAAATTGTGGACCCATGTTTGAGACAAGTGGTGAGAACACGACAGAGCCAATGTAACCCTGAAAAAAGAGTAAACTGACATTTATTTGACATTTTATGTTACCTATTTATGTCGAATAAATTGATTTAAAAGTATATCACATCATATAGCAAATAATAGATAGAGACTGTATTTCACAACAAAAGTCCAGCCTACACTTACTTTTGTTGATTGACTTGTTGGACTGCTGGGGTAGATAAGCAGTGCAATACCACCATAAAACTGGTCAATAGAACTCCTACAGCCAGTCTTCTTGCTATTGACTTGCACTGTCTTTTCCTCACATCAATTCCAAGCATTCCTGCAACGTCAAGCCAACCTGGAATGAAAGGCAGAGTTGACGCAGATGTCAAAGTGAACTGTTCTTTGTCATCAAGTGGTTTGGGCTCTACTCATTTGCCTAATTAATAGGCACATACTGTGTGAAATTATTCCCATGTGCACTTTTCCCTACACATGCTCCCGTCAAAATGTTTATGGAAACGCACAGCCTGTCCCAGTCACCCTCATGGAAATCTCTCTGAATAGGTTTAAATTCATCAATTAACCGTGACTAATGTCATGGGAAAAACCAAACAAAACGGCCAATCCGTGTAGAAGACAGTCATCGTGAATAATGTTTTTTGCCATACTTTAGCTAGATAATAAAGAAGTCCGTACTTACTATAATGATTGGAACAGGTACTTCACAGGTATTTCATGGCCATCACAGACATTGTAGGAACAAAATATCATTTGAATAGCACGGTGAATCTTGGAGAGGGCCTGTGATAAATGCAGGGAAATAGAGAAACCATCGAGCGAAAGAAGAGTCTGATAGGCCCCAGGAGTGTGAATGTGTCATCATCCTTTTTCCAAACAACAAGACACTGCCCCCATGTTTACACATCAAACATGTTTTAGCTTTTGACATTTTCCGTTCACAGCAGCAAGGGCATTTTTCCAAGTCCTCAGATTGTTCCTGCTGTGAAAGGAAAATGTCAAAAGGGCATTATTTCAGGACTTCGTAATCATGGTATCTGAATGAATCGTGAATAATGCGTGAGAAAGTTAGACTCATAAATATCATACCCCCAAAAATGCTAACCTCTCCTGCTGTTATTGTAATGGTTAGAGGTTAGCATGTCATGTGGGTTTGATATTTGTGAGTCTGTAACTTTCTCACTCATCATTATTTTCAATTCATTCAAGATTATCCATGAGCATGGTTGTATTCACAACAATTTAGACATTTTAGCAGGGAAGCAAACTAGTCACCATTCCGCGAAATTCACCGTTTTGAATCCAAAAGAGGTAACCTTCGTGACTCGTGTAGATCCGATGAGAAAAGTTTTTTTTTGGGGGGGGGGGGGTTGATGCAAGTTTGGCGCGATGCACGTTTGGCAATACCGGCTGCAATACCGGCTGTATGCAAGGGTCAACCGTCGTTCACATAACAACAGAACGCAGCACGCGACGAAAGAGAAGGTGCAACCAACTGCTAGTTACAGCATCAGCGCGCGCACTAGAAAGCTACAGCAGCGCGCCTGACTACGGGGGTGAGAAGGTGATGAATGAAGCGTACTTCATAATCTGTAACCGAAAAACAACTGGCATTTGGAAAGTTTGAGGTAAGGGAGTAAGTGTGGTGGAACAAGAATTGTTAGCATTGTTAAGTACCTCTTGCTAGCTGGATCGAATTCTCCCTGTACATTAACGTTATGTGGTTATTTTTCAGAATGAGAGAATTAGGTGAAAATGAGCCGTTGCTTGTTGAACAAGTGGATTCAGGGATAAATTGGAGTTTGAGCTGGGCCTGGTTTAAACTGGATGCCACTATAGAGGTGTAAGGAACACAACACACTTTCCCTCTTTCTTACTTTTTCAATGCTGTAGATAAAAAGGGGTATGCCAGGTTTACTCTGCCTGAAAGAGATCAATTATGCCAACAGGGGGTTTCATGCACTGCTGCTGGCTGGCACATTGTAGAACAGATGTCCACAGGCAGAAAGTGTACAATGTAATAACGTGCAGTGTAGCTCAAGGGGGGGATTTTAGTCTTTGCTCAGTGAACGTTATTTTTGCACACATAGCCTTGTGCACTTGATCACAGTGGCCACTACAGTATAGAAAAAAATAGAATGCCTGTTTGTTTCATTCTATTTATACTTTAAGATCTGTTTTCCCCAAGTGCAATATTTAAGTGTGTGTGGTCACAAGCGTTCTATTATGAAGGCTGTCATTGCTAACTACAATATTAGTGTATTGTTTTTTTCTCTGGACTTGAGTGTCATTTGCAGTAATGTCTAGGCAACAAATAACATTGGATTGCTTTCCTAATTTTTTTTTTGCTGTGAGTTCAGTGGCGATTTTAGCATGTAAATCTTGGTGGGCAACACAAAAAAAAGTGGGATTCATGCCAGCAAAGCCACTACACAACACAACACAATACATGAATTGCACTGTAACGGTGACAAACGGTGCCCACAAACGGTTAGGCCCTACATAAAGCTGTCCCAACACCTTACCTCTGCTACACCTGGCTATCAGCAGAGCCTTGTCTGGCAGCGAAACAGTTCATTCAGCCTCATTTACTGCCTTTAAAAAAAACTTAGCTGATATGGCTGACTTGCTTAAATAAATGTGGTTTCTACTGACAATTGAGATGTACAAACTATGGCATAAGGGGAGGACAAGTGGATAAAAGGCAATCTGTAATTGCGATTAAGACATTAATGAGCGACGACGGACGTAGTCAATAACTATTTGTTCAGCACTTTTGAAAGGTACAGCTACAGAATTCAGAACATGGGTAGTTCTTACAGTGTACTCCCTGTAGACCAAGTCAGAACTGTAGGATAAATAAAGGGGGCATATAAACAGACAATGAAAGCTCTTACAATATTCAGTGATTACATTTCTCTAAAACAGGTTATAGGCACCACCAAGTTAGAACAGTAGGCAAAATTAAGAGGTGAATATAGGCCAAATTATTAGGGTGAGGCATATTGAATGCCGTGTGGGGCTTTGTGTGATAAAAAATATATATGTCAAATAACACTTTGACTCGTTAAATAAGCTTTTAATTTGACACGTCAAATAACACAATTCTATTATAGAATGTTATATGTGCTGAACTTGCACGTGCGAGCCAAGTGCCACCACTACTATTAGTAGCACTGTCAAAACTGTACAAAAAAAGTCTGCTAACAATCACACAACGGCCACAAACGATGTGTTTACCATAATGTGTTGGTGAAAACAGACCAAATTATTAGGGTGAGCCACATTGGCTACTAACAGCTTACTACACAACATACACTTAGTATTACTTTCTTAGCTAGAGTATACATATCTACCTGGCATATTACATAATTTATGCAGAAGCATACAATACATTTTTGGACTCACCATGCTCACTTAAACAGGAAGGTCCATTTTGAGCAAATTTGTCATCGAAGTCTGGCATTCTCTGGATTTATGGTGGGAACTCGGAAAAAAGAACACACAGCCACTCCACTGAATAGCAGTTGCAATGCTTGCAGTTAGCCAATGATTCCTTCCAAACCACTCATTGTTGAATTAGCAATATCCAACTTCTTGTGGAATGGGTATGTCTAATGGCCGATGAGCACAGATACGTTTTATCTATATTTTCACTTCATTATTTCTCTTCATATGACAAGGCTTGAAAAGGATTTGCCATTAGATTGTCGACTTGATTCGTAATGATGACTGTTAGCTAAGATTTTGAAAGTAAGGTGTTGACATGATCAGTCCAATCAAAGCTACTGTACATATAACGTGATTTGACGTCATTTTATCTGTGCCCAATGACCTTGAGCCTTCTTGGAAGGGCATTTTAGATTTGCTAACTTCTTAGTAATGACCCGGGACGTCAGGTTTGATACGAACGCTTCTTTTAGTAAGAATACTTGTTTACGTTACATTTAACAACAATTGTTTTGGTACAGAGCAATGCAGGTAAGATGCTGTCGGAAAAGTCAGCCACAATCACTAGCACCTGCACATAATTGGCGCGATATCACTCATTCCTCTCGCAAGGCATTCTGGGACTTGCAGTCAAAAATCGTAATTCAACACAACCCAATACAATTACATATGCAAATAAATCTAAAGAAATATCTTTACAGATACAGCTCAAAGAATAAACTTAAACATTAACTCTAACACATTAAAGTTACAACACCCCCCCGATGAACAATTGTGTTCATCTAGATCTCTAGGCAGTATATCAACTGAACAGGTCTCCTCAACAAAGTCCCTGAAGCAGTACGAACTGAACATGATCTAACTAAGCCATCTCGGCCTGGAAACAGTTCCTCAATCTTTCCTAGTTTCCAGGTTTGTCTGGGTGTGTTATCTTCTCCAATGAGTACAACGTCACCCGCCTTCGACTTTAGATCCAGCAAGTAGTCTCTTCGCCAACTGTTCCAGAAACTGGTCACAAGTCTCTGCCTGTACTTCCATCTGCGTGTCATTTCCCCCTTGTTTAACGTTGGGTGCTGAGTGTCAGCTGGAAATGGCTTTGGAGGCAAAGAGGTCAGTCTTTTACCCACCAGGAAGTGTGCTGGGGTCAGGGGTTGTGGTTCATCCACCTCATTGTGCACGAAGGTCAGAGGCCTAGAATTTAGGACAGCTTCAACCTCTGTCAGGACTGTGCACATCTCTTCAAAATTAAGTGAAACTCTCCCAAGAACCTTTCGCAGGCATGTTTTTACTGACCTGACGAGTCTTTCCCAGAATCCGCCCCACCAGGCTGCTCGCTCTGCAATGAACCTCCAGGTGATGCCCCTTTCTTAGAAGAACGCCAAGAGTTGGGGCTCTTCGATTGCTTTCCACAGCTCTTTCAAGTCCTGATCAGCTCTCTTGAACGTTTTTGCATTGTCTGAGTAGATTACCTTGCATAATCCTCTCCTTGAGATGAATCTTTTTAGAGCTAACAGGAATGTCTCTGTTGACTGATCTGAGATCAGTTCCAAATGCACTGCTCTGGTTACAGCACAAGTGAACAGTGCAATGTATGACTTCTTCACAGAACCATTTTCTTTCACACAGAGCGGTCCTGCAAAATCCACACCTGTGACTTCGAATGGTGGGGATTCAGTTATTCTGTCTTTTGGTAAAGGCGCAGTGACCTGCTGCCCGGCCCTTGCCTTGAATCTCTTGCACACTATACATCTTGCCACTGTGCTCTTGACTATTTTTTATTTTATTTTTTATTTTACCTTTATTTAACCAGGCAAGTCAGTTAAGAACACATTCTTAGCTGCCTAGCACTCAAGATCCAGTATCGCTCTCTGATTTGAACTAGAGTGTCTCTTGCTCCAGAATGCATCACCTTCTCATGGTGGTACTGTATCAGCATTTCTGAGTATCTGGACTTATTGGGCAGAACCCATGGGTGCTGCTCTCTGAATGTGAAGTTGGACTGTTGCAGTCTTCCTCCTACACTGAGTAGTTCGTGTTCGTCCAGGAAAGGTTTCAGTTCTCTGATTTTACAGTCATTGTTTAGGCTTTTTCCTGCCTTCAGTAGTTTGATCTCCTGTCCGAAACTCTGTTGTTGTGTTACCTTAATCCAGTACCTTTCTGCATTGAACAGTTCGTCAGCAGTCAGTTCACCTTGCATCTTTATGGTTGTACGAGCATTGGCTATGAATCTCTTTATCCAGGCGGTGACTCTGAACACTCTTTTCAGTTTGCTGTACCTTTCAAGCTCCAACACAGGTTCAGTGCTGTCTGTGCTGCGAGTTGTACAGTAACCTGGCAACTGGGCTTGAGTTCTATATTCACCTCATCCGGAACCTTGTTATCATCAGTCTCTTCGGACTGATTGGGTGATGTCAGAATTCTGGGTCCATTCCACCATAGCTCGCTCTGTGTCAAGTTTCGAACAGTTTGTCCTCTGGTAGGGAGGTCAGCTGGATTAGTTTTCCCTTCAATATGTGACCATGACTCTGGATTGGTCAAGGACTGTTTCCCTGTCTTGTGACTCACCTTGCAAGTAAGCTACTGCACTGTAAGCCCTTTCACTTGCATCACAGAACACGTGTAGTTTCAGGGTGTGGTTATTCTGTGGCCGCATGTCTGTTCGGTACCACCTTGGTATGGTGAGCTGGTGTAACTGGGGTAGTTCTGAACACCACTGTTGCCATTCTCGTGTCAGATCAGATGGTAATTCTTCGTCCCAGCTGAGTCCCCTCTCCCACATTTCCTGGAACATGCACTTGATCCTAATGGTGAAGGGAGTTAAGAAACCAAGAGGGTCGAAGATACGTGCAGACGACTGCAGAACATTTCTCTTTGTGTTTTGCTTTTGCTTTAGAATGCTCAGTAGCGGCCTGAGGTCAAACACAAAGTCATCCGTTTCCGGCCTCCATACTCAACCTAAAACCTTCAGCACTAATCCTTGTGTTTGTAACGTCAACGGGTGGTCAGTTGTCGTACTCTCCTCCCATTTTGTTTTCAATTCAGGAGAATTGGTCATCCATTTGCAGAGGTCCTTGCCTGCAATCGACAGCATTCACTTTGCAGTTGTTGTCACAAGGTAAGCCTCTTCAACATTGCGTGAACTTGCAATGAAGTCATCTACGTAGAGTGACTCTCAGTATCTCTACAACTTCTGGTTGTTCTGTTTCATATTGTTTCAGGTGCTTCCTGATTGTAGCTGCCAGCAAAAATGGACTTGGGGAAGCTCCAAATACCACTCTTTTCATCCTCAGCACACGCAGCTCCTCTTAATTTTCTCCCCTTGGTGGGCCAGTAAGCCATAGAAATCTCACGGCGTCTCTGTCTCTCTCTGCTAGGGATATCTGCAGGAAAGCTTTCTTGATGTCTGCCATGAATGCGATCTCATGTAGTCTGAACTTTATCAGAACGCTGAGCAGATCCGGATTCAGGTTCGGTCCTGTGAGTAGACAGTCATTGAGAGATGGACAGCCATCTTCATGGGACGAGGCATCAAACACCACTCTCAGTTTTGTTGTCACCTTATCTTCTCGGAGCACTGCATGGTGAGGTAAGTAGTATTTTACGTTGTCTGCACTTTATGCGTTGTCCTTGGGCACGTCCTCTGCCATTTCTTGTTGTATGTAGTCCTCTACTACTTCATTGTATATGCTGTACAACGTCACATCCTTCTTCAGTCTTTTCTTCAGACCTTCAAACCATTTCTTGGCGATTCTATAGTTGTCTTGGAGTTCTGGCATTTCTCATTTCCATGGCAACTCCACATGGTATCGCCCATCTTTGAAGGTGGTTGTTTCCTCAAACCTTTGTAGAGCCTCGTTTTCCTCTGAGTTCTGTGTTTTCTCGCTTAGAATACCCAGAGACTCAAGCTCCCAGAATGCATGCAGTTGCTTGGAGACTAGTGTGTCTTCATCAAGTGGGATGAACATGCAGGTTGCCTCGGCGACACTTGACATGGACACGGGTCCCTGCACCGACCATCCAAAGGTGCTCTCTAAAGCAACTAGCGTCTCCGTCAGTCGCTCCACTCTGCCTGATACTATCTGCCAGTAGTAGTCTGCTCCTATCAGGACAGAGAGTTCAGGATCATTTACATTTACATTTAAGTCATTTAGCAGACGCTCTTATCCAGAGCGACTTACAAATTGGTGCATTCACCTTATGACATCCAGTAGAACAGTCACTTTACAATACTGGATCTTATCTTATCCTATACTTATCTTATCCTAGGATCATTGTCATCTCCTGGAATGTCTGCGAGCTGCAGTCCCCTTTTACTGAGCTCATACTGAATCTGTTCACCAGGAACCTTCATCACAGCTGTGCACACTTGTGGGGTTTCAATTGCCTCTATCTCTATTCTCTGGTGTTTGTCCCAGACATTCTCCAAGATGACTTTCACTGTGTTGCGTTGGGACGTTGCTGGGGCAGAGGAGCCAAACGTGTGAAAAGTGAGTGCCTCTTGTCTGATTACTGGTAGCTTCAAGCCCTTCACAAGGTTTTCATGTATGAAGCTTCTCTGACTGCCTCCATCTAGTAAGCAACGAGCTATTTATGTTCCTTATCCCCTTACACTGTGTATAAGACAGTAGTTTTGGAATTGTTAGTTAGATTACTTGTTGGTTATCACTGCATTGTCGGAACTAGAAGCACAAGCATTTCGCTACACTCGCATTAACATCTGCTAACCATGTGTATGTGACAAATAAAATTTGATTTGATTTGATTTGATATCTTCCTGCCCGATGGGCCTTATACCCATGCCTTTGCCGTTTGTAGCAACACAGTGTTCTGTCCATCTGGTTTCATCTTCACTGAATGGGGAATAACTGAGGAAACAACAGCATCTACAGAAACAGTAGGGGGTTGCACCTCACTCCTCTTACTGGTACAAACCGCAATGTGATGTCTGCTTCCACATGTTGCACATGACGCATCTTTGATTTTACAGAATTTTGCTGTGTCTCTGTCCTAA
The DNA here is from genome assembly GCF_023373465.1 of Oncorhynchus keta. Taxonomy (NCBI): domain Eukaryota; kingdom Metazoa; phylum Chordata; class Actinopteri; order Salmoniformes; family Salmonidae; genus Oncorhynchus; species Oncorhynchus keta. The sequence goes on from NC_068432.1 coordinate 34,889,582, forward strand.
ACATACAAAGCATCTTCCCATGTTCTTTAGTTTCTCTTTGTGTGTAGCAATATTGTAGTCAGGGCAGTTTTCTGATTTGTGGTCGCACTGTCACAAAATAGACACGTTTGTTGTTCCTTCTGGCTGGCTGTATGCAGTGCTGCAGCAGAGGGCATATTGGGTATTTTTGGTTTCATTTCATTGGAGAAGCATGACTTGTTCCATGGTTTGCTCTCTTTCTGTTGGTTGTATGATCTTGTCATTTGTAGCGCTCTCTCCCTGCTCTGAACCTCTTTCTGTAAGGAAACTGATAATCTCAGACACTTTCCATTCATCATCTACTCCCCTCTGACGACTATAGTCAAGAGCTATGTCCTCTGGAATCATCTGCAGTAAGATTGGGAATAGTAGGCTTCCATAGGATTCTGACACCACACCCAGTGATTCCAGGCTCCTAATCTGAATTTCACATTCATCATATAGCTGCCTCAATGCATTTAGATCAGAGGATTTCTTCACAGGTGTGAGATTCAGCAGCTTTGACATATGAGCACTAATCACAAGGTCTTTCCTTCCAAATCTGCTCTTGAGTAGAGTGATTGCATTATCATCGTTACTGTCTGTTAACATCAGTCCTGCTACTGCCTTTGCAGCTGGTCCAGTGAGATATGTTTTCAGATAGATAAACTTCTCTTTTTTACACAGTGAATCATTGTTGTGTATAGCAGTCTCATACTGGCTCCAAAACTCCTGCCACATACTGACATCTCCATAGAATTTCTCAATAATCAACTTCGGTAGCCTTACTGAGTTAGCGTCACTCACCCGGGCTGGTAGTGGATTGACGTCCTGTTTCATCGTTATCACTCTTTGTGCACGACTCTTCAGCATGATAGTGCACGACTCTTCAGCATGATAATGCGTTCTTTATAATCCTCTGTGCATGCAATCTCTGCCTCCAATCCGTGGTAGTGGCATCGTGTTATGGGTATGCTTGTAATCGTTAAGGACTGGGGGGGTTTCAGGATAAAAACAAACGGAATGGAGCTAAGCATAGGCAAATTCCTAGAGGACAACCTGGTTCAGTGTGCTTTCCACCAGACACTGAGAAATTAATTCACCTTTGAGCGTGACAATAACCTAAAACACAAGGTCAAATCTACACTGGAGTTGCTTACCAAGAAGACAGTGAATGTTCCTGAGTTGCTTGAACATCTATCTAATGGTTGTCTAGCAATGATCAACAACCAATTAGACAGAGCTTGAAGACGTTTTAAAATAATCTGGGGGCAAATATTGTACAATGCAGATGTGAAAAGCTCTTAGACTTGCCCAGAAAGACTCACAGCTGTAATTGCTGCCAAATGTGATTGATTCTAACATTTATTGACTCAGGAGTGTGAATACTTATGTAAATTAGATATTTCTGTATTTCATTTTCAATGTTTTTTCTTTGTTTTGTCATAGGTTAATGTGTGTAGATGGTTGAGAATTGTATATAATACTTTTTGAATTCAGGTTGTAACACAACAAAATGTGGACTAAGTCAAGGGGTATGAATACTTTCTGAAGGACCTGTAGATACATTAGAAGCAAATCCTGCAAAAGCCCTAGATCCAATCCTCAATTGAGAAACCTCTCCATATGAATGTTTGTAAAGGTAAAGGATTTCATCTTCACTTTGCACACTTATGGGACTCCCATTTCTGTACGTCACATTTACCCCAGATTCATATACTTCTTAACCTGTTGCAAAGATGGGTCACTCCATGAATAAAGTGCCTTTTTTGCATCCTTTAGATATTAGAAATTGTGAACGAATATTGCATTTAAAAGCATGTTGTATTAAATGAAGTGCCTTTTAATATAAACCACATAAAAACATTCTAAATCTGATTTTTCATATGAATAAGACTTAAAATGCCAAAAAATCTTCCTTTTGACATGTTCCTCATGTTTTTCTGACTTCTAGAAAGATTTTAACACAAATAACCCCAACATTTCCCCAATTTTCCACCATCTGTCACGCCCTGATCTGTTTCAACTGTCTTTGTGCTCGTCTCCACCCTCCTCCAGGTGTCGCCCATCTTCCCCATTATCACCTGTGCATGTATACATACCTGTGTTCTCTGTTTGTCTGTTAACAGTTCCTTTTGTTCTTCAAACCTACCAGCATTTTCCTCCTTGCTCCTGTCTTGTCTATAGTTCCTGTTTTCTAGTTTTCTAGTCATGAGAGGAGTTATGGCAGATTAAAAATGACATTGTCAACTCTGGTACAGTCATCCCTGTTACTTGAATTGGCTCTTTTCCAGGCACTTGAATTGGCTTCTTTCTTTTTTTAACTCTTGAGAAGGGAACATGTTTTTTATGAAGTGGAACACTATAACATAATGTAAAAATTCAGTGAATTAGGTGTAATTTTTTACACTGTCCAAATGCACTCTTTTCGTGGAACAACCCAGTAAGTAGTGTTTTGCCACCTGTAGAGTCTACAATTATTCCTGTTTACTGTACACATGAATGGAAGGTTGAGTAGTTTAGGTAATAAAATGTCATGTCATGTCATGTGCCAAATACAACAGTGAAATGCTTAATTACAAGCCCTTAACCAACAATGCAGTTTTAAGAAAATACCAATAAAAAGTAAGAGATAAGAATAACAAATAATTAAAGAGCAGGAGTAAATAACAATAGCGGGGCTATTTACGGGGGTACCGGTGTCGAGGTAATTATGTACATGGAGGGCGCGCAATTCAAATAATCATACAAATGATGGATATTAAACATTAAACATATTAAACATTTAGGTGCATACAAGTTAAAAGCTTAAATTCTTGTTCATCTAACTGCATTGTTCGATTTACAATAGGATTTACAACGAAAGCATGCCATGCTTGAGGACGGCGCCCCATATCAACATATTTTTCCACCGGCACAGACTTCATAAAATCATAAATAGTGATGAATTATTCACTTACTTTTTGAAAATCTTCCTCTGATTTGCAATCCAAGGGATCCCAACTATAACATGTATGGTCTTTTTGTTAGATAAAATCCTCAGGTACCCTAAAATGTAATTAAACTATAATATTTCATACGGAAAGAAGTATGTTCAATAGGAAAGCTAAATTAGCAGGTGCGCATCGTCGCACAGACTCATTTCCAACTCTGACTCCCAGTACTAAAACGAAAAATTCTTCCTTGTTTGGGAAGAAACAAGCCTGAAACCTTGAACAAAGACTGTTAACATCTAGTGAAGCCATAGGAATTGTAATCTGGGAGCTGGAATTTCATATGCCCCTATGCTTTTCATTGTAAGAGCATGGGCTCTCAACAAAACAAAAAAATCTGGTTGGTTTGTCTTTGGATTTTCTTCTGCCATATCAATTGTGTTAAAGTCTCATACATTATTTTAACACTTCTACAAACTTCAAAGTGTTTTCAATCCAATGGTACCAATTATATGCATATCCTGGCTTCCTGGGCCTGTGTCATATCCTGGGCCTGAATAACAGGTAGTTTACTTTGGGCACGTCAGTCAGACAGGAAGTGGAGGACAATAGACCCTAGCCTGAAGAAGATCTATTAGTGGCTATGCATAGATAATAACAGAGAGTAGCAGCAGCGTAGAAGTGTGGGGGGGGGGCAATGCAAATAGTCTGGGAAGCCATTTGATTAGCTGTTCAGGAGTCTTATGGCTTGGGGAAAGAAGCTGTTTAGAAGCCTCCTGGACCTAGACTTGGTGCTCTGGTACCGCTTGCCATGCGGTATCAGAGAGAACAGTCTATGACTAGGGTGGCTAGAGTCTTTGACCATAGAGACCTGGATGGCAGGAAGCTTGGCGCCAGTAATGTACTGGGCCGTATGCACTACCCTCCGTAGTGCCTTGCAGTTGGAGGCCGAGCAGTTGCCATACCAGGCAGTGATGCAACCCATCAGAATGCTCTCAATTGTGCAGCTGTAAAACCTTTTGAGGATCTGAGGACCCATTCCAAAAATGTTCAGTCTCCTGAGGGGGAATAGGTTTTGTTGTAACCTCTTCACGACTGTCTTGGTGTGCTTGGACCATGTTAGTTTGTTGGGGATGTGGATGCCAAGGAACTTGAAGCTCTCAACCTACTCCACTACAGCCCCGTCGAGAATGGGTGCTCGGTCCTCCTTTTCCTGTAGTCCAGAATCATCTCCCTTGTCTTGATCACATTGAGGGAGAGGTTGTTGTCCTCGCACCACATGACCACGTCTCTGATCTCCTCCCTATAGGCTGTCTCATCGTTGTCGGTGATCAGGCCTACCACTGTTGTGTCATCAGCAAACTTAATGATGGTGTTGGAGTCGTGTTAAATGGTGCCGGAGAAGAAGGCTGACGTTCTACGTGTCCACCACCGATTGTGTTTTTTTGTTAGTTTATTTGCTTTGTTTGTAACTTCTTCTTTTACTTATTTTGTACATAATGTTGCCGCTACCGTATCTTATGACCGAAAGTAACTTCTGGACATCAGGACTGAGATTACTCACCACGGACTGGCAGAATACCTTTTTTCCTTCAACTAGGCTGACGAGCCTGACGCAAATGGTATACTGATTTCTCGGGAACAGGCCCAGATCTCAGTGATTTGTGTGAAGAGGAGGCGGAGAAAAAGAGGCCAGAAGGCGGGCGATCGAATAAACCCCCACTTCCTTCCATTCTGCTAGCAAACGTGCAATCTTTGGAGAATGAAATTGATGACCTACACGGAACAATAAACTACCAACGGGACATTCAAAACTGTAATATTTTATGCTTCACGGAGTCGTGGCTGAACGAAGACACTATCAACATACAGCTGGCTGGTTATACGCTGTACAGGCAGGATAGAACAGCGGCGTCTGGTAAGAAAAAACTCTGCACCACCTTTACTCCACACACAGAGACGCATGCAAAGCTCTCCCTCGCCCTCCATTTGGCAAATCTGACCATAATTCTGTCCTCCTGATTGTCGGTGATCAGGCCTGCACTACACTGTTGTGTCATCGGCAAACTTAATGATGGTGTTGGAGTCGTGCCTAGCCGTGCAGTCATGAGTCAACAGGGAGTACAGGAAGGGACTGAGCAAGCACCCCTGAGGGGCCCCCGTATTGAGGATCAGCGTGGCGGAGGTGTTGTTACCTACCCTTACCACCTGGGGGCGGCCCGTCAGGAAGTCCAGGATCCAGTTACAGAGGGAGGTGTTTAGTCCCAGGGTCCTTAGCTTAGTGATGAGCTTTGAGGGCACTATTGTGTTGAACTCTGAGCTGTACTTAATGAATATCAGTCTCACATCTTCCTTTTGTCCAGGTGGGAAAGGGCAGTGTGGAGTGCAATAGAGATTGCATCATCTGTGGATCTGTTGGTGCGGTATGCAAATTAGAGTGTGTCTAGGGTTTCTGTGATAATGGTGTTGATGTGAGCCATGACCAGCCTTCCAAAGCATTTCATGGTGCTACGGGTCGGTAGTCATTTAGGCAGGTTACCTTAGTGTTCTTTGGCACAGGGACTATGGTGGTCTTCTTGAAACATGTTGGTATTACAGGTTGAAAATGTCAGTGAAGACACTTGCCAGTTGGTGAGCACATGCTTGGAGTACACGTCCTGGAAATCCATCTGGCCCAGCGGCCTTGTGAATGTTGACCTGTTTAAAGGTCTTACCCACATCGGCTGCAGAGAGTGTGATCACACAGTCGTCCGGAACAGCTGGTGTTCTCATGCATGTTTCAGTGTTACTTGCCTGGAAGCGAACATAGAAGTTATTTAGCTCATCTGGTAGGCTGGTGTCACTGGGCAGCTCTCGGCTTTGTTGCCTGTAATAGTTTGCAAGCCCTGCCACATCGGAGCCGGTGTCGTACGATTCGATCTTAGTCCTATATGGACGCTTTGCCTGTTTGATGGTTCGTCGGAGGGCATAAGCTTCCGGCTTAGAGTCCCGCTCCTTGAAAGTGGCAGCTCTACCCTTCAGCTCATTGCGAATGTTGCCTGTAATCCATGGCTTCTGATTGGGGTATGTACAAACAGTCACTGTTGGGAGAACGTCCTCAATGCACTTGATATATAGATATATATATATATATTGATATAGCCAGTGACTCAATGATATAGCCAGTGACTCAATCCAGTGACTCCTTGTTCTTGTAATTTCTTGTCATTATACCTGATCGGACCAAATCACAAGTGTGGATAGCACAATACAGTAGAGCACAGCAGAGTACAGTACATTACAGTACACAGTACAGTAAAAATAAGTATAGTGTACTATATTGTACCCTACTTTACTCTACTGAATTAAACTCTACTGTATTGTACTGTACTGAATTATACTGTACCGTACTTGACTATTGTACTTTAATCTACAAAATTGAACTCTACTTTACTGTACTGTACTCTACTGAAGGTAATTAGAGTAAAACCCAGCATTCTTTTTTTTTAACTAAGGAAATCAACAACATGTCACAGTCATAGTGGACATTTGCCCATAAAGTCAATGAACGAAATATGTTTTTTCAATGTCTGTAAATTACATGTTTTCATTTTTTATGTCCAGAAAATAGGTATTTTTACCTTTCATTCAGAGGTGGGAGGGGGAGCTGCTGGATGGTCAACCGTTCACACTGTTCACACTGAAACCCTATGCACGGTCAAACGTGGATAATGGAACAATAATTCTTACATAGAGAATGTTGGGAATGGTCAGTGGGGAGATGTAAAAAACGAATGTCATATTGTAAATACTGTAACTTGGAAAGGATACCCCCTTTATCTGTAAAGTTTCCATCCAATACGATATTAAAATGATGAAAGTATATATATGTTAAGATTTTAATGTGATTTTAGTAGTCATGAAATAAAATGTATTTGTCACATACACATGGTTAGCAGATGTTAATGCGAGTGTAGCGAAATACTTGTACTTCTAGTTCTGAAAATAGAGTAATAACCAACGAGTAATCTAACCAAACAATTTAACAACAACTACGTTATACACACAAGTGTAAAGGGATGAAGAATATGTACATAAAGATATATGAATGAGTGATGGTACAGAACGTCATAGGCAAGATGGAGTAGATGGTATCGAGTACAGTATATACATATGAGATGAGTAATGTAGGGTATGTAAACATATAAAAGTGGCATTGTTTAAAGTGGCTAGTGATACATGTATTACATAAAAATGGCAAGATGCAGTAGATGGTATAGAGTACAGTATATACATATGAGATGTAGGGTATGTAAACATTATATTAAGTGGCATTGTTTAAAGTGGCTAGTGATACATTTTTTACATACATTTTTCCATTATTAAAGTGGCTGGAGTTGAGTCAGTATGTTGGCAGCAGCCACTCAATGTTAGTGGTGGCTGTTTAACAGTGTGATGGCCTTGAGATAGAAGCTGTTTTTCAGTCTCTCGGTCCCTGCTTTGATGCACCTGTACTGACCTCATCTTCTGGATGATAGCGTTGGTGAACAGGCAGTGGCTCGGGTGGTTGTTGTCCTTGATGATCTTTATGGCCTTCCTGTGACATTGGGTGGTGTAGGTGTCCTGGAGGGCAGGTAGTTTGCCCCCGGTGATGTGTTGTGCAGACCTCACTACCCTCTGGAGAGCCTTACGGTTGTGGGCGGAGCAGTTGTCGTACCAGGCGGTGATACAGCCCGACAGGATGCGTTCGATTGTGCATCTGTAAAAGTTTGTGAGTGCTTTTGGTGACAAGCCGAATTTCTTCAACCTCCTGAGGTTGAAGAGGCACTGCTGCGCCTTCTTCACCACGCTGTCTGTGTGGGTGGACCAATCCAGTTTGTCTGTGATGTGTGCGCCGAGGAACTTAACTTACTACCCTCTCCACTGCTGTCCCGTCGATGTGGATAGGGGGGTGCTCCCTCTGCTGTTTCCTGAAGTCTACGATCATCTCCTTTGTTTTGTTGACGTTGAGTGTGAGGTTATTTTCCTGACACCACACTCCGAGGGCCCTCACCTCCTCCCTGTAGACCGTCTCGTCGTTGTTGGTAATCAAGCCTACCACTGTAGTGTCGTCTGCAAACTTGATGATTGAGTTGGAGGCGTGCATGGCCACGCAGTCGTGGGTGAACAGAGAGTACAGGAGAGGGCTCAGAACGCACCCTTGTGGGGCCCCAGTGTTGAGGATCATCGGGGTGGAGATGTTGTTACCTACCCTCACCACCTGGGGGCGGCCCGTCAGGAAGTCCAGTACCCAGTTGCAAAGGGCGGCGTCGAGACCCAGGGTCTCGAGCTTGTTGTCGAGCTTCATAAGAGAACTTCTAATCATATCCTTTGCACATTAAGTAGCCACGCCCTGAGTGAGGTCAGAAGAGCATGTCAGTCATTTTCAAACCAGAGTGCTTAAGAGGACTTGCTAAGAATTTACTTATCAGACCAGGACATTGGCAGGTTGCTGCTGTGCGTGTAAAGTGGTCTGAATCCTGAATAATCAACATGAGGTGTAGGCTAGAATCTCACTTCCCTGACAATTACTGGTACGGCTGATTAGCTGTCCTAAGTCAGATTTCGAAGAAAGCGAATCGAAGAGGGACCTTCATACTACACTGCAAACCATCCCATCCTACTGCGATTCTCAAATCACCGTATTCTCCGACTATCTTCATCCATGGGAATCGTCAACACAGCTATAGAAGAGCCGTAGAAGAACAACAGCAGAAGAAACAGGTCCTGACCCTTACAAGCGTGCTTCTGAAAGGGCAACCCATCTCCTTCCTAAGAAGGCCTGGTTCTGACAGATATAGACGGCGAACAAAGTTACTCAATGTAAATACATTCATGATTTCTTATTCCAAACAGGCGGCGGTTCGTGTGCAAAGCATATGATTAATGTGAGGAATAGTCCTAAAATGTATCCACGATAAGTGTCTCACTTTTTCCCCCTCTCCATCTCTGTGTAATTAGCCGTCATATTGTCAGTCCGCTAGGGACTTTCTTCTCATGTATTAAGTGTGTATGTTATCCTGTTTTCTCATTTTAGTTATCTAGTAAATAAATAATTAAACCAATTCGTGTAGTCCTGAATCATGAGTAAGGTTTTTGCAGATGCAAGGAGTAGACGACGTTCAGAATTATGATATAAGAGGTAATGATTAATAAGATGACGGTTTATTGATGAAATTAATATATATCTTATAGAGTTTAATTCGGGAGATGGTAGCTCTTTAAACAAACTCTTCCGTGGCGCCCAAATTCCTAATGAGTTAATTGTTACATGATTAATTTAATTGTGTAACAATTAAACATTGTTAGTGGATTAAATGAATAACAGTCGTTAGATTAATGAAAGTAAAGTCACGACACAGCCTTATTTAAAATGGTTTAAACTGGGTTTTTTTTGTCCTCGCCAATCTACACACAATACCCCATAATGACAAAAAGAAAACACGTTTTAAAAATAAAAAACAGAAATACATTATTTACATAAGTATTCAGAACCTTTGCAATGAGACTCGAAATTGAGCTCCGGTGCTACCTGTTTCCATTGATCATCCTTGAGATGTTTCTCCAACTTCATTGGTGTCCACCTGTGGTAAATTAAATTGATTGGACATGATTTGGAAAGGCACACACCTCTATATATTTTTTATTTTTTTATTTATTTTATTTATTTCACCTTTATTTAACCAGGTAGGCAAGTTGAGAACAAGTTCTCATTTACAATTGTGACCTGGCCAAGATAAAGCAATGGAGTAAAATGGAGTAAAACAAACATACAGTCAATAATACAGTATAAACAAGTCTATATACGATGTGAGCAAATGAGGTGAGGTAAGGGAGGTAAAGGTTGAAAAAAAGGCCATGGTGGCAAAGTAAATACAATATAGCAAGTAAAACACTGGAATAGTAGATTTGCAGTGGAAGAATGTGCAAAATAGAAATAAAAATAATGGGGTGCAAAGGAGCAAAATAAATACATTAATTAAATACAGTAGGGTAGTTGTTTGGGCTAAATTATAGGTGGGTGATGTACAGGTGCAGTAATCTGAGAGCTGCTCTGACAGTTGGTGCTTAAAGCTAGTGAGGGAGACAAGTGTTTCCAGTTTCATAGATTTTTGTAGTTCGTTCCAGTCATTGGCAGCAGAGAACTGGAAGGAGAGGCGGCCAAAGAAAGAATTGGTTTTGGGGGTGACTAGAGAGATATACCTGCTGGAGTGTGTGCTACAGGTGGGAGATGCTATGGTGACCAGCGAGCTGAGATAAGGCGGGACTTTACCTAGCAGGGTCTTGTAGATGACATGGAGCCAGTGGGTTTGGCGACGAGTATGAAGCGTGGGCCAGCCAACGAGAGCGTACAGGTCGCAATGGTGGGTAGTATATGGGGCTTTGGTGACAAAACGGATTGCACTGTGATAGACTGCATCCAATTTGTTGAGTAGGGTATTGGAGGCTATTTTCTAAATGACATCGCCAAAGTCGAGGATTGGTAGGATGGTCAGTTTTACAAGGGTATGTTTGGCAGCATGAGTGAAGGATGCTTTGTTGTGAAATAGGGAGCCAATTCTAGATTTAACTTTGGATTGGAGATGTTTGATATGGGTCTGGAAGGAACATTTACAGTCTAACCAGACACCTAAGTATTTGTAGTTGTCCACGTATTCTAAGTCAGAGCCGTCGGACAGGCGGGCAGGTGCAGGTTGCGATCGGTTGAAGAGCATGCATTTAGTTTTACTTGTATTTAAGAGCAATTGGAGGCCACGGAAGGAGAGTTGTATGGCATTGAAGCTTGCCTGGAGGGTTGTTAACACAGTGTCCAAAGAAGGGCCAGAAGTATACAGAATGGTGTCATCTGCGTAGAGGTGGATCAGAGACTCACCAGCAGCAAGAGCGACCTCATTGATGTATACAGAGAAGAGAGTCGGTCCAAGAATTGAACCCTGTGGCACCCCCATAGAGACTGTATATGAAGACAGTGCATGTCAGAGCAAAAACCAAGCCATGAGGTTGAAGGAATTGTCCATAGAGCTCCGATACAGGATTGTGTCAAGGCACAGATCTGGGCAAGGGTCCCAAAAATGTCTGCAGCATTGAAGGTCCCCAAGAACACAGTGGCCCCCATCATTCTTAAATGATTGGAACCACCAAGGCTCTTCCTAGAGCTGGCCACCCAGCAAAACTGAGCAATCAGGGGAGAAGGGCCTTGGTAAGGGTTACTCTGACAGAGCGCCAGAGTTCATCTGTGGAGTTGGGAGAACCTACATAAGGACAACCATCTTTGCAGCACTCCTCCAATCGGGCCTTTATGGTAGAGCAGCCAGACAGAAGCTGCTGCTCAGTAAAAGGCACATGACAGCCTGCTTGGAGTTGCGGGAGACGTGTCACGATCAAGGGAAATATGAACAGAGCAAAGTACAGAGAGACCCTTGATGAAAACCTGCTCCAGAGCGCTCAGGACAACAGACTGGGGCGAAGTTTCACCTTCCAACAGGACAACGACACTACGTCTCTAAATGTCCTTGAGTGGCTCAGCCAGAACCCGGACTTGAACATCTCTGGAAAAACATGAAAATAGCTGTGCAGCGACACTCTCCATCCAACCTGACAGAGCTTGAGAGGATCTGCAAAGAATGGGAGAAACTCCCCAAATACAGCTCTACCAAGTTTGTAGCATCATACTCAAGAAGATTTGAGGCTGTAATCGCTGCCAAAGGTACTTCAATAAAGTACTGAGTAAAGGGTCTGAATACTTTTGCAAATGTAATATTTCAGTTATTTATTTTTGCTTTGTCATTGTGGGGTATTGTGTGTCGATTGTTGAGGGGAAAACTATTTAATCAATTTTAGAATAAGGCTGTAACGTAGCAAAATATGGGAAAAGTCAAGGGGTCTGAATACTTTCCCGAATGCACTGTATTTTCAACATAATTTTGCTTACTGGGAAGGCATAACAGAAACATGGACAGAATATTGACGGAAGCATAAAATGTCTTGAGTAGGCCAGTCAAGGAATTTGACATGAAATTAGTGTAAATGATCTGATAGACAGCACAGGCCTATAGAAGTTCAATATCATCAGATACATTTTTTGTCAATCTTATGTACTGTCATTTAATCCATAGCTTCTCACTGTAACTTAATTTGAGAGTGATTATTCGCAAGCCCCATCCAACCATCAATTCACTACACAAAGTGGCAGGGTCAGTTTGTCGAAATTACAGATTGTGCCATGCCTTCAAAGGGAATATTTTTTTTTGAATAGCCTGCCCTATGCAAATTCGTCTGTCTCAAAAGTGGGCGGGTATTTCTGACGTAACGAACCAGCGACAACTCGAGCTGACTTCCTGCTTTGAGGCTAGGAAGAGACTGCTCGATAGCCTTCCACATATTTCCCAAAATTACTCTGAGGTATGTCTGAAATTATGTTTTTAATAGCAAATAATTTGTTTTTCATAAAGGTTAATAACTGATCTAAATACTTGTTGCTATTTACACTTTAAAATTAAAGAGGGGAGTAGATTATAGCAGACGTTAGCATGGACGGAAACAACAAAAGAGGACTAAAGTTAGCTAGCTAGCTCGAACTAGAGTTGAACGTCGCTACCAAGCAAGCCAGTTAATCGTTCACGCATTGTAGTGTTTTAACACATGTTCGGACCTAGCGAACTGTAGATATAAAAACGTTGTATAGTTAATCGAATTCAATTGGGGGGGGTATATTCAAAATCATGTTTTCTCAAATGCGAACACATAGCTAGCTAACGAACATTAGTATTATGACTCCATTGGGTTCTTGAGAGCTAACACATAGGTAACCATGTTGTTAGCTTAGCATGCTAACTTTATTTAGCGGGCTGACTTGTTTCTGACTGTACTTGTAACTGCCAGACCTTGGCTGCATTCCAAACACTTAAGACACACCCTATCCCCTCAGCCCTCAAAGTAAGTGGACACTTCTGATGACGTCTGACGAGTATACACTTGCAGTGTGAGGGGGGAAGGAATTATTTTTAAATGGACCGCCCTTGCCCGGAAATTCGTCACTTATTCTTGCGGAGAAGATTGTGTTTTCAGCCACGAGTGGGTGCTTTATATAGGCTACGGTCATTTATTACGGCATGTCCATTAACTATATAATTATTATTATACGCCTACTGTATGACTGCAAGCAAATTAATTAGCTAACTAACGTTAGCCTGCCTAGCTACTTCTGAAGAAGGAAAATGTTTATTTCTACAATTTCCTAAAGCTAACCTAACAAAAGCATCATTACTTTTATGAAACGTGTGGGCATTAGTAGCACAATTTTTAACTTATTTACATTCGCGTTTACTTTTGTATGTTGACTCCATATTGACGTCGAGGTTTTAAGGTTTGGCAGACTTTTCTTAGCGGATGTATAATCATAGAAAATTGAATTATGGGGCGTGTCAGGCCCCGAAGTGAACATAATTGTACACTCGCAAACTCCATTAAAAACGAGGACTGGGCGGCTTACTTGCAAATTTCCCCTGCTAGACCGCGGGGATTCCTCCAAGGGCTGAGGGTTTATGGCTGTCTACTTTGAGTTTGAAGCACAACCTTTCTTTAGAATTTGCGTTCTAGTAAAATAACTGTAGCCTGCCTCTTTTTGCTACAGAACCTATTGAAGTGGTTTGTTATATGTCATATTGAAGAAAGGTCAGTAGTACCAGAAATACATGAAATGTCTTAATGAAAGTATTTCTGGTAGTACTAGCTAGTTAGCCACTAACTAGTGCATGTTCAAAATACTTCTGATAGATAGTTGTATAATTTGAGTCCAAGGCATTCATCAGCATTACCCTGTGTTCTAAAGCTTTCAGACTCTGGTCCAAGCTGCTGTGCAGATTATATTGAACTCAACATGTACTACTCCTGCTCCACAAAGATTCTAGATTTTTCCAAATTAAAGCATTAGAAGAGGATGGATTGGGACTAGGATTAGGATACGGATTCTATACATTTTTTTTTGTATGCAATTTAAAAGCATTAGAAGAGGACGGACTAGGATTTGGATTAGGACACGGATTCTATAACTTTTTTTAAATTAATTTAAAGCATTAGAAGAGGATGGACTAGGATTGGGACTAGGATTAGGATACGGATAATCTCCACCATTGTTCTTGGAATCGATCAGTGAGTTTGAAGCCTGCAGGTGCCTTCGGTTTATTTTAGCAGGGCCTAACCAATACCAACAATGACTGATGGAAGGATCTACGTGGGAAATCTTCCAATGGACGCCCAGGAGAAGGACATAGAGGATCTCTTCTTCAAATATGGAAAAATCCGGGATATCGAACTAAAGAATAACAGGGGAACCATCCCTTTTGCTTTTGTTCGCTTCGATGATCCACGGTGAGTTCCAGGGATGATCTAGTGCGTGTACAAGTCCAATCACAATTCCTGGCTGTTTGGCAAGCTGTTCTCCTCTGATTTAGTAACATCACCAGGGACTGACCTCAGGGAACGGATGGAGAAGGCGTTGCCAAGTGTATTTCCCTTAGGCAAGTAAGTAAGGAGTTCTGTGCTCTCTTCTCTTAGGGATGCGGAAGACGCGGTCTATGGAAGGAATGGATATGGATTCGGAGACTCCAAGCTGCGTGTAGAATACCCTCGCTCCTCTGGTGCCAAATTTAGTGGCCCTATGGGAGAAGGAGGTCCTAGGGGGAGGTTTGGGCCCCCAACTCGGAGATCTGAGTTCCGGGTGATAGTGACTGGTAGGTGGACGTTCTGAGTCGTAGGAAGTGTTATTTTTGTCTCTCTCTCTCTCTTGGCGGACTGGAAGTCAAGGGGACTAAGTGGAGGTCAAGTCAGCTGCCCAAAACAAACACGAGCAAAACAATAAAAACTCAAACTGATCATGTTGACTGCATAAACCCAAACACCTGGCCATAGTGACTGGTAGGTGTATGTTTTATCAATTTTAGTTTTTGCTATTGCTTGGAGGTATTTCGCTATTGTATCTAGGGCCGGGACGATACCAGTATCGCGGTACTCATTCGTGTTGTGGCAAGGAAACAACGCAAAGCGGATCTTTAGGGAAACAGCCAGAATGTTGAAAACAAACATTGTCACCCAGAGTCACATTTATTTTCCTAGCTATAGCACACTATTTTATATACAGCAGGTTTTTTTAAAGGACTAAAGAGTTATCTGGTTACTGGTATCGTCCTGACCCCAACTTTATCGGTGTTGTATAGCTAGAAGAGCTTATTTCTTAGGTTTCAACACAACTGGCAGTCAGATAGTACTTTTCTTTCAAATCAAGGGAAAATATTAGTGACTATGTGCATACTTATACTATCCCTCAACTTTGGCTGAAATGTAAATACAAATGTGAATTGGGTACATGCCACCTGAAACAGGTCTATCGAAACTTGATATTCGATGGCATCAAAAATATCACTCTTCCACTCCAACAAGCAAGAGCTTTTGGTAAAATGACAATGTGCTGTTTCCCCTCCCAGGCTTGCCCCAAACCGGGAGCTGGCAGGATCTGAAAGACCACATGCGTGAGGCAGGGGATGTTTGTTTTGCCGACGTGCAGCGAGATGGTGAAGGAGTGGTGGAGTTTGTTCGTCGGGAGGACATGGAATACGCCCTGCGCAGACTGGACGGGACTGAGTTCCGTTCCCATCAGGTGAGTACAGCTTTCCACGGTAAAACAAGACAAATATGAGTGCATTTGAGAGTCAAATCAAGCTCATGAAGGAAAATGGGTCATCTTTAATTTGCTCTGTCTCTCAGGGGGAGACGGCAAATATTCGTGTCCACGGAGAACGTGGCGCCAGTTACGGTCGCTCGCGGTCTCGCTCCAGATCCCCCCGAGGGCGTGGCTACTCACCACCTCCTTACCAAAGCAGAGCGTCCCCTCCACAGCGCTACCAGTCACCCCCACGCCGCCTTGTGTCGCGCCATAGCCCCCCAGCAAGGCGACACCCAGTACCGTACCATAGCCCGCCCCCACGCCACTATCGATAGACCAGCTGGCCATTCACAAGAGGGCACTGATGATTAGGCGCAGTTTAATTATTATTTTTATCCCAGATCTCAAATAATTGTCCCCCTTTTGCTTGCTATGTACATTCCTTTATCAGTCACCCCTGCCCTCCTGTTGGCCTTAATATTGTTGATTTCCTTAAGCTTCAGCTCCCCATGTCAGGTCACTAGTCAGCTCAGTTCTGATGTCTGGTGAGACCATTTGTTAACATGCCAATTAACTGGTCTTGCTGCTCAAGTACACATATGAACATTATCAGTTTGATGAACACTGACCTGAGAAGTGCGACACCCAACAAAAACTAAATGTGAACATCTGCCTGCATCGTCTATTCCTTTTAAATGAATTGTAAGTGTGTGTGTGAACCTCTAAGAATGAATGAATATGTTTGGAAATTGATTTTGATTGTAATCTGGTAAACCTCTGTGAAAATCCCATGTTTTATTTTAAAGAAATATTGAACTTTAGCCAGTTCATTCCTCTGTTTTTGTAACCTGTGGTGTCTATATGCAGGCATTTTGTTTTCAATTAAAACACTGAAACAAACCCAACACCTGTACTCAATGGTTTGTCACATTGCATATTAGGTTTCCTGTGACACATTGATGTCCATCCACAGAGCTAAAAATATTACTTGGCAGTAATGGAACATGATTCTCTCCTATTTATTGCTTTGTCAATGTACATGTCAATCACAGCATAACATTGCATCATACACAGAGAAAAAAAACACTGAAAACTGAAGTGCAATGGGGCTTAGAGTGAAAGACAAAACATCTGCTCTTCCAGTGTAAACCAAATAAATGTCCTTGTATGATGTTTGAGCTTTCTCTTCTAGCCCAATGCTTCCACATTAATGCCTTCTTCAGTTGTCTTGAGGGACATTAAGCCAGGTCACTCTTACAGTAGACGTCAACAATTTTATAACTGAAAAAAATGAAACTCCCTGTGCAAAGCATCATAGTCCTTTACAATGAATGAGTATCTGATGTGACCACCACTTTACATGCATCTTGTGACCATGGATATTTATTGGCCTGACCCAAATGACTGGATTCATAGCTTCCACTTGTAATCCATGCCCAACATACAAATTACAATACCCATCGTCATGTAATTTAGCACGTTGGATCCTTCATATGAATGCTCATTAGTCTCCACATTAGGACGGCGACCTTAAACAAAACCCAATCCAAGATAAAAGGGTGGAAACCCTGTACATGGTCCATGGCAAGCCCAGTGAGCAATGCAAGTGTGACAGAGCACGAAGTTGATGGAAGGAGCTCCTCCATCACATCTGTCAGCTGTCTGGTTTCTCTTTATTGGGGCCCATGAATTCTACACCATCAATGGGAATGTTCTTTTCTTTGATGGCCTTCTGCAAATACAAGCACAACATATGTAGTTGTATCATTAGATTAGACACTTGCATCCAACATTTAAAAAATACTAAATAATAATGGATTCTGAGAAGACAATATATCATGAATTGAGGATATTTATTTCCAATACATAGATGTCCTTGAGTCAATGATGTTTTATAACAAAGTAGCTAAATGTCCCCTTGCGTCTGTGCTCCAGTCCTTTGAATAATATACTTCTTCTGGGGCCTAATATCATGACAGCTGACACAATGGTGTTGCATCATGGCTGTTTTGGTTACCGAAAAGTAAGGTACAGCATCAATGAGTGGTGATTATGACCAAATAGATAGCTAACATTTGTCCGTGTTTGATAAAATGTATTTACCTGGACACAATGTTGATATTTCTTGAACATTTCGGTACAGGGATCACCGCTTCGATCTTCCTTCAAGAATTTCTCAGCAAACCAACGGTTAAAACACTGGTCATATTCGCGTTTTAGGTCAGTGCAGCCCTCTCCAACACTATTCATCTTCAAGACAGAATAAGCATAGAACATATGAGAATAAGAAATACTGAAGGAATAAAGTTTACGGTCAATTATTTCAGCTTAAAGTGTCTCTTCCGTACAACTCGCTTGACTTTCCTTGAACCATGTGGTCTGATTGGCCAGACATCACTGCGTATATTGATGACGTAATTGAACAAGCGACACATTGTAAATCTAGACCACAGACAGAAGGGGCTAATTTGTGGAAGCAAAAGCTCCAACTTCAATCTTCGACGTACTTATTATTATTATTATTAATTAGCACGATACCCCTCTTACACAGTTCAAACTAGAAACGCCGTTCAAACTTTAAAACGTGTAGGGCGGCCATGCCTGAGTTTATTGTATACTGTTTTTTTTTTTAAACATATTTTTTTAAATGTTAAACATTTGCTCTTTTTTGTTTTTCATCCCCTTGTATGGGACTTCCTCAAGATTCTAAAAGGCCACATTGTGAAATCAATTACAATTTACATTCACTGTAAATGCAATAATGGAACTTTTGACACAAATCAGCTACTTTGACCATTTTGCAACGACTTAAACAAAAAGTAAGAGCATTTACATCTTTGTCTACTTCTCTGCTGCTCAAATCTGGCGTATGAAAGTAAAATTATATTAGAATTAAAAAAGTTACAGCTTGTTTTAGTAACCACATCAACATTTTCTCTAACTTGTGTAAACTGCTGTTTCGACCACTACCCCAACAAGTTAGACAAAACAAATTAGATGGTGTGTAATCTTTGTCTACTTCTGTTGTTCATATCCATTCTCATAACCATAATATTCACATTACCAGATTTTCTCCCAACTTTTCCCAAGCAACTGACATTTTGACCACTCCCCCAGCAAGTCAGACAAAAACA
This sequence comes from Oncorhynchus keta, assembly GCF_023373465.1. NCBI lineage: Eukaryota > Metazoa > Chordata > Actinopteri > Salmoniformes > Salmonidae > Oncorhynchus > Oncorhynchus keta. The sequence continues at coordinate 34,908,325 of NC_068432.1, forward strand.
TTGAGGGTATGAAATCTTTCCCTACTTCTCTGCTTTTCAAATCTGAAAACCGATTAGGAAAAGTGTCTACCAATCTGTAGATAGAGCTTTTTTTAAACCCATCAACTGCTCTCTTTCTAGCTGCAGTAAGTCAACAGCTTCAAATTCCAGTTCCAGATTATTGGAGGACCAAAAAAGCCGATGCCGATTTCTATTTATTTATTTGTAATAATGACAATTACAACAATACTGAATGAACACTTATTTTAACTTAATATAATACATCAATACAATCAATTTAGCCTCAAGTAAATAATGAAACATGTTCAATTTGGTTTAAATAATGCAAAAACAAAGTGTTGGAGAAGAAAGTAAAAGTGCAATATGTGCTATGTAAGAAAGCTAACGTTTCAGTTCCTTGCTCAGAACATGAGAACATGTGAAAGCTGATGGTTCCTTTTAACATGAGTCTTCAATATTCCCAGGTAAGAAGTTTTAGGTTGTAGTTATTATAGGAATTATAGGACTATTTCCCTATATACCATCTGTATTTCATATACCTTTGACTATTGGATGTTCTTATAGGCACTTTAGTATTGCCAGTGTAACCGTATAGCTTCCGTCCCTCTCCTCGCTCTTCCCTGGGCTCAAACCAGCAACACAACGACAATAGCCACCATCAAAGCGGCGTTACCCATGCAGAGCAAGGGGAACAACTACTAGAGGGCTCAGAGCGAGTGACATTTGAAACGCTATTAGCGTGCGTTAACTAGCTAGCCATTTCACTTCGGTTACACCAGCCTCATCTCGGGAGTTGATAGGCTTGAAGTCATAAACAGTGAAATGCTTGACGCACAACGAAGAGCTGCTGGCAAAACGCACAAAAGTGCTGTTTGAATGAATGTTTAAGCGCCTGCTTCTGTCTACCACCGCTCAGTCAGATACTTAGATGCTTGTATGCTCAGTCAGATTATATGCAACGCAGGACATGCTAGATAATATCTAGTAATATCATCAACCATGTGTAGTTAACTAGGGATTCTGATTTGAATTTTTACCCCTTTTCTCCCCAATTCCGTGGTATCCAATTGTTTTTTTTAATAGCTACTATCTTGTCTCATCGCTACAACTGCCGTACGGGAGTAAATTGAATGTTCTTTTTGAAAACGATACCCTTAAAGCAGAGAAAGAAACAGATTAGAACTAGTTCAAATGTACATTGATTTAGCTAAAGGGGCCTTTATTAGATCTGGAGCAAAATGGGTTGAGGAGGGTGAGAAAAACACTTGTTTTTCTGCACTTGAAAAAAAGGAACTATAAGAGAATATTTTTCTGCCTTAAATATTGACAATCGATTGTGTAAATACCAAGATCATCTCTGGCTATGTGTATTCTTTCTATGAAAATCTGTATAAATCTAATTTGAATGGGATTGAATATGAATGTTTTATGAAACATGTCCATGGTCATGTTCCAATTATTTCTGATGAGTTTGAGTTCAAGTCCATATGTCAAGATGAGTTTTCTATAGAACAGATTAGAGATGCGCTTCAATCTATGAAGGGCAAACACCTGGAACAGACGGTGTTTCTGTGGAATTGTATTAACACTTCTGGGAACATTTAGAGGGACCAGTATTCAACATGTTCCAAGAATGCCTAGCTAATGGTGAGATGATTACTACCATGAAACAAGGGGTTATTTCCTTAATAACAAAACCTGATAAAGATCCCCTTTTCATAGATAATTGGATCCCTTTTCAATTATTAAATGCAGATTATAAATGGATAACTTTTCACATTCTAATAAACTTTAAAAATGGGCCTAAACCACCTTATTAATGAAACCAAAACTGGTTTTGTGAAAAGGTCTCCAAATTAGCTGTAACAGGTTAGTTTTAGACTTGATTGATTATGCAGATTCAATTGACTCAGAGGCTAGAATTTTATTCCTCGACTTTTGTAAAGCATTTGATACAATTGAACATAAATTAAATTCCTAATACATTCGTTGAACATTTTTGCTTTTGGGACTAGCTTAGATATGGATTTCTCACCCTTCCTGTAGGGTTGTGATGGGTCCATTTGCTGTCATCTAGTGGACATTTTGCTCAATTGCCCTCAGCTTTGGTTAGACTGTTGTTCATGTTTTGCTGTGTTCTTGTGTACTATGGAATATATAGCTTTCTTATTCTTGACACTTCTCCCAGTCATATTTAAGGTTAGAACTACCTTTTAGTGTTCTGATACTTCTATCTTGGAGTTGTATTTTTATGACAACATAGCTACAGTATTTCACATTTTAATGTGTATAGTATTGCTTACTAGGTGTGTCCAATCAATTGTGTAACCACTCACTCTTCCAATTAGAGCTAATTGAAAAGCTGTTCAAAAGAGGACAATTGTATTCCTTTTTTTTGGTTCTCCCTGACGAAGGCCATGCAGCCGAAACACGTTGGTTTTTAAAAACTTTGTTTCTATTGAACATGCCATACCAATAAAGGCAATTTAATAAATTATATGAAGAGTGCTTTGGTCCTCCTTTCTTTTTGATGACCAATTTGCCCCTTTTACCAAAGAGCACCTTCTATCTACCAAAATGTACTATTGTGTACCTTAGTAGCGCTTCCCTTCCTCCTCTTTCCATAAATACATTTAATTTGATTTGATCTGGGTTTGGTGGATGGCAAGGGAACACTACCTGCCTGAATGCATAGTGCCAACTGTAAAGTTTGGTGGATCAGAAATAATGGTTTGGGGCTGTTTTTCATGGTTCAGGCTATGCCCCTTAGCTCCATTGAAGGTAAATCTTAACACTACAGCATACAATGACATTCTAGACGATTCTGTGCGTCCAGCTTTGTGGCAACAGTTGGGGGAAGGGCCTTTCCTGTTTCAGCATGACAATGCCCCGGTGCACAAAGCGAGGTCCATGCGGAAATGGTTTGTCGAGGTCGTTCTGGAAGAACTAGTCTGGTCTGCACATAGCCCTGATCTCAACCCCATCAAACCCCTTTGGGATGAATTGGAACGCCGACTGCGAGACAGAGCTAATCACCCAACACCAGTGTCCGACCTCACTAATGCTCTTGTGGCCGAGTAGAAGCAAGTCAAAGCAGCAATGTTCTAACATCTAGTGAAAAGCCTTCCCAGAAGAGTGGAGGCTGTTATGACAGCAAAGGGCAGACCAACTTAATGCCCATGATTTTGGAATGAGATGTTCGACGAGCAGGTGTCCACTTACTTTTGATCCTGTAGTGTATCTTTGTCAACACCAGCACGGTTTCCATTAGATAACACAGTCACAAAGTCAGATTCCACAGCCACATTGTCAAAATAAGCGCACAAAATCGGTGCTTGTTGGTCTAAATTTAAGGTTTGGGTGTGGTTAGCAGTGTGGTTATAGTTAGGGTTAGGTTTGAAATCAGATTTTAAGAAGAGAAATTATAGAAATGGGCAGGGTTTAGACATAATTATGACTTTATGGCCGTGATAACTAGTGACGACCCTACAGCACACTTTGGCTACAGGCAAACGTGGCTTTACCAAAGACAACACTGAGTAAAGTGCAATGAATTAAACCAAAGTTGACACAATGCTGAATCCAAAATATACGGATTGTTTAATACACAGCAAAGTAATAACAACAATAAACAGTTCAAGAATACATATAAAAAATATTTGTATTTTTCTCCTTTGCTCATATATGTTTGACGGTTTATTTATTTTTATTGTCAAGCAACAAATCACATGTACAGTAGCTGACGTGTGTACATATCTGATCACATGTACAGTAGCTGACGTGTGTACATATCTGATCACATGTACAGTAGCTGATGTGTGTACATATCTGATCACATGTACAGTAGCTGACGTGTGTACATATCTGATCACATGTACAGTAGCTGACGTGTGTACATATCTGATCACATGTACAGTAGCTGACGTGTGTACATATCTGATCACATGTACAGTAGCTGACGTGTGTACATATCTGATCACATGTACAGTAGCTGACGTGTGTACATATCTGATCACATGTACAGTAGCTGATGTGTGTACAAAACTGATCACATGTACAGTAGCTGATGTGTGTACATATCTGATCACATGTACAGTAGCTGGCGTGTGTACATATCTGATCACATGTACAGTAGCTGATGTGTGTACAAAACTGATCACATGTACAGTAGCTGACGTGTGTACATATCTGATCACATGTACAGTAGCTGACGTGTGTACATATCTGATCACATGTACAGTAGCTGACGTGTGTACATATCTGATCACATGTACAGTAGCTGACGTGTGTACATATCTGATCACATGTACAGTAGCTGACGTGTGTACATATCTGATCACATGTACAGTAGCTGACGTGTGTACATATCTGATCACATGTACAGTAGCTGACGTGTGTACATATCTGATCACATGTACAGTAGCTGACGTGTGTACATATCTGATCACATGTACAGTAGCTGACGTGTGTACATATCTGATCACATGTACAGTAGCTGATGTGTGTACATATCTGATCAGATATACAGTAGCTGATGTGTGTACATATCTGATCACATGTACAGTTGCTGACGTGTGTACATATCTGATCACATGTACAGTAGATGACGTGTGTACATATCTGATCACATGTACAGTAGCTGACGTGTACATATCTGATCACATGTACAGTAGCTGATGTGTGTACATATCTGATCACATGTACAGTAGCTGACGTGTGTACATATCTGATCACATGTACAGTAGCTGACGTGTGTACATGTCTGATCACATGTACAGTAGCTGACGTGTGTACATGTCTGATCACATGTACAGTAGCTGATGTGTGTACATATCTGATCACATGTACAGTAGCTGACGTGTGTACATATCTGATCACATGTACAGTAGCTGACGTGTGTACATATCTGATCACATGTACAGTAGCTGACGTGTGTACATATCTGATCACATGTACAGTAGCTGACGTGTGTACATATCTGATCACATGTACAGTAGCTGACGTGTGTACATATCTGATCACATGTACAGTAGCTGACGTGTGTACATATCTGATCACATGTACAGTAGCTGACGTGTGTACATATCTGATCACATGTACAGTAGCTGACGTGTGTACATATCTGATCACATGTACAGTAGCTGATGTGTGTACATATCTGATCACATGTACAGTAGCTGACGTGTGTACATATCTCATCACATGTACAGTAGCTGATGTGTGTACATATCTGATCACATGTACAGTAGCTGACGTGTGTACATATCTGATCACATGTACAGTAGATGACGTGTGTACATATCTGATCACATGTACAGTAGCTGACGTGTGTACATATCTGATCACATGTACAGTAGCTGATGTGTGTACATATCTGATCACATGTACAGTAGCTGACGTGTGTACATATCTGATCACATGTACAGTAGCTGACGTGTGTACATATCTGATCACATGTACAGTAGCTGACGTGTGTACATGTCTGATCACATGTACAGTAGCTGATGTGTGTACATATCTGATCACATGTACAGTAGCTGACGTGTGTACATATCTGATCACATGTACAGTAGCTGACGTGTGTACATATCTGATCACATGTACAGTAGCTGATGTGTGTACATATCTGATCACATGTACAGTAGCTGACGTGTGTACATATCTGATCACATGTACAGTAGCTGATGTGTGTACATATCTGATCACATGTACAGTAGCTGACGTGTGTACATATCTGATCACATGTACAGTAGCTGACGTGTGTACATATCTGATCACATGTACAGTAGCTGACGTGTGTACATATCTGATCACATGTACAGTAGCTGACGTGTGTACATATCTGATCACATGTACAGTAGCTGACGTGTGTACATATCTGATCACATGTACAGTAGCTGATGTGTGTACATATCTGATCACATGTACAGTAGCTGACGTGTGTACAGTAGCTGACATGTGTACATATATGATCACAGGTACAGTAGCTGACGTGTGTACATATCTGATCACATGTACAGTAGCTGACGTGTGTACATATCTGATATGAAACAATTTAGCTCCATTGTTATGCTCACAGATACTTTTGAACATTAGCCTTTGTGTTACAAATACTTTTACAGTTAACATTACAGTACCACAGCAATACACACAGACATTTAGCCAGGTGAATATATAATGAAGAGACCGATTTAAGCACTAATACAAAAATACTGGCTACCATGTTGGAAGGCTGCACCTCTACTCTGTGAATGGTTCTAACTGATGGGAAGTGCATGATGGCAATGTACAAACAAGATCTCATTTGGTAATCATATTGAGAATATCCCTGCACAAAATAGCTAAATTTAAGGCAAAACAAATACAAAAACATCCTGAAGCAATATGCAAAAGAGTTTTTGTTTTTAAAAGGGTACATTCACTAAGTGAACAATTACATTTATTCAAACGTATTGATTATAATGTTAATTACCTGAACATAGGAAAGTGCTTTTAGAGACACAGAAATATTGTGTTGTGCAATTATTGTAGTGTGAGTATATTTTCAGTATGGGTCACCTGATGATTTCAGGAATATAAATAATTATTTAGAAGCATGATTTTGAAATACTGAATAATTGTTTTTTTATAGCTTTCATACAAATACAAGTGAACATATTGTCAAAATGTTGCACACTGAGTGAAAGGGAAAGGAACAGACACATGGTGGATTACTTGTTTTCTATGAGAGTCTGCACTTTGAGGACCAAGTCTCGAGCCATCGTTAGGACCTGCGGGACGTTGTGATGCTCTGCCATTTCTGAGGAGGGAAATCAAATCAAACACACTGTGTTACAAGAACCTAATTGGTTGTGTTGATTTACATATGAGTGCAGCCTATGGAGTTGTGCTTTTTGATGTTGTTAGCACGCACAATAAAAGCAGTTGCTACATTCAAAACATACATTCAGCAAGCAAAAAGAAAGTGGCAATGAAATGAAATAACTGAATTGTCAAATATTACATTCCATAACAACATCTAAAGTCATCATTTAGCCTCACCGTTGAAGAACTTGATGATGTCAGTGAAGTCCATGTTGTTCTCCAGGATGATGTCTCGGTACATCTCCACCAGTGCCAGAGCGATGAAGAGGACAAAATGAGTGGAGGAGGTATACGTGGCCGCCCAGATGGTCTCCCACACGGAGAACACATCATCATACACCATCTCTGAAGGGAAGAATGGCATAGCAGGTTATACACCAAAGAAGACTGTGATATGACCTGCCTGCAGAACAGTCATGTCACAGAAATAAAACGTCAGAAAAAACTAGCTAAAAATCTGTATCGGTCCTTCATATTGTATAACTTGAACAAGATTCATTTAGGTTTAAACATCACCAGCATGGCCCTTTCATAGTGTGTGCAATGTAACACATGCCCGTGCATATGTCAGCACCTCGTTTGAAGTCTAGCAGGAACCAGCGGTAGCAGAAGTAGAAGTGAGTGTAGTCTCCATTCATCTGCATCACTTCAAAGAGCTCTGCATCAAGGATCTAGCAGAAAAGAGGATGAGAGTACCTATCTGGTACTACAGAGTAATATCGCTGTACTTATAATAATGTGCATGTGTGACTGTGTATATACGTGCGTGTGTGTGAGCATATGTGTTTATGGTACCTGGATGAGGGAGCGCATGTTGGCAAAGTGTGAGTCCATGGCCCCTCCATGGGGGAAGTTGTGATTCATCCTTTTCATCAACTCAGAGAAGCAGCTGAACGCTATGACCTCTGAGTAACACAGAGACACAAATAAACAGCAAATGATTCATGTTATCTTACTCATGTCTGCAAATTATGCAGTAATATTATGCAGTATAAGAGAGCTATTGTTAATGCAGACTGACCGTCATCCAGAATGACCAGTAAAGGAGCCAGCAGATCACACATGCCCTGGACATAGCCAATCTCCAGATGCTGCCATACATAACTGCACATTATATTGCGTAGTTTCTCCAGGTTAGCAGGAGTGAAGTACCAGTAGGATCTGTCACAGCGCCTCACGTCCTTATCAATGCGATGCAGGTTGAGCAAGTACAAATCCAGCTGCTCTTGCTGCACAGAGTGACAAAAGGGACTAAGATTAGTTAAATTTGATCAACTTCAAATGGCTATTGTTTCGTCATTCATACCAGCATTGTGTCAGCTCTGTAGCCAGTTGGGTACTGTATGTTAAACCAACCCTGAGCCAATTAACCTCAAAAGCTGTGACATTCATTACAGTACACATACAGTAGGTAACTCATTTGGAGTACTTACAGAATAGGTAGTCCCTGCTGGGGACAATGCCACTGGTGAGACATCAGGTTTGAGTTCCTCTGTCTCAACCACAGAGTCAGACTGAGTGTAGAGACTTTCCATCTCAGGCTCCTCCTCAGACAGGGCTGGCTCTGTTCCATCAGGACTGGTGTTGGAGGGTGCTTCCAGGACAGGCTCCCCTGAGCCAACTCTCCCCAGGGCCAAGGGGGCAGGTGGGGTAGCCATCAGGCCAGACAAAGGTCTAGCCCAGGCCGTGGGAATATCCTCCATCTCTAAGGCAGAGGGCGAGTCATCAGAATCTAGTGTATCAGGAGATCGCCTAGAGTGGGATGTCACTGTAACACTGGCCCTGGCCTCAGGCAGGGGTGGATTCAGTACTGGCAATGCAGGTGCATGTTTCTCTGAATCTATGGCAGCTGTCATTTCTGCAGCTTTGTTATTGTAATTCTCAGGGAAATTGGCCTCCACAGAGTCTAATGGTTTGGTTACAAATACATCTGCAACCTTTTCTTTAGTACTATCCATGTCTTTCTCACAAACACAAGCCTTGCTGGTTTGAGGGGTTTGCATTTTTTGAAATTCAGATTCTGTGATTTCTTCCATTTCAGAAGAGGTTGTGTCCTCTTTTTCAGCAATACCAGCCTCCCTTATCATTGTTGAATCTTTGTTTCCTTCTGTTACAGATGGCTCTCTGGAACAGAAGGGCTCTGTCGCTGGGGCTTTGTTCTCTTGTGTTTTAGTAAATGTGGCCTCGCCTAGTGGCGGAGCTGGAATATATATATTAGAAACCTCCATTTCTAGTTTGAGAATATCAGTATTCTCAGTTGCAAACACTGCTCTCACAAGGAGCTTTGTGTCTTCTGTGGTGGAAACTTCAGACAACCCATCTGCTATAACGTTGTTTTCTTCCATTTCAACATTTCCTAAGGACTTTGCATATTTTTTGTCAGAACCCTCTTCAACTTTCTCTGAGGTTTTCACGATTTCTACCAATCTAGAGCTTTCAACCACTTCACGCTCTGGGGCCTTGAACTCTCCGGCTGATGCAGCCTTGTCGTCAACTGTTATCGGCAGCTTTAGGTCTTCAGATCCAACTTCAGTTCCCAAGACAGTGAAAGGATTCTCTATTAGGGGTGGCTCAGCCTTGGCCACTAGGCTAGATGCAGCTCCTTGGTTCGCTGATGGCTCTGGTGATGGCTGAGTGGCTGCTGGTCTGACTGGTGAGTCAGATACAGGACTGTTGCTGTTGTTTGTGCTTTGAGGCTGTTCTGGAAGACCTGAGTCAACAGACAATCTGTAGAAGGATGGGTCCCCAGAGTCTGAGGTACCATTTGGGATGGCTACATCTCGGAGGTCTTTCAGTGGGGTTTTGGACCGCTCTTTGCTTTTCTCTCGCTTCGTCTCAGATTCAATCAGTTCCACTTCCTCGACAAACCAAAATACCTGCAACAGCAGACCATAGGAGAGTGAATACCAAGTATTATCAAGATTAGAGGTCAACCGATTAATCGGAATGGCAGATTAATTTAGGGCCGATTTCAAGTTTTCATAACAATCGGAAATCGGTATTTTTGGGCGCCGATTTTGCAGGTGTTTTTTATTTTTTATACCCTTATTTAACTAGGCAAGTCAGTTAAGAACACATTCTTATTTTCAATGACGGCCTAGGAACGGTGGGTTAACTGCCTTGTTCAGGGGCAGAACGACAGATTTTCACCTTGTCAGCTCGGGGGATTCAATCTTGCAACCTTACAGTTAACTAGTCCAACGCTCTAACCACCTGCCCCTCATTGCACTCCATGAGGAGACTGCCTGTTATGCGAATGTAGTAGAAGCCAAGGTAATTTGCTAGCTAGCATTAAACTTATCTTATAAAAAAAACAATCAATCATAATCACTAGTTATAACTACACATGGTTGATGATATTACTAGTTTATCTAGCGTGTCCTGCGTTGCATATAATCGATGGAACGCTGGGGGATGATTTAACAAAAGAGCATTTGGAAAAAAAGCCTTTATTAAAATCAATACACAGAAGTATATATTTTTAAACCTGCATATTTAGCTAAATGAAATCCAGGTTAGCAGGCAATATTAACTAGGTGAAATTGTGTCATTTCTCTTGCGTTCATTGCACGTAGAGTTAGGGTATATGCAACAGTTTGGGCAGCCTGGCTCATTGCGAACTAATTTGCCAGAATTATGACATAACATTGAAGGTTGTGCAATGGTACAAGAATATTTAGACTTAGGGATGCCACCCGTTAGATAAAATACCGAACGATTCCGTATTTCACTGAAATAATAAACGTTTTGTTTTCGAAATGGTAGTTTCCGGATTTGACCATATTAATGACCAAAGGCTTATATTCCTGTGTGTTATTATGTTATAATTAAGTCTATGATTTGATAGAGCAGTCTGACTGAGCGATTTTAGGCAGCAGCAGGCTCGTAAGCATTCATTCAAACAGCACTTTCGTGCGTTTTGTGAGTAGCTCTTTGCAAGCACAGCGCTGTTTATGACTTCAAGCCTATCAGCCTAATGGCTGGTGTAACCGATGTGAAATGGCTAGTTAGTTAGCTGGGTGTGCGCTAATAGCATTTCAAATGTCACTCGCTCTGAGACTTGGAGCAGTTATTCCCCTTGCTCTGCAAGGGCCCCAGCTTTTGTGGAGCGATGGGTAACGCTGCTTCGAGTGTGGCTGTTGTCGATGTGTTCCTGGTTCGAGCCCAGATAGGGGCGAGGAGAGGGACGGAAGCTATACTGTTACACTGGCAAAACTATAGTGCCTATAAGAACATTCAATAGTCAAAGGTATATGAAATACAAATGGTATAGAGAGAGAAATAGTCCTATAAACACTATATCAACTACAACCTAAAACCTCTTACCTTGGAATATTGAAGTCTCATGTTAAAAGGAACCACCAACTTTCATATGTTCTCATGTTCTGAGCAAGGAACTCAAACGTTAGCTTTTTTTACATGACACATATTGCACTTTTACTTCTCCAACACTTTGCTTTTGCATTATTTAAACCAAATTGAACATGTTTCATTATTTATTTGAGGCTAAATGGATTTTTATTGATGTATTATATTAAGTTGAAATAAGTGTTCATTCAGTATTGTTGTAATTGTCATTATTACAAATATTTTTATATTTTTATAATCGGTCGTTTAATCGGTATCGGCTTTTTTGGTCCTCCAATAATCATTATCGGTATCGGCATTGAAAAATCATAATTGGTCGAACTCTAATCAAGATATTCTATTAAAATCCTTCAGTATAAACATACTATACCTGTGTGCTACTTCTGGAGTCACTCTGTGAGTGGGCAATCTGTTTGTCTGAACCAATGCTCTGTGAGGACTGGTGTAGGAGGATGAGATAAATGCCAACCAGGAAGAGACCAGAACAGCATGGGGAGAGACATATGTAAGTGTGTTAACCATATGAGTATGAGTCACAAATTATGTCATGTGTTGCACTCATCAAATGGGACTGGTATGGCCCACTTACATCAGTGCTGATGGTGGAGTCTCTCTGCACTGGTCCTGGTCTGTCCACACTGGCCACAGAGTTGCACTTGGCTATGGCTTCAGCATGCTTCTCCCCCTCTTTCTGCTTTACGATGGCCTCACAGCCCAGCCACTCTTTCATAGTCTGCTCATAGCAGGCCCGCACCTGCTCATCCACCTATACACAGATTATAAACACACAGGGTCACTAGTGTGTACATTTGACCATCCTTCCTACTTTGTTTCCTGAGTTCCATAATTTTACCACATTACAATATAACAATACCCACCTCCATCCTACATTTCTGGGTCATATCGAAGTGGTAGTGTCCCAGCAGGAATGGCCAGACCTCCTTGCGTATTGTAGGAGCCACACCACCATAGTACACCAGACGCAGAAGCTCATGCTCATCATATGCCTGCAGGAGAAAAGATTGTGAATGTGATTACAGTACTCAATACAGTACTGTCATCAGCTGCTGTGTGATTCTGTACGCCTCTCAGTGGGATGTTGATGAAGCAGTTACATGCACACTGTGATCAGTTATCTAAGCCTTGAAGAACATACACAATCACTGCATGTTGTGGTTGTGTGTACAGTGTGTTGAGAATGATGAGCAGATGCTACAGTAGATCTTACAGAGCGGTCCTGGAGGAAGCTGCTCCAGACATCCACAGTGAGTCCTTTCTGGGCATCATGAGGCACGTTAGGGTCGACGATGGTGGGGTTGACCAGGGCAGAGAGGTGGATACGAACAGTGGACAGGTGACGGCAGTAGGCAAGCCCTTCAATGAAGAAGTGAAGAAACGTGCATGGTTATCAATCCAACCATAACATGAAGACACTGGCGTACAAAACATTCCCGCAAGACACCCCCCCCCCTCGCCCTTGTGAAGCTGCAGTATGCCACTGCATGAAGATTATAGCTTTTGAATCGGTCTTTCCTAAATGAATTTATGATGCATGTACTCACAACCATAGAAAGCACGGGAAATGATCTGGTACTTCATGGTGTCACAGAGGAGTTTCAGGGGAGCCCTGTCCTGGTTGCAGCCGTTGGGTAGTGAGCCAACACGGGATCCGTTGAGAGCGCAGGAGAAACAGGAGGACTTCCTGGGTGTGGGGTGCCACATGTTCAACGCCTGGTCCATCAGCTCTGGAGCCACTGGACAGCAAACAACAGGCTCAATGTTATCATCAGCATGAACATCGTCGTTATTGTTATTGTCATTAGCAACAGCTACAAGATCTTCTAGAACTGATAGAGGATTTGGGTGACTTTCTTTCATAATAACCATGGAAACATTGACAAACCAAGACAGAAGATGGAGGTGTGACAAAGACAACTTGATGCCCATGTATGGTCTCAAATCCAGGGTAACTAATGGAGGGTGTTCGCAGATTCACAGGACTACAGATACAGGCCGAGACACATGGGCTGGACAGAGAGGGGCTGAGGGAAGGCACATGGGACAATGGTCAACAAAACAATGAGAGCGAGCAAAAAAAAATGAATGAAAAAGTTTATTCTGAACATATTTGAACAGAAAATCGATACAGAATAAGAAGATCACAAGTGACATACCAAAGTCTGACGGAGTACCGGGAAGAAGGATCCGAAAGACATAGTCAGTGGCCTCGTCCTCTTCTTTATCCGACACAGACTCCACAGAGCCCTGCGGACTCCTCTTCCGCAATTTAGGGAAAACCTTTCCCTGTAGGCAAAGGAATGTACTGCACTCAGTATAAGACAAAGGAATGTACTGCACTCAGTATAATACAAAGGAATGTACTGCACTCAGTATAATACAAAGGAATGTACTGCACTCAGTATAATACAAAGGGATGTACTGCACTCAGTATAAGACAAAGGAATGTACTGCACTCAGTATAATACAAAGGAATGTACTGCACTCAGTATAAGACAAAGGAATGTACTGCACTCAGTATAAGACAAAGGAATGTACTGCACTCAGTATAAGACAAAGGAATGTACTGTATAAGACAAAGGGATGTAATCAGTATAAGACTGCACTCAGTATAAGACAAAGGAATGTACTGCACAGTATAAGACAAAGGAATGTACTGCACTCAGTATAAGACAAAGGAATGTACTGCACTCAGCATAAGACAAAGGGATGTACTGCACACAGTATAAGACAAAGGGATGTACTGCACTCAGTATAATACAAAGGAATGTACTGCACTCAGTATAATACAAAGGAATGTACTGCACTCAGTATAATACAAAGGGATGTACTGCACTCAGTATAAGACAAAGGGATGTTATGATGATGATTTGCGAGAGTGATTAAAGTTTTATTTGATCTTACTCTAAAACTCAGATCCCTATTGTTTAATTGTGAAGCACGACTAGGCTAGATACAATTAATGATCCAGCCTGAGAAGGCCAGTCTCAAGTCAATATCCTTGTCCTTAGTCTCGCAAATGTCCTTCATGTTATCCAGAGGATGTATTAAGACCCCACTCACACTTAAATTCCTAGGTTTTATATTCTTTCACTGCCCTGCTGGTAATATACCACAACCCTTACAAAGCTATCTTCTATTGCAGCCTGTGAATTATATTCCCAGCTCTGCTATCACTACCACTTTCATCATCACAAATCATATAAAAAACCTTCAGACCGTGTTCCCTTTGCTTTGGCAGGTCAATGTTATTTTCTACTTGGAGGCTAAATTGGTGGATAAGATCAATGTCAGTGTAAAAGTATTCCTCTGGCAGCAGTGTACTAACACAGAGATCAGAGTTATCCTCAGCCAAACAACATACATTATGCTATAGATGACCCTGTTTTAATGTTTTAGAAACAACTAGCTAAATCATACCATCAGGCTTCATTTAGTGGATGTGGACATAATGGCTACAGTAAACATGAATTGAGATCGGAATAATGCAGACCTTTCCCCTCTGAGACCAGAGCGGGGGATCCAGTTGTCCGTGTGGCAGCAGGCCCGTCTCCAGGCAGGTCAGGAACTGGAGCAGGTGTCCTCCCCGGGGGAACCGCAGTGGAGGCCTCTGGATCCCATCCTGACTCACCAGAACCACTGTCCCACCACTGTCCACTGGGAAAAAAACATGATCACAAGGTCAATAACACACAAACAAACAAATGTATACAAAGCTATAGGAATACATAATTAAGAGAGGTTCCTGTACCTTGCTGATGGCAGTGCAGATAAACAATCTCCGCCAGGCGAATAGTCATGGCAAAGTCCCAGTAAACACTGTAGGAAAATAAATGTGTGAACAAATCGTATATAATTTGGCATGCTCAGTGGATAAATATGAGTGTCAGAATATGTTTCTATTACTGTGATTTGATATTACATGACCTTTTTTCAGTATCATCTGCCACAGTGCCATTCATGAGCTGGTTGGGCGTCCATTTCAGGGTCATGAGATCTGCAGTCTGGTGGAGAGACAGGTACCCTGGAATAGCCTCCATGTCATCCCTCTGTTGACCAAGACAATATATTTGTTACAAAGCATTCCCTGCTGTTTAAACAGTGATAAAAAGTTATGTCAGATCCTTTAAATCACACACATGCACACACATACACACACATACACACACCGGCTGCACCAGGACGTTGTTCTTGCCAAACAGCAGTGTAGCCCTGTTGTTTTGATGGAGGGACTCAACATAGTCCCTAGCCCACAGGATGGGCCGGTCCTCCATACTGCCACTGGACTGCCTCTTCTGGATCTAATAGAAAATACCATTTGACCATTTTTTATACATCATATACTTCACACACATCATTCATTTACAAACACATCATCCACACACTGACCAGGGCAGGTCGCCTGGAGGGGGAGTCCTGGCGACAGTGGCCACTGTGGATGCGGTGTCTCTGGACTAGCTCATCAGCAGATGGGTCTGTCCAGAAGTGGTCGGCTGTCTTCACCTTAGTGTACTCCAGAGCACAGGGGCCGACTGCAAGAGTAAAAGCAACAAAACACTGAGATCCACAACAGTTTGGGCGTGGAAAAGTGAAATCACAATTTCTAGCCCCTAAAGAACTGTACTAAACCATCATCATACAGAGTGAAATAACTAGGTACCAGCAATGTCATTGTTACGCTCACAGGAAGAGGTAAATGCACTTGTCTGTTATAAGTGTGAGTATAAAGTCAATTTGGAGTTAGTAACCAGTATATTTATCTTCTAAACTACAGAGCTATGTCCTTATCTGAAATAAGGTAATATCCACTGTTAAGCACTAGTCTCCTACGGTTGAAGTCGGAAGTTTAAATACACTTATGTTGGAGTCATTAAAAGTCGTATTTCTTGTTAACAAACTATAGTTTTGGCAAGTCGGTTAGGACATCTACTTTGTGCATGACACAAGCAATTTTTCCAACAATTGCTTACAGACATATTATTTCACTTATAATTCACTGTATCACAATTCCAGTGAGTCAGAAGTTTACACACACTAAGTTGACTGTGCCTTTAAACAGCTTGGAAAATTCCAGAAAATTATGTCATTGCTTTAGAAGCTTCTGATAGGCTAATTGGCATAATTTGAGTCAATTGGAGGTCTACCTGTGGATGTATTTCAAGGCCCACCTTCAAACTCAGTGCCTCTTTGCTTGACATTATGGGAAAATCAAAAGAAATCAGCCAAGACCTCAGAAAAAATATTGTAGACCTACACAAGTCTGGTTCATCCTTGGAAGCAATTTCCAAACGCTTGAAAGAACCACGTTCATCTGTACAAACAATAGTACGCAAGTATAAACACCAT
Organism: Oncorhynchus keta; assembly: GCF_023373465.1. NCBI lineage: Eukaryota > Metazoa > Chordata > Actinopteri > Salmoniformes > Salmonidae > Oncorhynchus > Oncorhynchus keta. The sequence continues at coordinate 34,924,921 of NC_068432.1, forward strand.
GGCACAGCAGCTGTCATACAGCTCAGGAAGGAGACACGTTCTGTCTCCTAGAGATGAGCGTAGTTCAGTTCAAAAAGTGCAAATCAATCCCAGAACAACAGCAAAGGACCTTGTGAGGATGCTGGAGGAAACAGGTACAAAATCTATATCCACAGTAAAAACGAGTCCTATATCGACATAACATGAATGGCCACTCAGCAAGGAAGAAGCCACTGCTCTAAAACCACCATAAAAAAAAGGGGGATGCTTGCAAGCCGAAGAACACCATCCCAACCGTGAAGCACAGGGGTGGCAGCATCATGTTGTTTTGCTGCAATATGGACTGATGCACTTTCCTTTCATGACGAAACTAAAATTATGTGGATATATTGAAGCAACATCTCAAGACATCAGTCAGGAAGTTAAAACTTGGTCACAAATGGGTATTCCAAATGGACAATGACCCCAAGCATACTTCCAAAGTTGTGGCAAAATGGCTTAAGGACAACAAAGTCAAGGTATTGGAGTGTCCATCACAAAGCCCTGACCTCAATCCTATAGAAAATGTGTGGGCAGAACTGAACAAGCATGTGTGAGCAAGGAGGCCTACAAACCTGACTCAGTTACACCAGCTCTGTCAGGAGGAATGGCCCGAAATTCACCCAACTTATTGTGGGAAGCTTGTGGAAGGCTACCCGAAACGTTTGACCCAAGTTAAACAACTTAAAGGCAATGCTACCAAATACTAATTGAGTGTATGTAAACTTCTGACCCACTGGGAATGTTATGATAGAAAAAAATCTTAAATAAATACTATAATTCTGACATTTCACATTCTTAAAATAAAGTGGTGATCCTAACTGACCTAAGACAGGGAATTTTTTACTAGGATTAAATGTCAGGAATTGTGAAACACAGAGTTTAAATGTATTTGGCTAAGGTGTATGTAAACTTCCGACTTCAACTGTGTCATGTTGTATCTATAGGTTATCTTAGAGGGAGTCACAGTCACTGTAATGTGCCATTCAATGTGCTATTTCTTATCTTATCAGATCTGTCTGGCCACATCCTGGCAATAGAAGCTATAAGAAGAGGTCCATTAATACCTAACAGAGAGGCAAGGATTGGTCCATCCACAGCATCCATTAGAATGGCCTCCCTGTCATAGAAAGTACTGGAAGACAGAAAATCATGTTTACTAAAAATGGTGCAAGACTCTGAAAAGTGACTGTAATACTGTTTTTGCATAAGATTTACAGTATTTTGACAAAATAAATGACAATGTTCATATGACCCCCTTACAAACAAGGCCATTTCTCCCACATTCTTGCCTCTACACATGCCTTTTATACCTCCTGTGCGCATTCCGGCAGGTCAGTGACAAGTGGTAATAGTAATGTGCAGATGTGAGTGGACGTTTATTTGAATAAATCCATTGAATATACACAATCAAAAATACATCTATTATTCATTTGTTAAGGCAAGTCCTACGAAACATAACACTAATAAAAGTCATTTTCAAAACAATAGAATTACATATTTTGAGTTTATTTATGTTATGTCCAAATGAGATCTATTTTGTTCATTAAACAGTCAAGACACACCTACCCCGATCACAGTCCACACCCATATATTTTGTAGTAAGAATATGATAGAATAAAAACAGAGTAAAATACAAATAATATTGTTCCCACACAACTTGTGTCACGGGAATGTGTGGAACAGCTGTCATATAAAAAAAGTGATAGCCTATTATTGCTAAATGTTTCTGATCTGCGATATTGTAGATAACCAAATGAACAGATGAGCTATACCATCTCCATTTGCCCAACCTGAAACCAATTAACCAAATAGTCCATACAGATAGAGATTCAATTAAACAAAATCACATTGATTGAGACAAGTCAGTGAAGACATTACATGGGCTTGCTCCTACCTATCTCTCTGATTTGGTCCTGCCGTACATACCTACACGTACGCTACGGTCACAAGACGCAGGCCTCCTAATTGTCCCTAGAATTTCTAAGCAAACAGCTGGAAGCAGGGCTTTCTCCTATAGAGCTCAATTTTTATGGAACGGTCTGCCTACCCATGTCAGAGACGCAAACTCGGTCTCAACCTTTAAGTCTTTACAGAAGACTCATCTCTTCAGTGGGTCATATGATTGAGTGTCATCTGGCCCAGGAGTGGGAAGGTGAACGGAAAGGCTCTGGAGCAACGAACCGCCCTTGCTGTCTCTGCCTGGCCGGTTCCCCTCTTTCCACTGGGATTCTCTGCCTCTAACCCTATTACAGGGGCTGAGTCACTGGCTTACTGGGGCTCTCTCATGCCGTCCCTGGAAGGGGTGCGTCACCTGAGTGGGTCGATTCACTGATGTGGTCATCCTGTCTGGGTTGGCGCCCCCCCATGGGTTGTGCCATGGCGGAGATCTTTGTGGGCTATACTCAGCCTTGTCTCAGGATGGTAAGTTGGTGGTTGAAGATATTCCACTAGTGGTGTGGGGGCTGTGCTTTGGCAAAGTGGGTGGGGTTATATCCTTCCTGTTTGGCCCTGTCCGGGGGTGTCCTCGGATGGGGCTACAGTGTCTCCTGACCCCTCCTGTCTCAGCCACCAGTATTTATGCTGCAGTAGTTTATGTGTCGGGGGGCTAGGGTCAGTTTGTTATATCTGGAGTACTTCTCCTGTCCTATTCGGTGTCCTGTGTGAATTTAAGTGTGCTTTCTCTAATTCTCTCTTTCTCTCTTTCTTTCTCTCTCTTGGAGGACCTGAGCCCTAGGACCATGCCCCAGGACTACCTGACATGATGACTCCTTGCTGTCCCCAGTCCACCTGGCCGTGCTGCTGCTCCAGTTTCAACTGTTCTGCCTTATTATTATTTGACCATGCTGGTCATTTATGAACATTTGAACATCTTGGCCATGTTCTGTTATAATCTCCACCCGGCACAGCCAGAAGAGGCCTGGTTCCTCTCTAGGTTTCTTCCTAGGTTTTGGCCTTTGTAGGGAGTTTTTCCTAGCCACCATGCTTCTACACCTGCATTGCTTGCTGTTTGGGGTTTTAGGCTGGGTTTCTGTACAGCACTTTGAGATATCAGCTGATGTACGAAGGGCTATATAAATGAATGTGATTTGATTTGAAGACACAGGGTTTTAGTCAGGAGTAGGCCTAGGCTACTAAGCGTCTGTGAGTGAAGAGCAAAATAATATATTACATAACATGCTGGCAAAATGTTCTAAATAATTAGCCAACTAGACTAGATGATCATAAGCAAGCACTCACCTCAACTTAGCTAACATTTCCCTAGCCAAATTGTAGAACTGGCAGGAGGATGGTTTACTGCCGCTGCCTAGCAACCATAAAGAGTTTAAGAGAGTAGTGTGTGCCAATGCCTGCCCACCATTACGGCTACGTTTCATACTGAGCCGTAGGCAGAACTTTACCGAAATAATTACTCGGTTGTTAGGCGGGAAATAAAAGTTTTGGCTTTGATTCCGGCAATAGTTGGTGGTATGGTATAGTTAGTAGAAAAATTACTTAGTGTGAAAGGGATATGAGTAGTAGGCTATACATTGAACAGCAACTGTTGGGATTGGTAAGATCAAACACAATATCAGCCAGAAGCTGATCAGTTGATTAACCTGCTGTTCTCCACTAGGTACATGACAATCTTGTCCAGAAGCTTCTCCATGAGAGCAGTGCGGATCCACAGGTTCCTCAAGCCCTGGGGGGGGAGGTTGGTCACCCTGGGTTGTTTCGGAACACTGACATTATTTAGTTGAGCCTGTCTGCTGGAGGAGAGGAGAGGAGAGTGTGATACAAATGTGGTATACTTTTGACATCTCTGTGTGTGTGGAGGGGGGTGATGGGAATTACTATCCAAGATCATTGTCTTACTTGGTCTCGATGAGCTGCTCTAGTTCTTGGACCTTTTGACACAGTTCCTCCACCGGGGTGAAGCTCTTCCCCACCTTCATGAAGAGTGCTGCTACCTTATTACTGCACAGGAGGCCCGCTGCTCGCCTCTTCAGCCCATGGAGTACACATGCCTCCACTACAGCTGTTGACACAGATAGTACAGAATATACAGACACAAACAGTAAAAACAGTTTGGTTTTCCCCAAAGCGATATTCACTAAGCTATGATTGCATACCCTGTAAACAACAAGTAAACCACATACTGTTTATGGATTTCCCTAGCAAAGTTTGATTTTTCAGGAGCACCTGTGGGAGCAAGATGTACATATAGGGAGAAACATAATACTGTACCACAAGAGAAAGATACACTTAGAGTGCATTTGCCATTCTGGTAAAATGCATTGTCTATTGTATAGGACAGGAAACCAAAGTAAGGCCATGAGAGCATAGGACAGCTGGACATACCAAGGTCAGAGGGACATACAAAGGAGGGGGTCAGCCAAATGACCAACGGATGGACTATAGACATAGGGCACATATTTTTAGGACATGAAGAGAAGAGACACATAGTCTACTAGTCCTAATAAGGACAGACATACCAAAGAAGCTAAACTTAAGGATAAGATGGGATAAGATGAGCATGTATTATTTTTGGGACATGAAGAGGTCCTGTCACCATTATAACTTAACTGAAAGCAGATATGGGCGTTATTGTGCGTGAAAAAGCAGGATGCACAGATTGGGATATAATGGTGGCAGATGGACTGAGGGAAGTAACTTCATTTGAATGTGGGATGGACTCATATGTTGTATGTGTATAAAAACAGAGCCAGTGCTCTGGAAAAGGGTGTGTTCCGCGGACCATCTAGGATTCTGATATGTTTGTATTAAAAGCCTATATTGAATTCACAAGTTCTTGTAAGTATTATATTTTGTAACGATCCTCCACGACACACCCGGTGAAAATTAAGTGAGAAACCCTTGGACATTTTGAGTGCTACTGCAGAGAGGCAGGGATGGGTTGGAGGGCAGGCGCAGGTGGCTCTCAACAGGACCAGAAATAGACTGAAAACCGACAAATGCTGTTTACTGTTGCTACACTCTTGTAAAAAAAAAAGTGCCAATTAGAACCATACAGGATTATTTGGTTTGTCCCCATAGAGGAACCCTTTTTGGTGCAGGGTAGAACCATTTGCAGAGGGTTTTTATCTAGAAGCCTCTATGTAGGATCCTTCAAAGGACCCCCTGTATATGGTTCTGCCTAGAACCCTCTATGAAGGGTTCTACCAAGAACCATTTTATAATCTAAAGGTTCTTCCTAGAACCGTCTATGGAGGGTTCTACTAGCCTTATTATAACAATACATATGCACCAAGCCTTTCTTTGAGGACCTAGCTATACCCTAAAATAGTGGTGTTAGGAGTTTCCACATCCGGCAAGTCACATTATGCTGGTTTGCAAAGTTATTTGTAATCCCTATTGGAATCCAGACAGAGTTAGGATATCCAGCAAGTGGAATTGTTAATCACTCGCAACCTGCATCCAAAATGACTGCCAGGGTAGGGAAGAATACTGAGACTACCTCAATCATCTAAACTGGAACAAATATCTCAGTAACAGGAGCAATAAATCCAACAGATTGAATTAGTTTAGATGTATGTTATTTATCTTTGTGTAGCATAAAATGTATCAACCAATCAATGTACATGCAATAACACAGATATTAGAGTCAAACTGGGAAATATTATATATGTTTCTATTTATAAACCCTTCGTGCCTTCCAAAGAATCCTTCTTGCCTTACAAAGAGTTATCAAAGAACCCTTTCTTCCCAAAAATGGTTCTTAAGATGTTAACGGTTCTTCTAGGTAGAACCCTTTGTCTTACAAAGAACCCTTGTCTTACAAAAATAGTTATTCTGATCAAATGGTTGTTGGTAGAACCTTATCCTTCCCCAAGCACCCTTTTGGAACCCTTTTTTCAAAGAGTGTAGGGTATCCATGGATGTGTGGAGTTGTATTATCAACACCTTTGAATAGTGTAACGAATTCCCGCTGTTGGGGTGGCGACAAAAGGTGGCTTGACCTGCTCTACCTGCTGACTCTTTACAAATAGTGTCTGCTGACAGTTCAATTTAACACAGATAGACCTACATTTGCAGAGCAAAGTGACATCAGGCATCATCCTGTGGAGTTGAAATGTCAAGCCATGTCAAGTCCTGCCACCTCCTACTACCCCAATCTGTGTACGGTCACATTCTCAACCAACACAGCTTGATTTTAGGCAGGCACTGGCCACAGCCATAGTAAAGAATAAGAGACAGCCTAAAATCAAGCTGTGTTGGTTGAGAATATGACCGTACACAGATTGGGGTAGTAGGAGGTGGCAGGACTTGACATGGCTTGGCATTTCAACTCCACAGGATGATGCCTGATGTCACTTTGCTCTGTAAATGTCAATGGAGTCATGAGTAAATGTCTGACCATACAATCAGTTAAGATTTTGTATGTGAAATGAACTGTATGTCTATGGCAGGAATCACCAACTTGATTCAGCCGCGGGCCGTTTTTGTCTTGAGCGGATGGTCAGGGGGCCGGAACATAATTACAAGTAATTTATAGAAGCCCAAACAGATAATATTTGACTTACTTATTTGACTTAATTTCAAACATTGCTTACATTTGTTTATGATCACATATACATCATCTCTCTATTATGCGTGGGAATACTATGGAACAGATTTACAAAATAAAAATCACTTGAAGCTGACATGTCCAAAAATAAAACATTTTTTAGAAAAAAAACATAGATAAAAAAAGAAATACCATTTTTGCTTATAAAACTTGGGGGACCAAATAATAATCCCCCTGCTTTTGACTCCAGAATCTTACTACTGAGCTGTTAATGGAACAATAATCCTATGTGTCATATCACAAGTGTGAAATGTGAGGCTGTGACACCAGAGGGATGGGGGTGGAGGTTTACAAAGGACTAGTTCAAACCAACAGTGATTCTTCAGTTTATAGAGAATAGCAGCACTGCATGGGTCTTTGAGAAGAGAAATAAAGGTGCTCTTTAGAGATAAAGTTACTCATCTCACGAAACATGTTAGTTTCTTACTTACTACAACCTCTTGCTTCTATCCACTCCTCTCTTGCTCTCATTACAATCGTAATGGTGTTTGGTCCAAGATGATAAACCAAGCACTTGTGCATCTGTTACACATAAGCTAAGCAGTCATGGAATCAACACTTATACCCACCCAAAGCATCTATGCAGCTAGGCCTGCCCATCAACCACGGCACCCTCCCTCCCATCAAATGACTGCAGCACTGACATATGGCACTGAAGTCTGTCAGTGGGCTTGTAGATCAGTTTAATGAATCCATCTCTAATCTATCTGCATAAACTTTAACTGGGGGATAGCAAACCAGCCAAAAAGATATAGGCAAGTCAAAACTCCAATGAGCAATACGAACTGTCAGTACTTCTGTTCACAAACAAATTGGCCTTGACAAACTGTCAAATCTGCAACACTGATTAAATAAGTAATACACTACTTCATGAACACACTCACCACAGAAGGATATTATATGGCTGCTGTCTGCATGCACAAACTTCCGGGTCACTGCCTCTTCCATGATCTGTTTCACCTGGGAAGAAAAGAGCGAGATAAAGGTGACGTTGGCTTTAATTTAACAAGCAGATGAAGAGACAGGTTCTGACATGAGGAAACAGAAAGAAAATCAAAGTGTAGAAGGTTGGGGAGTGATTACACAACAATAGATCATCACAGATAGGCAGAGGGAGGGTGGCGAGGGAATGCAAGTGAGCATGCAGTGCAGATATGTATCACTTCAGACAAGACAGAGCTTGACCAGTGTAAAAAAACGTGCACTAGTAAAATATATTGTGACCAATTCCCAGATTCTGGAATTATACAGTACAGAGAAATTGTGAACATTGTGAGATAGAAATCCAATCAAATCTACTCGAAAAACTGGGAAAACCTGTCAGAGTTTGAGATACAGCATATTTAGTATCACCAACTAAGACCCTCTTCCTTGCTGCACGACCTGGTGCCAGTCATGTCCCCAGTGTGATGAGGCCTCCACCCTGAAGTCTCCAACCCACACACTACTGAATAAAACATCCTGTTTACCCCCCAGCAGGCACCAGAGCCAATGATTGCCTTCACAAGACTCACAATAATAATTGCTGCCATGAATAACTTGTCAGAATAAGGGTATTTTGTCTTGCATGTGCCTGTGTGAGCGTGTGTGTGCGTGTGTGTGCGTGCGTGCGTGATGATGCATGTTGTGTATGTGTGTGTGTGTGTAGTAAGTTATCTATAGATAACATTCTAATATGTATCACTGATGAAAGTCACCCATTTATTTATTCAGCTCTGTCAAAGTTCAAGCTCTCATAATTACAAACAATGGAAGTGAATAGCCAATCACTTGGTCTGTTGTCCAAACCGTTATTTTCCTCTTCTAAAAATGTCACAATGATGAACAGTGCCAGTGATTTAGTGATAAAAAAATGTGTGTAAACTTTGAATGCTGGTTGTGGGGGAAAAAGTCAGCTTTCCTATACTTTCCATGCATTTGTCCGCAAAAGCTGGGTACTTTCCATGCATTGTTCTGCTAAATCTGAGTAAACTGTGTTTGCTTGCGTTTACCCTACACGACACCACTGGTCAGTGCTATCCATACAAATGAGTACACTATATAGTCTGCTGCTAATGATGTACTTCCCCCCCCCTAAAACAACAAAGTGCAACTCTTAAATGGACAGAGGACACACCAGCATGCAGCTACACAGAAAAGGAGCCAGACAGGGAGGTAGTCTCCTCTCTCCCTTTCATGTTCCCCAGATCTGCAGCCCAAACTATACCATAAGCCAATTTTCCTTCCTGAAGAAGTATGATATGGCTGTAGCTAACAGATGGGGGTCTCTTGCAGAGGTGGTGGGGTCAGATAACGGTGAGGAGTTGCCAAATAATAAACTGGAACATCATGGAACAACAGCAACATCCTAAGAATTTATGAAAATGACCATATATCTAAGTGCTCGCATGTCAAACATGTTTTTAAAAAGTGTCATATTCTTCCTGGGGGTGTATATGAACAGATTTGAATAAGATGTAATGTTGCTGTCAGTTACACTTGAACTTTCTAAACAATTGATGAAGCAAGACAATCTTATCAATTGATTTGGTGTTGTGTTTTATATAAAAGAGAGAGGGGCACTAGGCTATCTGAGATATTAGCGCCCAGTGAATTGAATTGCCCTCCATTACAGCACGAGCATTAACATGAAAGACATCTCAGTAAAAGCAGTTATCAATAATCATAGAAATGATGATGCTCTATGGTACTGTGACATACACACGTATTCAGATAACCGATCCATACCTTAACTAACCGTTACACTGATCTTGGCGTTATTGCCGAGGCTACCTACTGAGACCAAATTATGATTATGATTTCTCTGCATAGGCTATAATCCAAGTATTTCAATCCAAGTCGTCACTGAATGCATGAACGCACCGTTTATAATTAAATAACGATCCAAAAAAACGTATTAGGCTACATTCTCACAATTAGGCAACATTTTATTGAAACATATCAATTCGATTAGACCTCCCTATTTTACAATCTCATTTTGGCAATCCCAATAAAACAGAACTGCTGCCAGCGATCCATGACCAAGGTTAGTTCTAATAATTAGTTGTTATAAACATTGCAAATAGATAGGCACCCACCTCTTTCTTCACATTGCGCAGCAATTTATGGCGCGTCTCGGCCTCTGGAATAAGAAAATAACCGTATCATTCGAAAGCTGCCGAGGCATTCAAGCCTATGTTGATTTGTCCCCCCTATTAAAATAGAAAAACGAAATTATTGAAACATCTTACCTCCCATTGCGCCCCACTGTTGCTGTTGATTCAATTGCACAAAAGACAGCTATTTGCTTCAAATGAGCCTCTCTTCAGTTTACACTCTGGCCGATTGTGAATATGCGGCCAAACGCCCCCTTTAAAGCAACACACGCCACACGGTGCAATACACAGTCAATATTGATGATATGGCCTGTATTTACAGTCTATGATTGATAAAGGATGCAAGGAAGCACGCAGGTAGGCTACACACGAAGGCAGGTACAAGCGCGCGCGCCCTCTCTCGCTCTCTCAACTGTATATATCCACACACACAAACACACACAATAAGGGGTTAAATATGTGAGTTGAACGGTATTCCACTGTCTTATTTAGCTAGGCAATCTGTGATTATCTCCAACTCATATAGACTATATATGATTATTGACAGTAATAATAACACATTTGCAGTAGTCAGCTAACCAATATTGTCTAGATAACAGCTAATAAATAAAATCGCCATAGTAGTCAATGTGAAAAGCAGGCTATCACGTCCCGTATCAAAATAAATTAGTAGTAGACCTAACACAATTTCATGTAAATATGTATAGAATTTTGAGTATGCGTTTTCAATGGCACAACACCAGATGCCTCTCGCTTTCCGTTGCTGTCAGACATAACTGGGAGGGAGGGCTCTTTGGGGAGGGTATCGTGATGATAGTGATGCATAGTGGCGATTTTAGCATGTACACGTTGGTGAGGCAAACTCCCCAAAAAAATGTGGGATGCATGCCAGCAAAGCCACTACACAACACAATACTAAATAATACATGGATTGCACTTTAACGGTGACAAACGGTTCCCACAAACTGCCCTAGCAACAAAGCTTTCTTTCAACACCATGGAGTGAATCCTTACCACTGCTCCACCTGTCTTATCAGCGGAGCCTTGTCTGGCAGCAAAACAGTTAATTCAGCCTCATTTACTGCCTTTAAAAAAACACAACTGATATGGCTGACTTGCCTAAACAAATGTGGTTTCTACTGACAATTGAGATGTACAAACTATGGCATAAAGGGAAGACGAGCAGATAAGAGGCAATCCGTAATTTCAATGAGCAGATAAGAGGAAATCCATCATTTTGATTAAGACATTAATGAGCAAGATAGGACGAACGTAGTCAAGGTAACTATTTGTCAGCACTAAAATGTACAGTGACAGAATTCAGAACATGGGCTGTTCTTATAGTATTCTCCTTGTACACCAAGTCAGAACCGCAGGATAAATAAAGGGGGCATATAAGCAATGAAAGCTCTTAAAATGTTCAATTATTACATTTCTCCAAAACAGGCTATGGGCTACATGTGCACCACCAAGTCAGAACAGTATCATGACGTCAGTGATCTTCAGGTCGGAGCTCTAGAAAGAGGCCCGAAAAGGATGACTGTTCAAAGCGTATTTTCCCAGTTGGAGCTTGTTATTTTCAGAGTGCCCAGTTGTCTTGAACTCACTGAAGTCAGAGATTTTCCAGTTGCAAGTTTCCAGTTGTTTTGAACGTGGCAGATTGATATCATGGCCAATGTATTCAACATTTTCTGGCCCGGGGTGTTGAATGTTTATCCTTTTAAGCATGGAAAAGAGACCCTTAAACCCAGACTTGGACCACACACCCACTCCACTGAATAGAAGGTTAGTTATTGCTTTGCAACACTTGCAGTTAGCCACTGATTCCTACCAAACCACCCATTGTTGAATTGTCATTTTCTAACTTGTTGTGTAATGTATATATGTCCAATGGCCAAAGAGCACCATATGACATATGAAAAGGTTTGAAAAGGATTTGCCAGTAGATTGTCGACGTGATTCATGATGATGACTGCTTGTCTAGCATGCTAGCTAAGATGTTGACATGACCAGTCCAATCAAAGCTATGGTAGATATAATGTGATTAGACTTAATTTTATCTGTGGCCAATGACCTTGAGCCTTATTGGATGGGCACTTCTAATATAACTCTATGGCAACACCTAAGGGGCTAGAATTTCCAAGCTCTCCCCATAGATTTTGTGGTGATGTAGTGTCCAGAAAACTGAGCCAATCACAGCACAACTAGAGAACATTATCAACCCCTATGGGCCGTATTTTCCAGTGGCTGCCACAGAAAGCACTGAGCTAAGCTGAAACACCTGCAATTTGGAGCTGCCTTACTCAAGAAAGCAAAAAAGAGACCATGTTTGTATGCAGCTTTATTAACTCAGTTGTTATTATTTTTACAATGTTTGCAAACTGATTAATGTCAAAATAACCTGCAAAACAGGCAACAACAACAAAACATATATATATATATATATACTCTATATATAATTATTATATATTTAAAAAAAAAATCTAAACAGGTGGGGGTCAATGCCCTGAATGACAGGTTGCCACGTGCCCTGAATGAGGTAGCTAATGTTAGTAACATGCCAGGAGTGGTAGACCCATGTCACTTGAATCGAATTATAAATGGAAAGAAGGAGCTAAGCCTATCGATGTTGCTGTCGTTTGATGAAGTGGTTCTCCTAACTTATATACAACTTTGGTATGTGAGATATGCGGTGAGACCGTATGTACAGAAGCCGTTGCAGTCTTGCAATTGTAAAAAGTTTGGACACGTGGCAAGTGTTTGTCAAAGCAATAATTTTTTTGTAGTTGAAGAGTCAGATGAGGCATGATGTTGTAATTGTGATGGGAATCACGTTCCTGAGATCTCGGAGTGCCTTGTACGGATGGAGGTCACAGTAGCTAGGTTCAGGGCCATCCAGCAGGTCTCCTATGTGTAGGCAGTGAAAATAGCTGAAGGAGTCAGTAGAAAGGAGATGGTAGTGGATGTCCCACAGTCTACAGTGAATGCCATGCAGGAGAAGGTTCCCGACACACTAATAGTGAAGAAGGTGGACTTTGTTGCGTTTATAGCGCAAGTGCCAAATTGCACTAGTCAAACTAATAACAAATCAAAGAAGCTAGACATCATTGTGAATGCGGCAAATAAATGTCTGGATCCCCAGGACTTTAGAGACAAAATGTTACAGGGAGTACTGAATGAAGAGGTTCCCCCCTCCCAGGTCCCTGAGCCTGTGTATAGATCTGAATAGACATTCTGAAATTCAGGGTAGTACAGTAGCATGAATTTGGTTAGTGTTTTTGTTTTTGGTCATTAGTATGAACTTGCTCATCCAAAATATATTTTGTTTTTTTGGGGTATTTTTTACTATCCCGTAGGTGGCGGCAATACACTTTATGAGTGTGGTCCGTCAATAATCCTCAAAGAAGAAGAAGCTAAATAAGCTAACGTTAGACAGTTAGCATTTTTCCTCATCACATTTTCTGACCTCGTCGTTGTACAGTAGTTTAAACTGTCTCATGAGTGTCTGTCTGAAACGGAGTGTTTAAAGGACATTCTGTATGCAAACAACTAGTTTGCTACCTAAAGTAAAAAGGGATGTCAAAGCGGCTGCGGAGCAGAGAGGTCTGCGCTGATTGTAGCTCCCAGGGTAAGCTAAACGATTGCTGGCTAGCTTTAGGATTTTAGGTATCATGATAGCTAGTTTATGTTATCAGTTGTATGTAATGGTAACGCAAGCTATTTTAATATTTGCTTGCTTGATTTTCACTTCCGAAGGGATTCATATTCTGTTTGATTGCTTGTAGTTCCAGCAACGCATAGCTTTGCTTGCAAGCTAAACTAGCTGCTAGTATGACAATGTCCAAGAAGAATGGGGAAGTCCGCTAACCTTAGCTGTCTGTTGCTAGTTAGCAGCTGGTAGCCCTTAACTTTGTTATTGTTGCTCGTTAGTTTATGCCATCTAAGACTTTACAATAGTCTTCGTTTTATAACTTTAGCTTGCAAACTAGTTGGGGTATATCTCGTTTGTGGCTGTGTGAAAGTAAAAGTATGACATTTGTAGTTAGGGAGCTGCCTGAAATCATGAAAAAGAATGCATGCAGAATGATGTGACTCTCTTTTAGTCTAAATGGTTTGTGTGGACTCGGAGCCTTTGTGGTAATATAGAGTCTAAAGGTTGTGTGTGTCCCAGGCCCGTGCTGGGCCTCAGTGAACAGGGGCGTGCTGATCTGTGATGAGTGCTGCAGCGTCCACCGGGGTCTGGGCCGACACAGTTCCCAAGTCCGACACCTGACTCATACACCATGGCCACCCTCCCAGCTACAGGTGAGCACCTCACACAAGCAGCTATACTGACGCTCAAGAACAGTCAACATCTTCAATTGTTGTTTTCCCTTACCAATTGGTTGTATTGTTTGCTTCCTTTGTAGATGGTTCAGAAATTGTACAGCAATGGGGCCAACTCCATCTGGGAGCACAGCCTTCTGGACCCCTCGTCTATCACTAGTGGGAAACGCAAGGCCAACCCCCAGGACAGAGTCCAGTGAGTGGGGCACATTTCAAACTTTTAGTTGAAGGTTAAACAATATAATTTTAAACCAATGTGATGACGAATATGGGTATCTCATCTCACCATGATCTATCACTCTCACATTGTTGGACTCTATGTTGTATTAAAGTGCCATTGGGGTCAGGGTTGCCTGGACAGTCTGAGGTTTGTAAGTGTGATTTTCTGTTCTCTTCACAGTCCCCATAAAACTGAATTCATCAAGGCCAAATATCAGATGCTGGCGTATGTCCATCGAATGCCCTGTCGAGAGGATGACAGTGTCACCACAAAGGACCTCAGTAAGGTGAGAGATTGCAGCCAGACCATGCCCTGGATTGCAGGCTTCATTGCCATTGAGCTCATTAATTCACCAATTTATCAATAGTTTTTTATTATCTGTTAGCTAACCAAACCTCCTTTGGCTTACACTCTAGCAACTCCACTCCAGTGTTCGGACTGGGAACCTGGAGACATGCTTGAGACTGTTGTCTTTGGGAGCCCAGGCCAACTTCTTCCACCCGGTATGTAAAAAAATATATAAAATAGTCTGTAAATCAAATCAAATTTTATTGGACACATACACATGGTTAGCAGATGTTAATGCGAGAGTAGCGAAATGCTTGTGCTTCTAGTTCTGACCATGCAGTAATATCTAACAAGTAATCTAACAATTTCACAACAACTACCTTATACACACACAAGTGTAAAGGAATGAATAAGAATATGTGCATACAAATATATGGATGAGCGAAGGCCGTGCGGCATAGACAAGATACAGTAGATGGTATAGAGTACAGTATATACCTATGAGATGAGTAATGTAGGGTATGTAAACATTATATTAAGTGGCATTGTTTAAAGTGAATAGTGATACATTTATTACATACCATTTTTAATTATTAAAGTGGCTAGAGATTTGAGTTAGTATGTTGGCAGCAGCCACTCCATGTTAATGATGGCCTTTTAACAGTCTGATGACCTTGAGATCGAAGCTGTCCCAGCTTTGATGCACCTGTACTGACCTCGCCTTCTGGATGATAGCGGGGGGAACCGGCAGTGGCTCGGGTGGTTGTTGTTCTTCATGATCTTTTTGGCCTTCCTGTGACATCGGGTGGTGTAGGTGTCCTGGAGGGCAGGTAGTTTGCCCCCGGTGATGCGTTGTGCAGACCTCACTACCCTTTGGAGAGCCTTACGGTTGTGGGCGGAGCAGTTGCCATACCAAGCGGTGATACAGCCTGACAGGATGCTCTCGATTGTGCATCTGTAAAAGTTTGTGAGTGCTTTTGGTGACAAGCAACATTTCTTCAGCCTCTTGAGGT
Organism: Oncorhynchus keta; assembly: GCF_023373465.1. Taxonomy (NCBI): domain Eukaryota; kingdom Metazoa; phylum Chordata; class Actinopteri; order Salmoniformes; family Salmonidae; genus Oncorhynchus; species Oncorhynchus keta. The sequence goes on from NC_068432.1 coordinate 34,940,449, forward strand.
TGAAGAGGCGCTGTTGCGCCTTCTTCACCACGCTGTCTGTGTGGGTGGACCATTTCAGTTTGTCCGTGATGATTACGCCGAGGAACTTAACATTTTCCACCTTCTCCACTCCTGTCCCGTTGATGTGGATAGGGGGGTGCTCCCTCTGCTGTTTCCTGAAGTCCAAGATCATCTCCTTTGTTTTGTGTGAGGTTATTTTCCTGACACCACACTCCGAGGGCCCTGTAGGCTGTCTTGTCGTTGTTGATAATCACTGTAGTGTCGTCTGCAAACCTGATGATTTAGTTGGAGGCGGGCATGGCCATGCAGTCATGGGTGAACACGGAGTACAAGAGAGGGCTGAGAACGCACCCTTGTGGGGCCCCAATGTTGAGGATCAGGGGGGTGGAGATGTTGTTTCCCACCCTCACCACCTGCGGGCGGCCCGTCAAAGTCCAGGACCCAGTTGCACAGGGCGGGGTCGAGACCCAGGGTCTCGAGCTTAATGACAAGTTTGGAGGGTACTATGGTGTTAAATGCTGAGCTGTAATCGATGAACAGCATTCTTACATAGGTATTCCTCTTGTCCAGATGGGTTAGGAGAGTGTGATTATGTCGTCTGTGGACCTATTGGGGCGATAAGCAAATTGGAGTGGGTATAGGGTGTCAGGTAGGGTGGAGGTGATATGATCCTTGACTAGTCTCTCAAAGCACTTCATTATGATGGAAGTGAGTGCTACGGGGCGATAGCCATTTAGCTCCGTTACCATAGCTTTCTTGGGAACAGGAACAATGGTGGCCCTCTTGATGCATGTGGGAACAGCAGACTGGGATAGGGATTGATTGAATATGTCCATAAACACACCATCCAGGTGGTCTGCGCATGCAGGAGCGGTGAAGGAGAGCCCACATGTTTTCGAAGCGGGCCGTGTCCGTGGCACTATATTGTCCTCAAAGCGAATAAAGAAGTTGTTTAATTTATCTGGGAGCAAGACGTGGGTGTCTGCGACGAGGCTGGTTTTCTTTTTGTAATCTGTGATTGACTGTTTACCCTGCCACATACGTCTCATGTCTGAGCCGTTGAATTGCGACTCACATTTGTCTCTATACTGACTCTTAGCTTGTTTGATTGCCTTGCTGAGGGAATATCTACACTGTTTGTATTCGGTCATGTTTCCGGTTGCATTGCCATGATTAAAAGCAGTGGTTCACGCTTTGAGTTTTGCGCGAATGCTGCCATCAATCCACGGTTTCTGGTTGGGGAAGGTTTCAATAGTCACCGTGGGTTCAACATCACTGATGCACTTGTTAACTTCTTACGGCTGAAATCCCGTTAACGGGATCGATTTGACAACAGCCAGTGAAAGTGCAGGGTGCCAAATTCAAACAACAATAATCTCATAATTAAAATTCCTCAAACATACATGTATTATACACCATTTTAAAGAAACTTGTTGTTAATCCCACCACAGTGTCCAATTTCAAAAAGGCTTTACGGTGAAAATATACCATGCGATTGTGTTAGGTCAGCGCCAAGTCACAAAAAAACACAGCCGTTTTCTAGCCAAAGAGAGGAGTCACAAAAAGCAGAAAGAGATAAAATTAATCACTAACCTTTGATGATCTTCATCAGATGGCACTCATAGGACTTCATGTTACACAATACATGTATGTTTTGTTCAAGAAAGTTCATATTTATATCCAAAAATCTCAGTTTACATTGGCGCGTTATGTTCAGTAATGTTGTGCCTCCAAAACAGCCGGTGATTTTGCAGAGAGCCACATCAATTTACAGGAATCTGTGTTATGCACAGAATTAAAGATATACTTCTCCTTAATGCAACCGCGGTGTCAGATTTAAAAAAAAAAGCTTTACGGCAAAAGCACACCGTGCGAGAGTCCAGCGCTCAGCCACCATACAGATTAGAGGTCGACTGATTAATCGGAATGGCCGATTTCAAGTTTTCATAACAATCGGAAATCGGTATTTTTGGACACCGATTTTGCAGATTCTTTATATAAAAAATGTACACCTTTATTTAACTAGGCAAGTCACTTAAGAACACATTCTTATTTTCAATGACGGCCTAGGAGCGGTGGTTAACTGCCTCGTTCAGGGGCAGAATGACAGATTTTCACCTTGTCAGCTCGGTGGATCCAATCTTGCAACCTTACAGTTAACTAGTCCAACGCTTTAACGACCTGCCTCTCTCTCGTTGCACTCCACAAGGAGACTGCCTGTTACGCAAATGCAGTAGGGCCAAGGTAAGTTGCTAGCTGCATTAAACTTATCTTATAAAAAACAATCAATCATAATCACTAGTTAACTACACATGATTGATGATATTACTAGATATTATCTAGCGTGTCCTGCGTTGCATATAATTTGACTGAGCATGCAAGTATCTAAGTATCTGACTGAGCGGTGGTAGGCAGAAGCAGGTGCGTAAACATTTATTCAAACAGCACTTTCTTTGCGTTTTGCCAGCAGCGCTTCTTTGTGCGTCAAGCATTGCGCTGTTTATGACTTCAAGCCTATCAACTCCCGAGATGAGGCTGGTGTGACCGAAGTGAAATGGCTAGCTAGTTAGCGCGCGCTAATAGCGTTTCAAACGTCACTCTCTCTGAGCCTGTGGTTGTTTCCCTTGCTCTGCATGGGTAACGCTGCTTCGAAGGGTTGCTGTTGTCGTGGTGTTCCTGGTTCGAGCCCAGGGAGGAGCGAGGAGAGGGACGGAAGCTATACTGTTACACTTGCAATATTAAAGTGTCTTTAAGAACATCCAATAGTCAAAGGTTAATGAAATACAAATGGTATAGAGGGAAATAGTCCTATTCCAATAATAACTACAACTTAACTTCTTACCTGGGAATATTGAAGACTGGTGTTAAAAGGAACCACCAGCTTTCATATGTTCTCATGTTCTGAGCAAGGGACTTAAACGTTAGCTTTCTTACATAGCACATATTGCACTTTTACTCTCTTCTCCAACACTTTGTTTTTGCATTATTTCAACCAAATTGAACGTGTTTCATTATTCGAGGCTAAATTGAATTTATTGATGTATTATATTAAGTTTAAAATAAGTGTTCATTTAGTATTGTTGTAATTGTCAATTTTACAAATTTAAAAATAAATAAAAAAATCGGCCGACTAATCGGTATCGCCTTTTTAGGTCCTCCAATAATCGGTATCGTCATCGGCGTTGAAAAATCATAATCAGTCGACCTCTAATACAGATACCCGCCATGTTGTGGAGTCAACAAGTCAGACATAGCATTATAAATATTCACTTACCTTTGAGGATCTTCATCAGAATGCACTCCCAGGAATCCCAGTTCCACAATAAATGTTTGATAAAGTCCATAATTTATGTCCAAATACCTCCTTTTTGTTCGCGCGTTTAATCCAGTAATCCAAATGCGCAAGCACTATGTCTAGATGAAAAGTAAAAAAGTAGAAACATGTCAAATGATGTATGTAATCAATCTTTAGGATGTTTTTATCATAAATCTTCATAATGTTTCAACCGGACAATTCCTTTGTCTTTAGAAATGAAAAGGAACAGAGCTCGTGCTCACGGCCGCGGGCGTCACTAAACTCAAGGCTTTCAGGCAGACCCCTGATTCAAACAGCTCTTATTCGCTCCCCTTCACAGTAGAAGCCTGAAACAAGGTTCTAAAGACTGTTGAAATCTAGTGGAAGCATTAGGAAGTGCAAATTGACCAAATTTACACTGTATATTGGATAGGCAATCACTTTTTAAAAACTACAAACCTCAGATTTCCCACGTCCTGGTTGGATTTTTCTCAGGCCTGCCATTGGGGCGGCAGCGTAGCCTAGTGGTTAGAGCGTTGGACTAGTAACCGGAAGGTTGCGAGTTCAAACCCCCGAGCTGACAAGGTACAAATCTGTCGTTCTGCCCCTGAACAGGCAGTTAACCCACTGTTCCCAGGCCGTCATTGAAAATAAGAATATGTTCTTAACTGACTTGCCTGGTTAAATAAAGGTAAAATTAAAAAAATTAAAAAAATTAAAATATGAGCTTTGTTATACTCACAGACATCATTCAAACAGTTTTAGAAACTTCAGTGTTTTCTTTCCAAATTTACTAATAATATGCATATCTTAGCTTCCTGACGTGAAAATAGCGCCCCCAAGCCATTAGAAGTTAATAAACTCGCTCACCGAATCAGCGTATACATCAATGTTGTTGTCTGAGGCTATCCGGAACATATCCCAGTCCACGTGATCGAAGCAATCTTGAAGCGTGGAATCAGATTGGTCGGACCAGCGTTGGAGACCTGAGCACGGGTGTTTCCTGTTTTAGTTTGTCTATAGGCTGGGAGCCACGAAATGGAGTCATGGTCAGATTTGCCGAAAGGAGGGCGAGGGAGGGCTTTGTATGCGTCGTGGAAGTTAGAGTAGCAATGATCCAGAATGCTGCCAGCCCCGGCCGCGCATTCGATATGCTGATAAAAATTTAGGGAGCCTCCCTAAATCCCCAGCTACTTTAAAACGTTAAAATCCCCAGCTACTTTAAATGCAGCTTCAGGATATGGGGTTTCCAGTTTATATAGTCCAATGGAGTTCTTTCAGGGCCGTCAAGGTGTCTGCTTAGGGGGGATAGACACGGCTGTGATTATAACCGAAGAAAATTATCTTGGTAGATAATGCGGTCGGCACTTGGTTGTTAAGGAATTCTAGTTCAGGTGAACAAAAGGACTTTAGTTCCTGTATGTTATGATCACACCACGACTCGTTAATCATAAGGCAAACACCCCCGCCCTTCTTCTTACCAGAGAGATGTTTGTTTCTGTCGGCACGATGCCTGACGAAACCAGATGGCTTTACCGACTCCCGAGTTAGCCATGTTTCCATGAAACAGAGAATGTTATGATCTCTGACATCTCTGGAAGGCAACCCTTGCTCGAATTTCATCTACCTTGTTGTCAAGAGACTGGACATTGGCGAGTAGCATACTCAGGAGCGGTGAGCGATGTGCCCGTCTACGGAGTCGGACCAAGTCTGCCCTTTCTGCGGCGCTGTTGTTTTGGGTGGCCTACTGGGATCCGATCCATTGTCCTGGTGGTCAAAATAGAGGATCCGCTTCGGGAAAGTTGTATTCGTGGTCGTAATGTTGGTAAGTTGACGTTGCTCTTATATCCAATAGTTCTTCCCGACTGTATGCAATAAGACTTAAGATTTCCTGGGGTAACAGTGTAAGAAATAATACATTTTAAAAATACTGCAGTTTCCTAAGAACGCGAAGCGAGGTGACCATCTCTGTCGGCGCCATCATGGAATCCACTCAGTTACCTGAAATGTATCAATACATAAAAGCCTGCACGCTATTGCACCAGTGCCCACACAGTGTCCAGTGTCTCATTGTATTGAGGTGGCGGGGCCTGTCCAGTGTCTCATTGTATTGATCATTCAAACGTGGCCTGTCCAGTGTTTTGTTTCCATTTACTAATAATCCAGTGTATTTAGCCTTCCAGTGACGTGAAACGTGGCCCCCCAGTGTCCATTGTATTAATAAACTCGGCACTGAATCAGTGTCTCATTGTGTTGAGGTGGCGTGGCCTGTCCAGTGTCTCATTGTCAGATTGGGGTGGCGTGGCCTGTCCAGTGTCTCATTGTATAGGCGTGGCCTGTCCAGTGCTCATTGTGTGGAGTCGTGGCCTGTCCAGTGTCTCATTGTGTTGGGGTGGCGTGGCCTGTCCAGTGTCTCATTGTGTTGAGGTGGCGTGGCCTGTCCAGTCTATTGTGTCCAGTGTCTCATTGTGTTGGGGTGGCGTGGCCTGTCCAGTGTCTCATTGTGTTGGGGTGGCGTGGCCTGTCCAGTGTCTCATTGTATTGAAGTGGCGTGGCCTGTCCAGTGTCTCATTGTGTTGGGGTGGCGTGGCCTGTCCAGTGTCTCATTGTGTTGGGGTGGCGTGGCCTGTCCAGTGTCTCATTGTATTGAGGTGGCGTGGCCTGTCCAGTGTCTCATTGTATTGCCATGTTTCCATGAAACAGTGTTATGCTCTGACATCTCTGGAAGGTGTCTCATTGTGTTGTCAAGTGACGTGGCCTGTCCAGTGTCTCATTGTGTTGGGTGGCGTGGCCTGTCCAGTGTCTCATTGTATTGAGTGTCTGTTGTTTGGGTGGCTACTGGGATCCAGTGTCTCATTGTATTGAAGTGACGTGGCCTGTCCAGTGTCTCATTGTGTTGGGGTGGCGTGGCCTGTCCAGTGTCTCATTGTGTTGGGGTGGCGTGGCCTGTCCAGTGTCTCATTGTATACTGTCCAGTGGCGTGACCATCTCTGTGGGGTGCCAGTGGAATCTCACCTTGTCAATACATAAAAGCCTGCAGTGACGTGGCCTGTCCAGTGTGCCCACCTGTCCAGTGTCTCATTGTGTTGGGGTGGCGTGGCCTGTCCAGTGTCTCATTGTATTGAAGTGACGTGGCCTGTCCAGTGTCTCATTGTGTTGAGGTGGCGTGGCCTGTCCAGTGTCTCATTGTGTTGAGGTGGCGTGGCCTGTCCAGTATCTCATTGTATTGAAGTGGCGTGGCCTGTCCAGTGTCTCATTGTATTGAGGTGGCGTGGCCTGTCCAGTGTCTCATTGTATTGAGGTGGCGTGGCCTGTCCAGTGTCTCATTGTATTGAAGTGACGTGGCCTGTCCAGTGTCTCATTGTGTTGGGGTGGCGTGGCCTGTCCAGTGTCTCATTGTATTGAAGTGACGTGGCCTGTCCAGTGTCTCATTGTATTGAAGTGACGTGGCCTGTCCAGTGTCTCATTGTGTTGGGGTGGCGTGGCCTGTCCAGTGTCTCATTGTGTTGAGGTGGCGTGGCCTGTCCAGTGTCTCATTGTGTTGAGGTGGCGTGGCCTGTCCAGTGTCTCATTGTATTGAGGTGGCGTGGCCTGTCCAGTGTCTCATTGTATTGAAGTGACGTGGCCTGTCCAGTATCTCATTGTATTGAAGTGACGTGGCCTGTCCAGTGTCTCATTGTATTGAAGTGGCGTGGCCTGTCCAGTGTCTCATTGTGTTGAGGTGGCGTGGCCTGTCCAGTATCTCATTGTATTGAAGTGACGTGGCCTGTCCAGTGTCTCATTGTATTGAAGTGACGTGGCCTGTCCAGTGTCTCATTGTGTTGGGGTGGCGTGGCCTGTCCAGTATCTCATTGTATTGAGGTGGCGTGGCCTGTCCAGTGTCTCGTTGTTTTTATTTTTTATTTATTTCACCTTTATTTAACCAGGTAGGCAAGTAGAGAACAAGTTCTCATTTACAATTGCGACCTGGTCAAGATAAAGCAGAGCAGTTTGACGCATACCACAACAGAGTTACACATGGAGTAAAACAAACATAGTAAATAATACAGTAGAAACAAGTCTATATACGATGTGAGCAAATGAGGTGAGATAAGGGAGGTAAAGTTTTTTTAAAGACCATGGTGGCAAAGTAAATACAATATACCAAGTAAAACACTGTAATGGTAGATTTGCAGTGGAAGAATGTGCAAAGTAGAAATAAAAATAATGGTGTGCAAAGGAGCAAAATAAATAAATAAATAAATACAGTAGGGAAAGAGGTAGTTGTTGGGGCTAAATTATAGGTGGGCTATGTACAGGTGCAGTAATCTGTGAGCTGCTCTGACAGCTGGTGCTTAAAGCTAGTGAGGGAGATAAGTGTTTCCAGTTTCAGAGATTTTTGTAGTTCGTTCCAGTCATTGGCAGCAGAGAACTGGAAGGAGAGGCGGCCAAATAAATAATTGGTTTTGGGGGTGACCAGAGGGATATACCTGTTGGAGCGCGTGCTACAGCGAGCTGATATAAGGGGGGACTTTACCTAGCAGGGTCTTTTAGATGACATGGAGCCAGTGGGTTTGGCGACGAGTATGAAGCGAGGGCCAGCCAACGAGAGTGTACAGGTCGCAATGGTGGGTAGTATATGGGGCTTTGGTGACAAAACGGATGGCACTGTGATAGACTGCATCCAATTTGTTGAGTAGGGTATTAGAGGCTATTTTGTAAATGACATTGCCGAAGTCGAGGATTGGTAGGATGGTCAGTTTTACAAGGGTATGTTTGGCAGCATGAGTGAAGGATGCTTTGTTGTGAAATAGGAAGCCAATTCTAGATTTAACGTTGGATTGGAGATGTTTGATGTGGGTCTGGAAGGAGAGTTTACAGTCTAACCAGACACCTAGGTATTTGTAGTTGTCCACGTATTCTAAGTCAGAGCCGTCCAGAGTAGTGATGTTGGACAGGCGGGCAGGTGTCTCATTGTATTGAGGTGGCGTGGCCTGTCCAGTGTCTCATTGTGTTGGGGGGGGGGTCCAGTATCTCATTGTGTTGGGGTGGCCTGTCCAGTTTCTCATTGTGTTGGGGGTGGTGTGGCCTGTCCAGTGTCTCATTGTGTTGGGGGTGGTGTGGCCTGTCCAGTGTCTCATTGTGTTGGGGGTGGTGTGGCCTGTCCAGTGTCTCATTGTGTTGGGGGTGGTGTGATCTGTCCAGTGTCTCATTGTGTTGGGGGTGGTGTGGCCTGTCCAGTGTCTCATTGTATTGGGCTGGTGTGTCCTGTTTGTCCTTCAGGAAAAAGGAAACAGTCCACTGCATGTAGCAGCTAAGGCATGTCAGGTGTCACAAGCAGAACTGCTGGCTGTGTATGGGGCGGATCCTGGTGCCCTAGACACAGGGGGTAAGACCCCTGTTGACTACGCAAGGTAAAGCAATCTTCATACTCTTTTGTACTGCACTTGAGCGATCCATTACCGCGGATGGTGTGACAACTCTTTCCCAGAAACGGTTTATGAGGCTGCCTAGTACTTACATGTATTAGAAGAATGATGTAAATTATTACAGATCCTGAATAAACTGAAACTTTACCACCTTTGGGTTTTATTGTAAAGAGGTCTAAACATACAGTGCTATGGTTGGCATTTACAGTAAACATACATTGACCTCACCGTCACTTATTTTGATGTGGAATAGACTCATGACCTTTTATTCATGTTCCAATCAGACAAGCAGGCCACCAGGAGCTGGCAGACAGACTGGTAGAGATCCAGTATGAACTCACAGACCGCCTGGCATTTTACCTCTGTGGGAGAAGGCCAGGTAAGAGTGGAGAAGACTCATTGACAGGGGCAAGGTAGCCTAGCGGTTAAGAGTGTTGGGCCAGTAACCAAATGGGCGCTGGTCTGAATTCCTGAGTTAACTAGGTGAAAACAATCTGATCTTTTCCCCTTGAGCAAGGCACTTAACCGTAATTCCTCCAGTAAGTCACTCTGGATAAGAGTAATCAGGGTTTCCCAAACTCGGTCCTGGGGCACACCCTGGGTGCACGCTTTGGTTTTTGCCCTAGCTCTACACAGCTGATTCAAATAATCAAAGCCTGTTGTTGGGGGCTCTGTGCTAAATTCTTTATGTAAATATCCGTTGTTTTAATCTGACTGTTTGTCTACTAGATCATAGGAATGGACAACACTTCATAATCCCACAAATGGCTGACAGGTAAGAACTGAGCCCAACATGATGACATGCTTATGGAGAATGGGAATGGAATGCTGTTGAGACATGTTGGTGGTTCAGTGGCATTTTACAAAAACCTCTTCTCAATGTCCTGATAAACCAGCTGTGTGTATCCATCCTATGGTTTAGTAACTGAAGTTATAACATAATGCATTTATCAAACCATCCTTGTTTATCTCTTTCCTGCCAAATCTTGATGGAAAAGACATTTGTAAGTATGTCAACTGTTGTCTAGTTATGTCTTGAATTAACTATATAAACTGATATCCAACTGGCCTCACAACCACGGAATGCGTGTAACCATGCCAGCCCAGGACCACCTTCACCTAAGGGATTGTCTGAGGTGGGAGGGGTGCATCTCTTTCTGTAATAAAAGCCCTTTGGTGGGGGAAAACACATTCTGATTGGCTAGGCTTGACTCCCTAGTGTGTGTGTGTGTCAAAAGTACCAGTCAAAAGTTTGGACACCTATTCCATGGTTTTTCTTTTCTTTTTATTATTTTCTACATTTTGTAGAATAATAGTGAAAACACAACTATGAAATAACACGTGTAGTAACCAAAAGGTGTTAAACAAATCCAAATATATTTGAGATTCTTCAAAGGAGTCACCCTTTGCCTAAACAGTTTTGCACACTTTTGGAATTATCTCAACCAGCTTCATGAGGTACTACCTGGAATGCATTTCAATGAACATATGTACCTTGTTAATTTGCGGAATGTCTTTCCTCAATGTATTTGAGCCAATCAGTTGTGTTGTGACAAGGTAGGGGTGGTATACAGCAGATAGCCCTATTTGGTAAAAAATAAAATAAAAAGTCCATATTATGGCAAGAACAGCTCATATAAGCAGAGAAACTACAGTCCATCATTACTTTAAGACATGAAGGTCAAGTCACTTCGGAATATTTCAAGAACTTTGAAAGTACCTTCAAGTGCAGTCACAAAAACCATTGAGCGCTATGATGAAACTGGTTCTCACGAGGACCTCCAAAGGAAAGGAAGACCCAGAGTTACCTCTGCTGCAGAGGATAAGTTCATTAGAGTTACCAGCCTCAGAAATGGGCAATTAACTGCACCTCAGATTGCAGCCCAAATAAAACCAGAGTTCAAGTAACAGACTCATCTCAACATCAACTGTTCAGAGGAGACTGCATGAATCAGGGCTTCATGGTCAAATTGCTGCAAAGAAACCACTACTAAATGACACCAATAATAAGAAGAGACTTGCTTGGGCCAAGAAACGGGAGCAATGGACATCAGACCGGTGGAAATCTATCCTTTGGTCTGATGAGTCCAAATTTTAGATTTTTGGTTCCAACCGCTGTGTCTTTGTGAGATGCAGAGTAGGGGAACGAATTATCTCCACATGTGTGGTTCCCACCGTGAAGCATGGAGGAGGTGGTTTGGGGGTGCATTGCTGATGACTCTGTCTGTGATTTATTTAGAAATCAAGGCACACTTAACCAGCATGGCTACCACAGCATTCTGCAGTGATATGCCATCCCATCAGGTTTGCATTTAGTGGGACTATCATTTGTTTTTTAAGAGGGCAATGACCCAACACACCTCCAGGCCGTGTAAGGGCTATTTAACCAAGAAGGAGAGTGATGGAAAAGTGCTCAGCATCTGTGGTAACTCCTTTAAGCATTCCAGGTGACTACCTCATGAAGCTGGTTGAGAGAATGCCAAGAGTGTGCAAAGCTGTCATCAAGGCAAAGTGTGGCTACTTTGAAGAATGTAAAATATGAAATATATTTATTTTAGTAAAAAGAAAGAATGTTGAATTAGGTGTGTCCAAACCTTTGACTGGAGGTGTATGTAATTGTGATTTCTTATTTTTTTATATATAAATTAGCCATTTCTAAAAACCTGTTTTTGCTTTGTCATTATGGGATATTGTGTGTAGATTGATGAGGGGAATACACTATTTAATTCTAGAATAAAGCTGTAACCTAACAAAATGTAGTTAGTCACTGTATATATTTTATTTTTTATGTCTACAGCAGTCTGGATTTGTCAGAATTTGCAAAAGCTGCAAAAAAAAAACTCCAGTCTGTGAGTGACCGTATATATTTTTTCCTACCATGGTTTTATTATGGTCCTTTTCGACATACCGGTGATGCGATTTTACTGTGGCTTGTGATTTCAGCTCACTAACCATCAGTTTGAAGAGCTTGCCATGGACGTTTATGATGAAGTGGACAGAAGAGAAACTGATGCAGGTTGAACTGACATTTGACATGTTTGTAGTGTTTGATAAAGGTATCATTAGGTGTTTTAATAGATTATTAGTGTGATTTTAACAAAACAAATAATTTTTATTTCTGTTCTGTCTTTGCTGTATCAGTGTGGCTCGTGACTCAGAACCACAGCACTCTGGTAACAGATACAACTTTGGTGCCTTTCCTCCCTGTCAACCCCGAATACTCATCCACCAGGAACCAGGCAAGTCACCTAAAAATGTCTTTCAACATTATATCAAATTTGGTTGGTCTCTTTCCCAAGCCTTGAGGTAAATGTTATGCATTTGATTGAAGAGCCTACACTTTCAGCACTGCTGCATAATATTGTCTTGTTGTCATTTGTTTTGCAGGGCAGACAGAAGCTAGCAAGGTTCAATGCACATGAATTTTCAACACTCGTCATTGATATTTTAACTGATGCCAAACGTCGGCAACGGGGGAACTCCTGTGAAAGTCCCAGAGGTATAGTACAGTAATCTGAAGCTACATTTATTCAAATGGGCTGTTTCTGATTTGATCCAGCACCTGATTAGAACAAAGCTCATTACTGTACCCACTAGGGCATGGTTGTTGCGTGGTCCACTCACCAGACTGTTGCTCTCTCTCCTCAGAGGACATAGAGCTCATCCTGAAGGGAATCAGCAGCCGTCATGGGAGTGATAACCAGGATAATGAAGACCAACCAGATTATGACAGTGTGGCGTCAGATGAAGATCCAGAGCGGGAACCCGCCTCTGGGAAGAATGGGAAAGATGACAGGACCAAGGTATCACCATATTTGTAGTTTTTTAATATAGTTTTTCATTACCATTCACATTGGATCGGCTTAGCCATTCAACTCTCCGTTCCATCCTGCTTCCCCATGCTTCAGAGCTCGGAGTCGTCTGACCTGTCTGATGGACCCATCACAGTACAGGAGTTCATGGAGGTGAAGAGCGCCCTCACAGCCTCCGAGGCCAAGATACAGCAGCTGCTCAAGGTCAACTGTCACCTGAGTGAGGAGATCCGGATGATGCAGAGCAAGGTATGTTTATGACTTGAGCATTATAACAACTAACTGTTCCCACAGTAAGTCTGGAATGAGTTGGTGTCCAAACTTTTGGCTGGTACTTATATATATATAATTTGCGATTGCTCGACTAAAAAAATCTTGGTCGACGAACAGCCGATCAACCAATCACTTGACCAGTCTACTAAATGGAGTCGGTACTAACTTCCACTGTGTTTTCACTTTTCTGTTAATTGCCCTGATCTGGTCATGAAGGACTTTTTTTGTAATCCGTGATTGACTGTAGACCCTGCCACATACCTCTTGTGTCTGAGCCGTTGAATTGAGATTCTACTTTGTCTCTATACTGACGCTTGGCTTGTTTGATTGCCTTGCGGAGGGAATAGTTACACTGTTTGTATTCGGTCATGTTTCCAGTCACCTTGCCCTGATTTAAAAGCAGTGGTTCGCGCTTTCAGTTTCGCGGGAATGCTGCCATCAATCCACGGTTTCTGGTTTGGGAATGTTTTAATCGTTGCTATGGGAACGACATCTTCAACGCACGTTCTAATGAACTCGCACACCGAATCAGCGTATTCGTCAATGTTGTCGTCTGACGCAATACGGAACATATCCCAGTCCACGTGATGGAAGCAGTCTTGGAGTGTGGAATCAGATTGGTCAGAATCAGAACAGACCTCAGCTTCTTGTTTTAGTTTCTGTCTGTAGGCAGGGATCAACAAAATGGAGTCGTGGTAAGCTTTTCCGAAAGGAGGGCGGGGCAGGGCCTTATATGCGTCACGGGAGTTGGAATAGCAATGATCCAAGGTTTTTCCAGCCCTGGTTGCGCAATCGATATGCTGATAAAATTTAGAGAGTCTTGTTTTCAGATTAGCCTTGTTAAAATCCCCAGCTACAATGAATGCAGCCTCCGGATATATGGATTCCAGTTTGCAAAGAGTCAAATAAAGTTTGTTCAGAGCCATCGATGTGTCTGCTTGGGGGGGGAATATATACGGCTGTGATTATAATCGAAGAGAATTCCCTTGGTAGATCATGCGGTCGACATTTGATTGTGAGGAATTCTAAATCAGGTGAACAGAAGGACTTGAGTTCCTGTATGTTGTTGTGGCCACACCACGTCACGTTAACCATAAAGCATACGCCCCTCTTCTTACCAGAAAGATGGTTGTTTCTGTCGGCGCGATGCGTGAAGAAACCAGCTGGCTGCACCGTCTCCGATAGCGTCTCTCCAGTGAGCCATGTTTCCGTGAAGCAAAGAACGTTACAGTCTCTGATGTCCCTCTGAAATGCTACCCTTGCTCAGATTTCATCAACCTTGTTGTCAAGAGACTGGACTTTGGCGAGGAGAATGCTAGGGAGTGGTGCACGATGTGCCCGTCTCCGGAGTCTGACCAGAAGACCGCTTCGTTTTCCCCTTTTTCAAAGTCGTTTTTTGGGGTCGCCGGCTGGGATCCATTCCGTTGTCCTGGGTGAAAGGCAGAACACAGGATCCGCTTCGCGAAAGTCATATTCTTGGTCGTACTGATGGTAGTTCAGTAGTTCTTCTCGACTGTATGTAATGAAACCTAAGATGACCTGGGGTACCAATGTAAGAAATAACACGTAAAAAAAAAAAAAAACTGCATAGTTTCCTAGGAACGCGAAGCGGCCATCTCTGTCAGCGCCGGAAGTACAATATATTTTCTGATATATACAGAGAATAGAGTCGGCCCAAGAATTGAACCCTGTGGTACCCCCATAGAGACTGCCAGAGGACCGGACAACATGCCCTCCGATTTGACACTGAACTCTGTCTGCAAAGTAGTTGGTGAACCAGTCTGCCGATAAGAATATGGTGATTGACAGAGTCGAAAGCCTTGGCCAGGTCGATGAAGACAGCTGCACAGTACGGTCTTTTATCGATGGCGGTTATGATATCGTTTAGTACCTTGAGCGTGGCTGAGGTGCACCCGTGACCGGCTCGGAAACCGGATTGCACAGCGGAGAAGGTACGGTGGGATTTGAGATGGTCAGTGATCTGTTTGTTGACTTGGCTTTCGAAGACCTTAGATAGGCAGGGCAGGATGGATATAGGTCTGTAACAGTTTGGGTCCAGGGTGTCTCCCCCTTTGAAGAGGGGGATGACCGCGGCAGCTTTCCAATCCTTGGAGATCTCAGATGATACGAAGGAGAGGTTGAACAGGCTGGTAATAGGGGTTGCGACAATGGCGGCGGACAGTTTCAGAAATAGAGGGTCCAGATTGTCAAGCCCAGCTGATTTGTATGGGTCCAGGTTTTGCAGCTCTTTCAGAACATCTGCTATCTGGATTTGGGTAAAGGAGAAGCTGGGGAGGCTTGGGCGAGCTGTTGGCCGAGGTTGGAGTAGCCAGGAGGAAGGCATGGCCAGCCGTTGAGAAATGCTTGTTGAAGTTTTCGATTATCACAGATTTATCGGTGGTGACTGTGTTACCTAGCCTCAGTGCAGTGGGCAGCTGGGAGGAGGTGCTCTTGTTCTCCATGGACTTTACAGTGTCCCAGAACTTTTTGGAGTTAGAGCTAAAGGATGCAAATTTCTGCTTGAAAAAGCTGGCCTTTGCTTTCCTGACTGACTGCGTGTATTGGTTCCTGACTTCCCTGAACAGTTGCATATCGCGGGGACTATTTGATGCTATTGCAGTCCGCCACAGGATGTTTTTGTGCTGGTCGAGGGCAGTCAGGTCTGGAGTGAACCAATGGCTATATCTGTTCTTAGTTCTGCATTTTTTGAACGGAGCATGCTTGTCTAAGATGGTGAAGAAGTTACTTTTAAAGAATGACCAGGCATCGTCAACTGACGGGATGAGGTCAATATCCTTCCAGGATACCCGGGCCAGGTCGATTAGAAAGGCCTGCTCACAGAAAGGTTTTATGGAGCGTTTGACAGTGACGAGGAGTGGTCATTTGACCGCGGACCCGTAGCAGATACAGGCAATGAGGCAGTGATTGCTGAGATCCTGATTGAAGACAGCAGAGGTGTATTTGGAGGGCAAGTTGGTCAGGATAATGTCTATGCCCATGTTTACGAATTTAGGGTTGTACCTGGTGGGTTCCTTGATGATTTGTGTGAGATTGAGGGCATCTATCTTAGATTGTAGGACTGCCGGGGTGTTAAGCATATCCCAGTTTAGGTCACCTAACAGAACAAACTCTGAAGCTAAATGGGGGGCGATCAATGCACAGATGTTGTCCAGGGCACAGCTGGGAGCTGAGGGGGTCCGGTAGCAGGCGTCAACAGTGAGAGACTTATTTCTGGAGAGATTAATTTTTAAAATTAGGAGTTCGAACTGTTTGGGCATAGACCTGGAAAGTATGACAGAACTTTGCAGGCTATCTCTCCAGTAGATTGCAACTCCTCCCCTTTTGGCAGTTCTATCTTGACGGAAAGTGTTATAGTTGGGTATGGAAATCTCTGAATTTTTGGTGGCCTACCTAAGCCAGGATTCAGACACGACAAGGACATCAGGGTTGGCAGAGTGTGCTAAAGCAGTGAGTAAAATAAACTTAGGGAGGAGGCTTCTGATGTTGACATGCATGAAACCAAGGCTTTTTCGATCACAGAAGTCAACAAATGAGGGTGCCTGGGGACATGCAGGGCCTGTGTTTACCTCCACATCACCCGGGGAACAGAGTAGGGTGAGGGTGCGGCTAAAGGCTATCAAAACTGGTCGCCTAGAGCGTTGGGGACAAGGAATAGCTGTGAGCTAGCTAGCTGCAAGCTAGCTGTGAGGATCAGAAGTAGTGGCTCAGGGATTACGACAGGAATCCAGCGTTGTTGTGGAGAGATAGTCCGATACTGGTAGATTGGCGAGTAATATCCAGGCTAAGAACAGGGCTGGCGTCTGTGCAGAAGGTAAAAGCTGCTAGCAGTGGCTAAAAATTACTGAATAGCTTGTAGCTAATTAGCTGGTTAGCTTCTGGAGGTTCTTGAATGTGTTCCAAAGTAAAAAATAATAGTTATTCCGTATCACATTGGGTGAGGCAGGTTACCAGACCGTATAATTGAATTAAAAATCAAAAAGAGAGAATTTTTGGGGGGGTGAAATATATACAAAAGTACACGAGAGGACGAACAAAACACGCCTACACTGCTACGCCATCTAGAAAATTTGTATGATGGATGCGTGGTCCCATGGTGTTTATACTTGCATACTATTGTTTGTACAGATGAACGTGGTACCTTCAGGCATTTGGAAATTACTCCCAATGATGAACCAGACTTGTGGAGGTCTACCATTTCTCTTTCTGAGGTCTTGGCTTATTTATTTTGATTTTCCCATGATGTCATGCAAAGAGGCACTGAGTTTGAAGGCGGGCCTTGAGAAATACATCCACAGGTACACCTCCAATTCACTCAGGCTAATTGACATCATTTATCAGAAGCTTCTAAAGCCATTATATAATTTTCTGGAATTTCCCATGCTGTTTAAAGGCACAGTCAACTTAGTGTGTGTACACTTCTGACCCACTGGAATTGTGATACAGTGAATAAGTGAAATAATCTGTCTGTAAACAATTGTTGGAAAAATGACTTGTCATGCACAAAGTAGATGTCCTAACCGACTTGCCAAAAACTATAGGCTATTAACAAGAAAGTTGTGAAGAGGTTGAAAAACAAGTTTTAATGACTAAGTGTATGTGAACTTCTGATTTCAACTGTATATATACACACACTACCGTTCAAAAGTTTGGATTCTCTTAAAAATTGAAAGAAAAGCACATTTTGTGTAACATCAAATTGATCAGAAATACAGTGTAGACATTGGTAATGTTGTAAATGACTATTGTAGCTTGGAATGTCAGTTTTTTTTAATGGAAAATCTACATAGGCCCATTATCAGCAACCACAATGGCATGTTGTGTTAGCTAATCCAAGTTTATAATTTTAAAAGGCTAATTGATCATTAGAAAACCCTTTTGCAATTATGTTAGCACAGCTGAAAACTGTTGTGCTAATTACAGGAGCAATAAAACTGGCCACCTTTTAGACTAGTTGAGTATCTTGAGCATCAGCATTTGTGGGTTTGATTACAGGCTCAATATGGCCAGAAGCAAATAACTTTCTTCTGAAACTCGTCAGTCTATTCTTGTTCTGAGAAATGAAGGCTATTCCATGCGAGAAATTACCAAGAAACTAAAGATCTCTGCACAACACTGTGTACTACTTCCTTCACAGAACGGCTCTAACCAGAATAGCCCTTACGCAGCCTGGTGGTGTGTTTCGGGTCATTGTCCTGTTGAAAAGGAGAGTGGTGGAATGCTACATCAGATGACCTGGCCTCCACAATCACCCAACGTCAACCCAATTGAGATGGTTTGGGATGAGTTGGACCACAGAGTGACGGAAAAGCAGCCAACAAATGCTCAGCATATGTGGGAACTCCTTCAAGACTGTTGGAATAGCATTCCAGTTGAAGCTGGTTGAGAGAATGCCAAGCTTGTGTAAAGCTGTCAAGGCAAAGGGTGGCAACTTTGAAGAATGTAAAATATATTTTGATTTGTATAACACTTTTTTGGTTACTACATGATTCCATGTGTGTTATTTAATAGTTGTGATGTCTTCACTATTATTCTACAATGTAGAAAATAGTAAAAAAATAAAGAAAAACCCTTGAATGAGTAGGGTGTGTCAACTTTTAATATTTTTATTGAACCTTTTATTTAACTAGGCAAATCGGTTAAGAACGTTCTCACTTATAATGACGGCCAAACCTTAACCCGGACGACGCTGGGCCAATTGTGTGCCGCCCTATGGGCCTCCCAATCACGACCGGTTGTGATACAGCCTGGAATCGAACCAGGGTCTGTAATGACGCCTCTAGCACTGAGATGCAGTGCCTTAGACGGTGCGCCACTCGAGAGCCCCCTGACTTTTGACTGGCACTGTATATATATTATGGCTCAAGAGACACCTGTCAGATTCACGCCTGTCTCAGTGGACTAATCCGTGTGGATGGCTCACCAGTAGTACATTTACCATTTAATTCCCATAATTTCTAATCTACAATGTCTGTTTGGTTACAGTATTTTTTTGCATTCAATATTATTATTACAACAGTCTTTTACCGTTCTCATTGTCGGAGTGGACACTTTGTTTGCGGACCGCTCAAGCTAGGCTACACTTGTGTGGAAAAAGTTTTGGTTAATTTCATTCCATTTACGTGTTGTCAAGTTATTAATTGTCTTTTGTTTGTAGTGCTCTTGTCAATGTTGAGTAAGGACACGCACCTGATTATGCATAGGAGTACGCATAGGCTACCTAACCTGCGCGCAAATGTAGGCCTATAAATGTGCCCATTTGCAGATATGGCTAGCAGAACCCCTCGACAACATCCACTGAAAAGGCAGAGCGCGAATTTCAAAAATATTTTTGGGAAATATTTAACTTTCATACATTCACAAGGGTAAACACCAAATTAAAGCTTCACTTCTTGTTAATCTACCCATCGTGTCCAATTTCAAAAATGCTTTACAGCGAAAGCACACCATATGATTGTTAGTTCAGAGCCTAGTCACAAAGAACATACAGCCATTTTTTTCAGCCAAAGAGAGGAGTCACAAAAAGCAGAAATAGAGAGAAAATGAATCACTAACATTTGATGATCTTCATCAGATGGCACTCATAGGACTTCATGTTACACAATACATGTATGTTTTGTTCGATAAAGTTCATATTTATATCCAAAAATCTCAGTTTACATTGGCACGTTATGTTCAGTAATGTTGTGCCTCAAACATCCGGCGAATTTGCAGAGAGCCACATCAATTTACAGAAATAGTCATCATAAACTTTGAATAAAGATACAAATGAATTAAAGACATACTTCTCATCAATGCAACCGCTGTGTCGGATTTCAAAAAAGCTTTATGAAAAAAGCACACCATGCAATAATCTGAGTACAGCGCTCAGACACAAAAACAAGCCATACAGATACCCGCCATGTTGTGGAGTCAACAGAGGTCAGAAATAGAAATAAACATTCCCTTACCTTTGATCTTCATCAGAATGCACTCCCAGGAATCCCAGTTCCACAAAAAAAAATGTTTTTTGTTTGATAAAGTCCATTTATGTCCAAATAACTATTTTGTTAGCTCGTTTAGTTCACAAATCCAAACTCACGAGGCACGGGCAAGTCCAGGCGAAAGTTCAGACAAAGTCCAAAAAGTGTTATTACAGTTTGTAGAAACATGTCAAATGATGTATAGAAACAATCCTTAGCATGTTAACATAAATCTTAATGTTTCAACCGGACAATTCCTTTGTCTTTAGAAATGCAATGGAACGCAGGTCACTCTCACGGCCACACGCGTGACTGAGCTCATGGACCTCTTAGACCTCTTAGTCAATCAGCTCTTATTCTCTTCCCCTTCACAGTAGAAACCTGAAACAAGGTTCTAAAGACTGTTGACATCTAGTGGAAGCCTTAGGAAGTGCAATATGACCCGATTTACACTGTATATTAGAAAGGCAATGAGTTGAAAAACTACAAACCTCAGATTTCCCACTGGTTGGATTTTTCTCAGGTTTTTGCCTGCCATATGAGTTCTGTTATACTCAGACATAATTCAAACAGTTTTCGAAACTTCAGTGTTTTCTATCCAAATCAAATAATAATATGCATATCTTAGCTTCTGGGCCTGAGTAGCAGGCAGTTTACTCTGGGCACGCTTTTCATCTGAAGGGGGCAGCATTTTCACATATCTTCTTCTCTCTTAAGTATATTTTTACATCCATTGAGAATGACAATAGTTACTCATCGTAGCCTATTTGAACAACGTTTCCAGGTCTCTTTCGAATAAACACTCGGCGTGAAAGGGGTAAAAAATGTCATGCTCTGATCCCGTGGAAACGTCATAAAATAGGCCTAACTGATTACTTTATATCCCTTGCGCAAATAGCCTTCAGCTATGTCTGTCCGGCACTCACTGGCATGGGAAACTCTAAGGACCCAGTATATTTTATACAATGTTGCTCGTGCTAGCTTCAGGTCAGACCCAAGTTAATAGTTCATATACTGTTTCAAGTTCCTTGCAGACAGGCCATGCTTCGCCAGTGTGCTTTTATAGGATATTTTAATCACGATATTTTCTACCTGCGGGCTGCTATGTTTTTATTTGTTGGCTTCATGGAGGGTATTTTTTACATAGTTGGCAATACAAGTTCAAAATCAAATCAAATTGTATTAGTCACATGCGCTGAATACAACAGGTGCAGTAGACCTTACAGTGAAATGCTTACTTACAAGCCCCTAACCAACAATGCAATTTAAGAAAATAAGGATAAGAAAAATAAATAAAAGTAACAAGTAATTAAAGAGCAGCAGTAAAATAACAATAGCGATACTATATACAGGGGGGTACTGTGACTTTTTTTTTTGAATTTTGATTAACCACAATGAATTTGAGATATGAAGACTTTATTACTGGCATGCAGATTGGTAGAAATGGGAAGATGAATTGGCACTCCAAATGGACAACCTCTGGTGTAGCCTATTATCTCCCTGCAACTTCAGGAGCTTAATGGCAGAATCTGCGAATGCCAGCAGCAGCTGGAGGATGGCCTGGCTCTCTTGAGTCATTTGTGTCTTAATTATTTAATCACAGTGTGGTTAAAGCATTAGAAAAGCTCAGTAGCCTACATATAGTTGATTTGTATTAAAACACGTGGTGGGTGTGTCTTTTTATAAGGGAAAGGTTCAACCAATCGATTGGTCGAAAGAACAGACGAATCTAGATCGACCAAGATTTTTTTCTAGTGGAAGTGCAGCTGTGCTTTCTGGCTGGCCAGGGTTCCCCTTTTCTACAGGGATGGGTTCCCTTTTTTACAGTCTGGAAGGAGAGATTTGTCTCCATCTAAACCTGCACTGATACTATCACATCCTCCATGTTATGGTCACCCTAGGTTTCACCCATAGGCTGTTATTTAAGTTATTACACAGAAATAAAGCTGATGTTCTGAACTGTTGTCCCCTGCAGCTGAACTCCCTGCAGACTGAGAACTCAACCCTGCAATGGCAGGCCCCCAGGGGCTCGCAACAACCTCCGGACCCCTCTGGCCACCCCCCTGTCCACGGAGGCCGCCCCATGTCCATGTACGAGACAGGCTCGGGCATGAGGCAGTACCCCCACAGGGGTGACCCTCCTTGCCGTGCCGACGGCCTCACCATACAGCCCCTCCCTACAAACGTAAGTACAGAGACCACTCACACCACTCCCTCCTGGACTGTTCTAGGACAGTCACAGTGGACCGGTGCTGTCAGCAGTTTTGGTCTGCAGTAATTCAGTTTTTGTATGTGAATTTATCTCCTCCCCCATCCTCCTCTAGAATATAGTCAACTCCCTTTATGTGTAAACTTGATTTGACCCCTTTCTAGATTGGGAGGGGTCCTTTGGGGACCGCCTCATCCTCCCTCCCTACCTTCCCCTCCTCCCTGTCCTGGTCGCGGGATGAAAGAGCTCGAAGGGTTAAGTAATTAATCTCCCCTCAAGAGAGGGTGGGGGCAGCAGCCCCAGGGGAAGGAGTGGACTATCCCCTCTGCTTGTCCACTACGGTTCCTGTCCTCCTTTACCTCCTCCTTCCCTCTGTCCTTCAACTGCTCCTGTACCTCACTGCATCTCCTCTCAGCATCGCCTGGCTGCATACACCACCGTGCTGCTGCTACTGTTCTTCATTGAACCTTGTTCCCCCAGCCAGCACTGTTGTGTAGTGTACCTGAAAAACATGATTTTTTGTGTATGCCAGCGCTAAACATGGGTGTTTGCCATCAGTGTGTTTTAAAAGACCACAAAGCACTACATGTACGGTATGATGTTTCCGAAACATACATCCTGTCAGAAGGCTACAGTGGTGTTGAAACAGACAAGGAATACAAATTGATATATGGTTCATGATAGTGTGAATAGTATTATTTATCAGCCATACTGGTAGAGAACCATCTGTACTGAAGCCTTTACCCGTACAGCAGAATGTCTTGATATTAAGCTTGCACTAACAGCACCCACTGCTGTACCTACTGCTTAATGCCACACGGAGCTGGTCCCTGGTTTCAAACTTCCTACATCTTTTTACTTTCTGCTTTGAAACCAATTGAGGTCTGTTTTAATATGAAATGGCTTTTTAGGTTCAGAGAGCATGATTCTGGCACGTATGCTTCATCAAGCACATTCAGAACTCTGTAACATGTCCGTACTGCTGTTCAGATGCTCTCTCCAGATTCAACAGTTGTCTGGAAGCTTACTGTATCATTCCTCCCATTGTAGGGTTGCAGCCTAGAGGGACAGAGCATGCTGGAGAGTGACTATGACAACACACCAAACCACTCCGGACTGGAGGAGTCCGGGTAGGACTTTTGATTAAAATCTCTATAGTAGAAAAATATTGTATATTTGAGAAATATACTGTTTGCGAAATGTAGGAACTTAATCATGTGGCAGTGAATCCTATACAAAGCGATCCACAAGTGAGGGAGCTCCTTACCCTGTAACCTCTCCCAATGCAGTCTGAGCAGGAACAGCAGTTGGCTGGGGGACGGCAGTACATCAGATCAGGGGGAGGATGAGACTGAGGCAGACTCCACCCTACCATTCACCGAGGACGTCATCTGTAAGACAGAGCAGATCACCAAGAACATCCAGGAGCTGCTGAGGGCCGCACAGGAGAACAAACATGAGAGGTAAGGTCAGGGGTCATAAGAACACAGAAAACACCAATCAGCAGTTAGAGAAAAGGTCTGTTGACTTAAAGGTTGTGTGTTCATGTGGAACTTGCCCTTACAGTTCAAAATATAGGAAATGATGCTGTCTATATATTGATCCTTCATCCAACCTTCCAGCACCTGTCTTTCAACCTACTACAGTCATTGTTTTTTAGAGGATGTATCTCGTTTTTCTATCTTTCTGTTCTCCTGAGTTCTGTTTTCACTATCCTGTATTCCCACTCTGTCCTCCCCTCCCTGTGTTTTCCTGTCTGTCTGACTCCCTTCCTCACGGTGTGGGCTAGCTCCAGGCCAGGCAGTCTAGGTTGCTTCTCTGGCCTGCTGCCCTGCTGTGAGGGGGGTGGCCGCGGACGTGTCTGTCTCTACAGCCTGATGCCCTGCTCTAACAGGGCTGTCTCTCTACCCTGCTGCCCTGCTCTGAGAGTGCTGAAGAGACCCCCCCTGGCTCCTGGTACTCTGGCCTCTGTCCCTGTCTCCCAGGCACTGTCACGGTCTCCTCTGTCTGTGTGCTGAGGGGCAGGGCTTGTGTCAAACGCAGCTGGCAGAAAACAAAGATTCCCTTATGGAATGCCAAATATAGGCCTACTACAGGGCTTCTACATGTCAACACACAGGCTATCCTTATCTATATTTGTCTGTTTGGTTAATATTTGTGCTCTCAATCTTGGATTTATGTTCTATGTTTAAAAAAAAATAATTAAAAATAGAGACATTTTCACACTGGCATTCATTCAGTGTTTATACAGTCCACTTGATTGTGTTGTCTTTAACACAAACCCTCACTATTGGCCCCCCTTTGACTAAAGCTGTGTGGTATTTGCTTAGCTTTTGTGCTTGTGTACCAAACCTCACTCTAGCTGGTGACCAAAGAACACCTGCCAATTTGTATGCGTCCTCTCAGTCACTTAGTTACTGGGTTATAACGGAGGCATTGTTATTGATTTGAAACGGTGAAAGTTATGATGTATTTCATTACCTACTTTTTAAGCCATGTGTTTTGTCATTCATTGTTGATATTGTCATGGCTTAACAGCCTCCATTGTTGTCTATGGAATAATACAGGACGTGTTCAATTTACTCAAATGGAGCACATGGTTGTTATTAATGAACACACTTAGTATTCAGTATATTCTCTATTTTGTCTGCCATTAGCCAGGGCTTCTCATTCTCTCACTTGTCCACAAATAAACCTCCACCAGGATATCACTGGCTGACTTTGCTATTTTGAGAGGTGTTTCATAAAGTACGGAGGTCAAGGGCTTAGCAAGCGTCTGTAAACATTCCTAAGTATTCTACATATTTGTTTAACAATGTTATTGAAAAAAAACTGGGCCGGAGTTTTCTACTAACATCTATGTTGGAAAACGGATCACTCCCTTACTTGACGTTCTCTTTCTCCATCCCCCTCAGCTTTGTACCATGCTCAGAAAGGATCCATGTGGCTGTGAGGGAGATGGCCACTCTGTTTCCTAAGGTAAGCTGGGATGACCTCAACAACAGAGACACCTCCTTTGTATGCAAGAGCCAGTGAGGGTTGTTTGTTTGGTAAACATGGATGGGAAATAAATGTCTTGCAGCTGTTGTTCTGTTAGATGTTGCACTCTTTTCTTCAGGGTGGAGATAATTTAGCACACACACAACGGCAGTAAATCTGCCCATTACTCTCGCGTTGAGGGCCTTTTATTGCCTATGTTTTGCCAACAGTATGTGACCCCTCCCTGCCTCCTCCTCAGAGGCCGTACTCTGACACAGTGAGAGGGTCCCTGCGGCTGCTCACCTCCAGTGCCAGCCGGCTCCAGGGGGAGTGCCAGAAGGCCACGCCCCACGACCCTTGCCCCTCCGACATGCAGCTGGTCACGCAGCAGGTCATCCAGTGCGCCTACGACATTGCCAAGGCTGCCAAACAACTCGTCACTGTGACAACCAAAGAAAACAGCAACTGATTTTTAACCCAAAGACGAACATCCCTCTTGGATATTTGAATATGTCATTATGGCTAATTTCAAGTTATCAGTGTTGCGTTATGTTATTATTTTTATGCCTCCATTTTTATTTAAAATGCTTAATTGGTCATAGTAGATTTCTAGTGAAGAACGTTTACAGAAAATGTACCTTCGGAAACATGGGTCAACCCAGGGATTTGTCCATGGGTTTGTCTGTTAAATATACTAATATTGCTGGAGTGTGACGACCTGCCTCTCTGAGATTACCTCATTGGAGACGTGCTAGTTACATTGAAGTTACTAAACAGTTTTGCAATGTTACACATTTAAACATTTCTGTGGCTGCTGGGGTGCTTGTCCTTGATGCTCTTCCCTATGCACCAATGACACGTGACTGTCCAAAGGTTTCAAACAGCATTTTAAGCAGTTAGCTTTTAACTTCTTATTCAATGCCAAACACATTGGGATTTTGAACATAAGTTAGTGGAATACTGCCTCATGAGTCATGATACGTCCATTACAAGGCTTTCGTCAAGGTATTTTCCATGAATGCCATTTCTATGTTTTATACTAAAGCCATAAAAGTGAGGACAACTGCCAAGCCAGTTTTCCATTGTTTCATTTTTCTTTTTGTAGTTTTGAGCAGAAGGTGTACCTCATACACATGCCCAATATACATTTTTATTTAGTGTTTAAAAAATATATAATTAAATCTCTCCCAAAGGGATACTCAAAATGGCCAACCCCAATTCTATAATTTGTGTTCTTTTTTTATGAAATAATGAAAATGTACAAACATATTCTGAATTCATACAACCCTAATCTATATTATATTTATGAACACAATATCTCTCACCTATCTAACAAAATATTTATTTTCATAAAATGTATGTTTAACAGTTAAGTCTCCTCATATATTCCGTGCTGTTTGAAGACATGCGAGAAGTTTTAATCTTGGTGGTATGTGTTTCCATATATATCCACCGGCAATAAGTTGTGCTCGTGATCTCTCTCTCTGTGTTGTGTGGGTGTGGTGCTAAACCCAGTCTATGCCTTTGTGTGTCCCATGCCTTGTATTGTCTTGATTATGCTGCTAATGGTCAAACATGTGCAACTAATACGGTGTTAAGATGTGTTAAAAGCATTGGTTCTGTATATGTAGTATGGACTATTTTATATTAGTCATGTATTGTCCAGGGATGTGGGAGTGATGATCAATTATGTGTGCCATTGAGTGTTATTATGAGCCCGACACAAGTCATAGTTATTGCCTTTGTGGTTTAAATACCTGCCTTTTTAAAGTAATAAACTTTACTTTATAACTCAACTGTTACAGTTTGTGTTAAATATATGAATACCTTGACTATTATGCTACACAGTTTGTGTGCTGTGGTGTGGCCGAGGTACCAGTCTGTTTACCTTCACACATTCCACTTGTACTCTGTGTCATATGCCAAAGATAAGATGTTTAGCATGACAATGAGTGAAATGATAGCTAAACAGACTGGTACCTTGACTAGTTGTGTATATATATTTTTATTTACATTTTTTTTTTTAATACAATTTTCCTTGAGCGGATGTTCGGGGGGAGGAACATAGTTAGAAATCATTTGTACATTGCAAATTGACCACAAGAATCCCAAACGGATATAGTATTTGACCAAAATGATCTTAACTTGATTGCTAACATGCACAACTTTGGGGATTGTATTAACTGTGTAATTAATGAAATACTATAAGGTGTTTTTTCCATTCAGGAAAGCTATGTCGAGTACATTTTGCTCCATCGCCTCCACATCCTGGACAGTATTCATAGGGAAATCACCCCCCTTGGTAGTACTGCTGTCGCTGTTACTACTGTCAGGTTGACTCTTCTTCATCCATGTCTGAGTCCGTCTGCAGATCAGAAATCTCCTCTACCTTTTTAAGTTTGATCTGAGCCTGTTCATAGGTTGCTGTGAAAAGAAAAACATTACGTATTTAGGCTGCTGATCTAGTGCAACATGTTGGTCTTTATGGTCATCTTAGCTGGTACCTAGTTGGGTTAACCTTTTGGGCCAGACATGGGCAAACCCATATGGGCTACAAAATGGGTCCCTATGGCAGCATTTACACAGGCAGCCCAATTCTGATGATCTTTTCCACTAATAAGATCAGCTCTTTTGCCAATAATTGGGTAAAAGATCAGAATTGGTTGCCTGTGTAAATGTAGTCAAATGGACCCTTTACCATTTGAATGGGCTCTAGTTGACATACAGTAACCTTAATCGCTTTTTTTTTTTCATTTGAAAATATTTATATTTTTTTGACCAGTCAGATGTCAGAATAAATTCAAGATCATGTCATTTAAATGTATCTGCTCAGTCTGTTCTAACAAACTGAGTTTAGTCAGCTCAATAATTGAACATGGTATTTATTTTATTTCAGTTAGTATAGGAGGCAAAATTTCAAATTTCAGTTTCATTTGGGTTAGTTTAAGTTTTTTTTATTTGATGAAATCTTTATATATTAAATCTTATAATTCCTCCAAAAATACTTGAATCCTTACTCAAGTTTGTTCGATTCCACTCAAAAAAATCCCCAACATATTACAGCATATGAATCTCGAATCATTTCCCAAGCAATTCCTGAACAATTCATCAGCTTTCTGCAACCAAAATGGCAGCCATCATATTAACCCTTCATGTGGAATACACATCGTCAGTCACAGGCTCAATTAGGAAATGTGTTGATGATGTACCCACAATAACAATCTGGACATACCCCAACCAAAAACCCTGGATTAATGGAGATATCCTTATAATGTCGAGAGCCAGTACTGCAGCATTCATGTCAGCAGAACGAACCCTGATGACGCAACGCAACGCATACAAGGCAAGCAGATAGGAACTCTGCAAAAAAATACAAATTCATTAGGGACGCAAAAACACAATACAGACTCGAACTTGAATTTATGTTCTCAGACTTGCATTGCATTTGGCAAGGACTACAGACTATCACAGAATACAAAGGCAAATCCAACTGTGCGGTGCCCACCTAAGCCTCCCTCCCAGACGAGTTTAACCCATTCTATGCTCACTTCAATGCAGACAACCGAGCCAAACAGGAAGAGTCTTGCTGCTCTGGACGACCGGGTGCTTTCATTTTCAGAGGCTGACGTTAGGAAAACTCTGAAGAGTGAACACTCACAAAGCCGTCGGCCCAGATAGCATCCCTGGCCACGTCCTCAGCGTGTGTGTTAACCAGCTTGCGGGCGTCTTCTTGCACATCTTCAATCTGTCCCTGCCCCAGGCTGCAGTCCCCACCTGCTTTAAGGAGACAACCATCATCCCAGTGCCCAAGAAACATAAGGTGACATGCCCAAATGACTATTGCCCCATGGCGCTCACCTCAATCATCATGAAGGCTTCGGGAGGCTGTTCATGGCCCACATCAAGGCCAGCATACCAGGCACACTGTACCCACTCTTGAGTCAATATGTGTTTAACCCCTTTGTTATGGCAAGCCTAAATAAGTTCACGAGTAAAAATGTTCTTAACAAGTAACGAAATTTGCATGGACTCACTCTGTATGCAATAATAGTGTTTAACATGATTGCCATACAACACTCCTTCCGTGGCCTCCAACTGCTCTTAAACGCTAGTAAAACCAAATGCATGCTTTTCAACCGATCGCTGCCTGCACCCGCATGCCCGACTAGCATCACCACACTGGATGGTTCCGACCTTGAATATGTGGACACCTATAAGTACCTAGGTGTCTGGCTAGACTGCAAACTCTCCTTCCAGACCCATATCAAACATCTCCAATCGAAAATCAAATCAAGAGTCAGCTTTCTATTCCGCAACAAAGCCTCCTTCACTCACGCTGCCAAGCTTACCCTAGTAAAACTGACTATCCTACCGATCCTCGACTTCGGCGATGTCATCTACAAAATCGCTTCCAACACTCTACTCAGCAAACTGGATGCAGTTTATCACAGTGCCATCCGTTTTGTCACTAAAGCACCTTATGCTACCCACCACTGCGACTTGTATGCTCTAGTCGGCTGGCCCTCACTACATATTCGTCGCCAGACCCACTGGCTCCAGGTCATCTACAAGGCCATGCTAGGTAAAGCTCCGCCTTATCTCAGTTCACTGGTCACGATGGCAACACCCATCCGTAGCACGCGCTCCAGCAGGTGTATCTCACTGATCATCCCTAAAGCCAACACCTCATTCGGCCGCCTTTCGTTCCAGTACTCTGCTGCCTGTTACTGGAACAAATTGCAAAAATAGCTGAAGTTGGAGACTTTTATCTCCCTCACCAACTTCAAACATCAGCTATCTGAGCAGCTAACCGATCGCTGCAGCTGTACATAATCTATTGGTAAATAGTCCACCCATTTTCACCTACCTCATCCCCACAGTTTTTATTTATTTACTTTTCTACTCTTTTGCACACCAATATCTCTCTACCTGTACATGATCATCTGATCATTTATCACTCCAGTGTTAATCTGCAATATTGGAATTATTCGCCTACCTCATGCCTTTTGCACACATTGTATATAGACTCCCCTTTTTTTCTACTGTGTTATTGACTTGTTAATTGTTTACTCCATGTGTAACTAACTCTGTGTTGTCTGTTCACACTGCTATGCTTTATCTTGGCCAGGTCGCAGTTGCAAATGAGAACTTGTTCTCAACTAGCCTACCTGGTTAAATAAAGGTGAAATAAAAATAAAAAAATGTTTTGAATGACTCTGTATCCCACACATACAATTATCTGTACAGTCGCACAGTCGAGCAGTGAATATCAAACACAGATTCAACCACAAAGACCAGGGAGGTTTTCCAATGCCTCACAAAGAAGCACACCTATTGGTAGATGGGTAAAAAAAAGAAGCAGACATTGAATATTCCTTTGAGCAAGGTGAAGTAATTAATTACACTTTGGTTGGTGTATCAATACACCCAGTCACTACAAAGATACAGGTGTCCTTGCCGCGATCCACATAAACAGGACTTCGGTAGAGAGAGTTTTAAGTTCTTAGGCGTCCACATCACCAAGGACTTGTCAGGGACTAACAAAATCACACTCTTGTCAAGAGGGCGCAACAGCGTCTCTACTTTCTAAGATGCCTGAAGAAATGCGGCCTGGTACGGGAATTTCTCCATCCATGACCGCAAGGCCCTCCAGCGGTTGATGAAGATGGCCCAGTACATCATTGGGACAGTACACCCACCCATCCAGCACATCTACATGAAACGGTGTCTGAGGAAGGCACTCAGCATCATCAAGGACCCCACACAAGCCAGTCAGGCAGATCGTATCCGATCATTAGGTCTGATATCAACAGTTTTCTATTTACAAGCCATCAGACTGTTGAACACTTGAAATGGACTGACCACCTGCTCTGATTCTCTGCCCCTTAACACACATGTACTCGCTCATGCACACACCCACATTACACTACCGTTCAAAAGTTTGGGGTCACTTAGAAATGTCCTTGTTTTTGAAAGAAAAGCATATTTTTCGTCCATTAAAATAACATGAAATTAATCAGAAATACAGTGTAGACATTGTTAATGTTGTAAATTACTATTGTAGCTGGAAACGGCTGAATTTTAATGGAATATCTACATAGGCGTACAGAGGCCTTTTATCAACAACCATCCCGCCTGTGTTCTAATGGTACGTTGTGTTAGCTAATCCAAGTTTTTCATTTTAAAAGGCTAATTGATCATTAGAAATCCCTTTTACAATTATCTTAGCACAGCTGAAAACTGTTGTTCTGATTAAAGAAGCAATAAATCTGGCCTTCTTTAGACTAGTTGAGTATCTGGAGCATCAGCATTTGTGGGTTTGATTACAGGCTCAAAATGGCCAGAAGCAAAGACCTTTCTTCTGAATCTCGTCAGTCTATTCTTGTTCTGAGAAATTAAGGCTGTTCCATGCGTGAAATTGCCAAGAAACTGAAGATCTCGTACAACGCTGCAAACTAGCTCTAACCAGAATAGAAAGAGGAGTGGGAGGCCCCAGTTTACAACTGAGCAAGAGGACAAGTACATTAGAGTGTCTTGTTTGAGAAACAGACGCCTCAAAGTCCTCAATTGGCAGCTTCATTAAATAGTACCCGCAAAACACCCGTCTCAACATCAACAGTGAAGAGGCGACTCCGGGATGCTGGCCTTCTCAACCCATTTAAAATTGATACAGGGCCCATTTGGTACCCATGTTGTAGCCCACATGGGTTTGCCTGTTTGTGACCCAAATGGTTTTCCTGATTGAGTCCCAATCCTCATTCCTGAAAAATAACACAAGATTTGCTCACTTACAGCCCGTTAAAAAGTATTCCCATTTGGGACCTACATGTAACCCACATGGGTTTGTCCATGTCTGACCCAAAAGGTTACCCAGTTGCTAATTTTGAAAGTACCATACTTTATTCCAAATTACTTCTCAGATGTAATTATTTGCAAACAGGGACAATTCCGTTGCAAACTGGACACGCTGATTTGGCATTGGAGAAATGTGATAAAATTAACACATAGGCCTTTCTCTCTGTCCATTATCCCGTAATATGTAAAAAATGATGTAGAATTGCACGACGTTTTTATAAAATGCTATTTTTCCCGGACCTGCAAATATGATGATAGATTCATGCAATGCTTTTACTATAAATTAGATATTTCCACTACTACTCTTAGTACAACGAATAACCGTTTTTAAAACTGCATATGTAAGGCTTGCTCAGTCCATGAAGGTAGAATGTTTCAATTCTAGCGTATCTCACGCAAACATTTTTTCTTTCACTTTCTAACACCTGTTGATGACGTGAAACGATCAGGGCGCGCCCCCTGCCAAGTCAGTGTGCGTTGCCAGAGTATACAGTTGCCTTGCCGTAGGCGTAGAAGACAGTGAACACGGAAGACAGTTCCGGGTTTATTATTCACAGACAGCAGTCGTTATCATTCTGTAGTTAGTCACATATCATTTCAGAAAACGATGTCACTTTTAATGGATAACCAATTTGGAGAACTTCCAGTCGACAAATCAGTGGATACAAAGTTCTTTCTGGAGTCAGTGGCATATCTTCCGCCTTTTTTTGGTGAGTACAGAAGTACACCTGAACGGTCGGTAGACGACCTGTAGCCTATCACATTCATTGGTCTTCATGAAACTGGAGAGGCGCTCAAGTTGTCTCACAGTCACCGATACCTTAGAAAATGTCGTCACTTCATTTTCTTTTTGTTTCACTTTTCATGATTGTCCTCCCCTATAGCAACATTTAGAAATACACGGAACTAAATTAAAAACAATCAACTTAAATGTGTATTTAGTCTAAGAAACCAACACAGGTTTGACTAAGTTGGCTAGACAGTGCCATTGACCTTGTTGAATAAACAACATATGACGTTGAGTAAGTACAGCGCCGTTATAATCGCTTTGTTAACGACAGAGTTGCATAAAGATGACCATCACCCAACCGAATAGAGTAGGCCTACCATAATAACCTGTTATTACATTTTGAATGATCCGCAAATAAACTCTTTGTGGGTGGCTCAATCACAGGCTCATTTTGAGATTTAAATGCGCTAGTAGTGTCTGTGTGGTAACAACCTTCCACGATGTTGTTTTTACATATTGGAAATGTCAAGGAATAATCTTAACATAAAGTGTAATAATCTGATTTTAAAACCAAGGAAGTATTGAGGTGGTGAAACCAAAGTGCAAGAGGGGCCATGTGAATTAGTATGCAGCTGCTGTAGCTCTTCTCTCTCTCCTCCCACACTGCCTGCTGCATTGGCCTCCTTGTGACTTTAGACTTGAATGGACCCTTTTCTCTATTGATTGCCCAACAAGAAACTTTCATATAATTCACATAAGCATTGTGGGAGAATAAGTGTCATTTCTATTCTATTCTTTCCTTCCCCAAGGATGTTTCTCCGGCTATATCCAAGATGCTGTGTCTGCATTTACTCATAACTGCTTGGTTGCATTTCAATCCAATGTTTTGTCCCTCTCTTTCTTCTTTCCAGACTGCCTGGGGTCAAAAGTATTTGTTCCTATCAAATCAGACATCAGTGGCAATATAACAGTAAGTATATTTTCCACACCCTCTAATTGTGCCTTGAAATAAGAGTGATCCTACAGCAACAAATGCCTACATCTATACATTTTGTTGTTAATAATTTCCTTCCAGAAAATCAGAAGTGTGTATGACAAGGACCCTGCCAAGTATGCAACACTACAGCAGATAGTGGAGTCAGAGAAGGAGGCATATGGCACAGAGTGGCCCAAAGTGGGAGCCACCTTGGCCCTGATGTGGCTGAAGAGGTGAGCTCAGAATCATCTCACCTGAATGTGTTTAAGGCTGTGTTTACAGTGGTAGCCCAATTCTGATATTTTCTTTCACTAATTACTCTTTTGACCAATCAGATCAGTTCTGAAGAATATCTGATTGTGGTTGGTCAAAAGATCAGAATTGCGATGACTAGAGGCTGTGAAATGGTGTTCTTATTTCTAGATAGAGATCTGCACGTCATGAATAATGTTGTGACTGAAATTAAATGAGTTAAGCTGATTGTCCTCTCTCCTGCAGAGGCCTCCGTTTCATCCAGATCCTGCTTCAGAGCTTGGCAGATGGAGAGAAAGATGAGAACAACCCTAACCTCATCCGTGTCAATATCAACAAAGCCTACGACCAGGCCCTGAAGAAATACCACGGCTGGCTAGTGCAGAAGATCTTTAAGGTGAGACCATGTGACTACAGTCATGTGGTAGCATAGTCTTGAACTCCTAGCCTTTTACTTGTGACTTGGTGTTCTACTGAACCCTGGTTCTCAAGCACCTCTGAGTGTATTGATTTCATATTGAACTTAATTTCTACATGTAATAACTGAAAACGACAGATTGAATTTGAATGTAGATGAACTGCCCAGCTAAGGTGTAGTAACTATGTAACAACTGGATTTCTCTTTGTCCCCTCCAGGCGGCATTGCTTGCAGCACCCTATAAGTCAGACTTTATAAAGGCCCTGTCAAAAGGTCAAGAGGTCAGAGAGGAGGACTGCATGGCTAGTGTACGCCAGTTCCTCATCAATTACACGGCCACAGTGGATGCAATCTATGAGATGTACACAACGCTGAATGCAGAGCTGGACTATAGTGTTTGATGTCCCCCATACTGGACCACAGCAGCATCCTGCGTGTTATTTTCTTTCAGTCTTCTATTTTTCATCCTTTCTCTCAGGTTATGGAACTTTCCAGCTTATGAGGATTGAGGACTTTATTTCAATGACGCTGTTTTTATTCTTATCACCATTTGTATTATTAATTTCACGTCCCTCCTTTTAAGTCTCTCCCTACTAAATGTTGACGGTTTGGCCCCAGGTGAGTTGCTACTGGATGGAAAGTGGCATATTCCGTGTTGAGTCTGTTATAAATTCAAGAAATGTAAAAATTGCAGGAATGTTACAGGTCTAGCACAACTCTTGTTGTGTAAGCCCATTAAGCGGTCTGCTGCAGTTACACATGATCCACCATCAGGTAAGAGACATTTAGAAGTGATACCCAGAGAGCTGGTCAGTGTTATTCTAGTACTGTATCTCTCTTTGTGGGAGGGAAGAGTGTATCTGCTGATGATACAAGACTCATGAAATCCCTACTGTAACTACCCTGAAACGTGAGATAGTACCCTCACTGCCCTGTAGCTATGGGAAGAGTTAACTACCCCGTGCCTTTAGAGATTATAACCAGCATTAGTGGTTTTAATGCTTAGTGCCGTCTGTTGTGTGATGTTTTGTTTGTGGCTTCTGCATGTTTGTTTGAACAAATGTAAATGTAAATGTAAACTGAATCTTTAGTTGAGTAGGGTTGCACTTCCTTCATGTCTTTTTGAAATACATATTTTCAATCCATTTAATTTGTTCGACACATTTTGCATTTAACATTTTAGCCATTTAGCAGATGCTCTTATCCAGAGGGACTAACAGTTAGTGCAAAAAATAAATAGCAGCTATCAGCAAATGCAGTGCTAGACAATGCCAAACAGTATTTGGCACATACATTTACATGTCAGTTTCATTCACTATTGGGGTGTTGCACTTCATGTGATTTTGAAAGCTTGCTGTAATAGCAACATTTTATTTGACTTCAGAAAGTGTATTGTTTCTGAAATAGTACTGTATTTCCTAATTGTTGGAATAACATTTATTGGCTCAAATCAGTTCAAAGAGCATGGTCAATGCAATCTAATTATTTATTTGTGAGATACATGCTTGTGTTTGTCCTGTATGTATACCTGGAATATGATGATGTGCATTGATAACATTGAAGTGATTTTTTAGGTCAATCACGATCAAAACATCCCACCACCTGAACAGCTTCTTCCCCCATGCCGTGGCCCTTACCAACCGGTCACAATGATCTCCTCATTCAAGGACTAGGCACTGTTTACTATTCATCCAAGGACGATGCACCCTGCACTTTCATAGAACTGCACATTACTCCCAGTGTGGTCATCTGCTGCAATAGCCAATCTGTGACAAGGATCGATGAGTTGTGACTTCCGATATGCCATTCTGCACACCACTGTTGTACTGTACTGCACCATTATTTGTGTTTGTGGACCGCCTGTTAGTTTGCACAATTCTTGCCATTCTCCTTCGACCTCACTCATCAACGAGCTGTTATCGTGCGCCATTGCGCGCATGTTGATTTTGTCCCCCCACACCATACGTGTTCAGGACACACTCTGAACCAACAATATTAATTTGGGGACAGGTCAAAAAGCATTAAACATTTATGGAAATTTAGCTAGCTAGCATGCTGTTGCTAGCTAATTTGTCCTGGGGTATAAACATAGGGTTTTTATTTTACCTGAAATGCACAAGGTCCTCTACTATGACAATTAATCCACAGATAAGGGTAAAAGTTTGTTTTCTAGTAATCTCTCCTCCTTCAGACTTCTTCTTTGGACTTAATACTGTATGGCAGTTGGCAACCAACTTTAAGGTACATTACCACAACCAACTGGACTGGAAACCTCAGTTCACCTGTCAATCACCCACATGGGTATATGCTCTTAAAAACCAACGAGGAGATGGCATGTGGGTATATGCTCCTAAACCCCAATAAGGAGATGGGAGAGGCAGGACTTGCAGCACATCAAGCGTCACAAATAGAACTAAGTTCTATTTTAACACTTGGCTACACAGACGCTCGTTGACACCCGTGAGCAGTGTGGGTGCAATGGTTGAATGACATTTATTTTGCAGCGCTTGCGGTCCGATCAGCATGTAAGTCGCTTAGGTCACTTGTTTTGCCCATTGTAACGTTCAATCGAACAGTAACTGAATGCCTCGATGCCTGTCTGCTTGCTTTATATACTAGCAAGCCACGGCCATGTGACTCACTCTGTAGGAGCGATCCATTTTTGTGAACAGGCCGGTGAGTGTATATTTCCCTTATAGCATATCATCCCGTAAATGGATTTATTCATACATCTATACATGTACAATTCATAATGTAGCTTATAGTGTAGTCTGTCGTTTTTAGCGTGGTGTTCATTGTCTACATACTGTATGTGGATATATGTGTGTGTATATTCTGTTTGTCTGTATATTCTGTTTATTGTGGCAGCACCATTTCACAGAGTCAAATTCCCGTACATGCTAATGTATTTGGCTAGTAAAGGTGATTCTGATTTCACTGAATAATCTGTAGATTTCTATATACATATTGCATTTTTAAGATTTAAGGGGGTTCTGTGTATTGAGTCACGTTAGTGTCTTTCATCACTTCATACTTAAACCAGCTACTGCCTCTATCCGTCATAAGAAGCAATTCACTTGTCAACCTCATGGAGGAGACATTTACTAAATGTTAGTTCATTGATTGTGACCTTCTCATGGGATGCAGTTGCAACTTTTATCCAAAAGCGGTCACCTGTTTGTTTACACGCAACAAAACTACTATGTAGTTAGAAGAAATAAAATAGTTAGATACTTAGACAAATGTCACACAATGGTACAATAATCGACAATAAAACACATTGCAGATCACTAAAATAGAGTTGATACAAAACATTCATAGTCAATCATGGTACATATCAGTTATAATACATGATGTAATCTAAACAAAAATTTACAATTTTGTTACCTGATAAAATATATTTTCTTTCATTATTTTAATCTAGACCGTTAAAAAGATAATTTTGGCTGGACAGTTGATGGAAAATGATCATCCCTAATGTCATTGTATAACATGTAAAGTACTGTATGTATGCGCTGTAGATAAAGGGGCATAAAATACTGGAACACTTTCATACTCCACATTTACTCTGCATCTTTATTTCCAATAGCATTATGCAGTCAAGATACTCGGATGACTGCTCTAATGAGATCTTTCCTTTTTCACCAATCCCATTTGACCAATACTTTCCCCCTATTCCACTGACTCACATCCCGTTTCCTTCCCTTTCCCCTTCTTCCTCCATGATCTCCCCTCTCTCGCTGTCCCTGAGGGACCCTGGTGGTGCTAGAGGATAGAGTGGCTCCTATCCCTCTGATCTTGTGCTGTTCAGGGCGAACAGGCCCTGTAATCCTGCAGGTTTATCAGCACAACTGCCTCAGGTTCAGCCAGGAACCAGGGCAGACGGGGAGGAACAGGACGGGAAGCCCCAAAGCAAGGCAGACAAAACACAAGAGACTAGGGCCTCACTAACAGCTCCACCTTTTCAACAGGCCTACTCAACACATAAACACTTTGAAGAAACAGCTTAATCAACAGCCCCTATTTCCAGCAGGGGTGTCAAACATGCAGCCCCCAATCTGATTTATTGCGACCCCCATTTGTGCGCCTAACATGTATGAATAAAATAAAATAAAAATCCAATGAGATGTTATTTGTCACATGCTTCGTAAACATGCTTTGACTAACAGTGAAATGATTACTTACGGCTCCTTTTCCATCAATGCAGAGTTAAAGATAAAAAACCAGAAATAGTGACACAAGGAAAAAAATACACAGTGAATAACAAGTAAAAATAACATTGCTATAGACAGGGAGTACTAGTGCAGAGTTGATGTGCAGGAGTACGAGGTAAATTAAAGGACCTACAGTTGAAGTCGGAAGTTTACATTTATTGAGTGTATGTAAACTTCCCGACCCACTGGGAATGTGATGAATGAAAAGCTGAAATTATTTTCTCTACTATTATTCTGAAATGTCACATTCTTAAAAATAAAGTGGTGATCCTAACTGACCTAGAACAAGGATTAAAAGTCGGGAATTGAGAAAAACTGAGTTTAAATGTACTTGGCTAAGGTGTATGTAAACTTTAGACTTCAACTGTATACACACACACACACACACACCTCTTTAAAGGATGCACTAGCTCCAAGCTACCCCACACCGTTGGAGCCATTCTGTAATAAAAGCTACTAAATAGAATAGAATCACCCTTTCAAATAATAACAAAAAAGCATCCAGTTTCAACAGCCAACAGTAAATCCTTAGGCAGCGATGCTATAATCATGTAATAGACATGCTGTTTCAATGATTAAATATATATATATATATATCACACACAGTGCCAGTCAAGAGTTAGAACACCTACTCATTCAAGGGTTAGTGTTCATTTTTACTATGTTCTACATTGTAGAATAATAGTGAAGACAACACAACTATGAAATTACACACATGGAGTCGTGTAGTAACCAAAAAAGTGCTAAACAAATCAAAATATATTTAATATTTGAGAATCTTCAAAAGTAGCCACCATTTGCCTTGACAGTTTTGTACACTTTTGGTATTCTCTCAACCAGCTTCCTGAGGTAGTCACCTGGAAGGTATTTCAATTAGCAGAGGGAGCACCCCCGTAACCAAAACGACGGGACAGTAGTGGAGAGGGTGGAAAGTTTTAAGTTCCTCAGCTTACACATCACGGACAAACTGAATTGGTCCACCCACACAGACAGCGTGGTGAAGAAGGCGCAGTAGCGCCTCTTCAACCTCAGGAGGCTGAAGAAATTCAG
Source organism: Oncorhynchus keta (assembly GCF_023373465.1). Taxonomy (NCBI): domain Eukaryota; kingdom Metazoa; phylum Chordata; class Actinopteri; order Salmoniformes; family Salmonidae; genus Oncorhynchus; species Oncorhynchus keta. The sequence goes on from NC_068432.1 coordinate 34,979,900, forward strand.
CTTGTCACCAAAAGCATTCACAAACTTTTACAGATGCACAATCGAGATCGAGAGCATCCTGTCAGGCTGTATCACTGCCTGGTACGGCAACTGCTCCGCCCACAACCGTAACGCTCTCCAGAGGGTAGTGAGGTCTGCACAACACATCACCGGGAGCAAACTACCTGCCCTCCAGGACACCTACACCACCCGATGTCACAGGAAGGCCATAAAGATCATCAAGGACAACAACCGGGTGGTTGAACAGCCACTGCCTGTTCACCCCGCTATCATCCAGAAGGCGAGGTCAGTACAGGGTCTTCAAAGCAGGGACAGAGAGACTGAAAAACAGCTTCTATCTCAAGGCCATCAGACTGTTAAACAGCCACCACTAACATTGAGTGGCTGCTGCCAACATACTGACTCAACTCCAGCCACTTTAATAATGGAAAAATGTATGTACATTTTTTTTTATCACAAGCCACTTTAAACAATGCCACTTAATATAATGTTTACATACCCTACATGACTCATCTCATATGTATATACTGTACTTGATACCATCTACTGCATCTTGCCTATGTCGTTCTGTACCATCACTCATTCATATATCTTTATGTATATATTCTTCATCCCTTTACACTTATGTGTATAAGGTAGTTGTTGTGAAATGGTTAGGTTAGATTACTCGTTGGTTATTACTGCATTGTCGGAACTAGAAGCACAAGCATTTCGCTACACTCGCATTAACATCTGCTAACATTGTGTATGTCATGTGTATGACAAATACAACTTGATTTGATTTGAATTAACAGATGTCCCTTGTTAAAAGTTCATTTGTGGAATTTCTTTCCTTCTTAATGCGTTTCAGCCAATCAGTTGTGCTGTAACAAGGTATGGGTGGTATACAGAAGATGGCCCTATTCAGTAAAAGACCAAGTCCATATTATGGAAAGAACAGCTCAAATAAGAAAAATGACAGTCCATCATTACTTTAAGACATGGTCAGTTAATCTGGAGAATTGAAGACTTTGAAAGTTTCTTCAAGTGTAGTCACAAAAACCATCAAACTCCATGATGAAACTGGCTCTCATGAGGACCACCACAGGAAAGGAAGACCCAGAGTTACTTCTGCAGCAGAGGATAAGTTCATTAGAGTTACCAGCCTCAGAAATGGGCAATTAACTGCACCTCAGACTGCAGCCCAAATAAATGCTTCACAGAGTTCAAGTAACAGATATCATCTGTTCAGAGGAGACTGCATGAAATCAGGCCTTCATGGTCAAATTGCTGCAAAGAAACCACTACTAAATGACACCAATAAGAATAAGAGACTTGCTTGGTGCAAGAAACATAAGAAATGGACATTAGACCGGTGGAAATCTGTCCTTTGGTCTGATGAGTCCAAATTTGAGATTTTTAGTTCCAACCGCCGTGTCTTTGTGAGACGCAGAGTAGGTGAACTGATGATCTCGGCATGTGTGGTTCCCACTGTGAAGCATGGAGGAGGAGGTGTAATGGTGCTTTGCTGATGACACCATCTGATTTATTTAGAATTCAAGGCACACTTAACCAGCATGGCTACCAAAGCATTCTGCAGCAAAACGAAATCCATTCTGGTTTGCGCTTAGTGGGACTATCATTTGTTTTTCAACAGGACAATGACCCAACACACCTCCAGGTTGTGTAAGGGCTACTTGACCAAGAAGGAGAGTGATGGAGTGCTGCATCAGATGACCTGGCCTCCACAATCACTCGACCTCAACCCAATTGAGATGGTTTGGGATGAGTTGGTTTGCAGAGTGAAGGAAACGCAGCCAAGTGCTCAGCATATGTGGGAACTCTTTCAAGACTGTTGGAAAAGCATTCCAGGTGAAGCTGGTTGAGAGAATGCCAAGAGTGTATAACGCTGTTATCAAGGCAAATGGTGGCTACATTCAAGAATCTCAAACAAAGTATTTTGATTTGTTAAACACTTTTTTGGTTACTACATGATTCCATATGTGTTATTTCAAAGTTTATGTCTTCACTATTATTCTACGATGTAGAAAATAGTAAAAATAAAGAATAACCCTTGAATGAGTAGGTGTGTCAAAACTTTTGACTGGTACAGTAAGGTAGTAAGTAAGGCAGTAAGGCACTAAGTAAGGCAGTAGTCGTAGTCATAGTAGTATCTGTCAGCGATGGAACCTTACTGGCCAGCTTCAGTCCAACAACCTCTCTATATGCAGTGGACTCCTCCTTTCTCTAAAGCATAGTGCTGCCTAGCGATCTTCTTTCCTACTCTAGTCCATTCTGGAATACAGATGAAAGTGGTAAGGGTGTTGTGTGGATAAAGACATGTACAAGATCTCAATGTTCTGTACGTGTTCAGAGATGTGAGATGGGTTGATTGGGTTGTTAGCAGATAGGTCACAAAGCTGATTAGCCTCTGACCCTTGGGTCACTGTACTAAGCCTTGAGTATATTTAGAGGACCCAGAGGCTCAGAGAAACAAAACGTTTGTGTTGGGTCTTTCTACAATCTCTCCCCCATGTTCTTTCTCTCGCAATAGATATGAAACGCACCCTAGCATAATTAAATACAAATATTAAACTTAGGACCACTTGGAATTAACATTTTTGCTTCTTTGTATTTTCTGAATGCAGTTGTGTCTTACTGCTTTTTTTTGCCTGTAGTGTTTCAACTTGTACACCTAAAAACTAAAATAAAGTGCTGGGATTAGAAGGAAAAAAATATTTATTTGACAATCTTAATTAAGAATAGGAGAATGGGTATGGGAGTCTAGGGTTATGCATGTACTCATGTAAATGTAGTCATTTCAACATGTTTGTAGAGTTAAATACCTGTTAAATATTGTAATTGCACTTCATAATCATTGAGTCATTTATGTACATTGTCAACCAACAGAATCCTGACTGACTGGTAGAAGAAAAAAATCCTATTTGACAGTGCAGACATATAAGAGATTCTTTATATAGCCATACTTCTCAGGCATCAGATAGACCACTACAAAGAAACTACATCTTATTTTCAGAAAGAAAACATTGACAGAAAAGCAGTGAATTATACTGTAAGAAATGCCTGTTCTCCAGTGATCTGTAAGGGACACCTCTCCAGTAAACTCGACTCATTTGTAAACCAATGATCTACCATGGAATACTTCAATGTGATAGTCATGCCTTCAGTTTGAAAACACATTTCTCCTGTCTCCGGAAAACTATTGGAGGGACTCCTGTTGATTAAGGTAGTATTTTTGTGATTGATGACCTAAATGATGAATGTCAACCAAAGCTAAGAGCAAAATGTGAACAAATCAGAGAATCAAATGACACATCCCGTCCCCAAAGTCCCAGTGCCGTTTTAGGTAAAACATGACAACTCTGTCATTCCATCAAACATTAACGTGATGGCTAGCAGATCTCTTGCTTGTGACATGGGGCCTAGCAACAGCGTGGTAACAGAGTCATAATTGTAGAGAAGACAACAAAAACATAAAGGTCAATCATTATATAAAGACATTAGCCTCCATTAGCAGCCAACATAGGCACAACCTAACAAAAATACAAAAACATTCAAGATAAAGTTTCTTTTGAAAATAAAAAACGGTTCCCTGACACATTTCCCCATGTCTAAATCGACCCATTTTTGCCGTTCTTACAGCAGTGCATTATAATCAGTGGCCTTTATTGGTAAATTAAGGGTTAAATAAAAACAAGCTGACAGTCTGGAGGCCTGGAGTTGGGCCTTTGTATGCCCCTGGAGGCCTGGAGTTGGGCCTTTGTATGCCCCTGGAGGCCTGGAGTTGGGCCCTTGTATGCCCCTGGAGGCCTGGAGTTGGGCCCTTGTATGCCCCTGGAGGCCTGGAGTTGGGCCCTTGTATGCCCCTGGAGGCCTGGAGTTGGGCCCTTGTATGCCCCTGGAGGCCTGGAGTTGGGCCCTTGTATGCCCCTGGAGGCCTGGAGTTGGGCCCTTGTATGCCCCTGGAGGCCTGGAGTTGGGCCCTTGTATGCCCCTGGAGGCCTGGAGTTGGGCCCTTGTATGCCCCTGGAGGCCTGGAGTTGGGCCCTTGTATGCCCCTGGAGGCCTGGAGTTGGGCCCTTGTATGCCCCTGGAGGCCTGGAGTTGGGCCCTTGTATGCCCTAAGTATGTACCATTTTCTAGTTGTATTTTTTTTGCACTTTGTAAAGGGCATTAGGAGGATTGCCTGCGCATCACCTTTTCACCTTATTTCAAATGACAACATTCTGAAATGGTTTAAAAATTCAACAGTGGACAGATTGAGAAAAAAAACAAGCTTCAAAACACATTATTCTGAGGAACAAATGTGGCAGATGTGAACTGATTCTCTGATTGATCAACAAATCCTCCGTAAATGAAAACATTAAGACATCAAATAAGATGACCCTGCAGGTCAGTCATGATTATCATTACCCTTTTAAGGTTTACAACACTTGGTCAATTCCAAACCACATAGCCCTGTACCAATACAACACACACGTTAAATAAAAAGGTGCCGTTTCTCATTCTGAGGTGGTCTCTTCAAAATTACACACCTGCATCCATGGAGTTCCTGTTTTACAGAATATTTCAGTCCGAGTGCCCTGTGTGGACACATCCTGTCTTATCTGAACACAGGCAGCTGGACGTGGGTGTGCTGTAGGTTGTGGTCTAGTAGCCTTGGCATCCCCACCGCCTCGTAGCCCCGCCCCAGCATGCTCTCCTTGATGCAGGGCGGGTGGAGATCACTGATCAGGCACTCCAGAGACTGCAGGCTGCTGCTCAGCACAGAAGTGTGGCACAGGCTGGTGCTGGGCAGCCCACAACAGAGGCCTAAGCTTTGGTCTGTGGCGTAGACCTGGGGGTGAGGATGGTGGTGGGGGTTGAGCTGGTGGTTGGGGTGATGGTGAGGGTGAGGGTGGGGTTGGGAGAGCCCCATGTCTCTGGCCCGGCCCATAGAGGAACCAGGCACCAGCTCCTGAGGGTTGTAACAGTCACTGTCCGGGGTGACCAGAAAACTGTTCCAGGGAGGGGCGAAGTACTGGCCCACAGAGAACTCCCCATGCATAGCAGCACAGTTCAGAGGGGAGGAGCTAACCCGGTCCTGCCCAATCCCTGCCCCGTTAGTGCCTGCACTGAGGGGATGGCGCCTATAGGAGAGCTGTGCTGAGCAGGCCAAAGGGAGACAGGTCTCTGGAGAGCGGCTGACCACGGCCCCTCCCCCGCTGCCCATCCGAGCATTGTTGTACATCCTTAGCGCCCCCTGTTGGTAGTGCTGCTGCTGTTGGTGGTGCTGCCATATGCTATAGTCCACTCTCTCCAAGTAGCCAGCCTGGGCCATGTCTGCGCTCTGGGTGGGCAGCACAGCCCCGGAGTACGCTAGGCTGCTCTGGGGCACCACTCCCCAGGTAAAGCCAGAGTCTGAGCTGGCCACAGCAGCCACAGCCTGGCGTGAGGGGCTTGGCTGGGCCTCTCCCCCGTGCTGCAGGGCCTGGCTGTGGGAGTGTCTGTTCATCTGCCTCAGTAGGCTCTGGACGTCCAGGTCCGACTGAGAGGCCAGAGTCTGTCCTACTGGGGTGGGGATGACAGAGGCAGCAACAATGATATTAGAGGGAACAGCCATTTTGGGCCCGTCAGGAGGCTTGCAGGAGCCCATGTGGTAGCTCTTCTGCTGCCCGTGTCTGTTGTTACTGAGAGGGTTGTATGGTGCCACTGCAGTTTGGGCAGGGGAATGTTTAGTCCTCTTGCCCTCAGAGTTTTTCAGCACGCCTTTGACCACGGAGACGGTGGCCTTTACAACACCCAGTAGGCCCTGGTAGCCTCCTGAGTAGGGACTGTAGTGCTGGGTGCATGTGGTGTCCAGGCCGTTGACAGTCCTGTTCAGCTGTTTGTGCTGCGGCACTCTGATGTTGGATGGGAAGATCTTGATGGACAGGGGACTGCTGGCCGTCTTCTGGGCAAAGGCATCCAGCTCTGCAGGGGATGGATACCGAGGGCCATTCATGGAGGACAGCTCACCTGCAACATAAACAAAGAAAGAAACGGTTAGCCTATACTTCCTTAAGATCTAGCTTATACAAAGTGCCTGGTTATAAAGTACAAGAGTAGGCTAGACGATACTTGCCAGCTGGGACTAAAATAAAGAAAATCAGTATATCAATTGACCTATCCATATAGGCCAAAACACTCCTTGTGATAAATATTCCAACAGATAAAGCGTGTCAAAACAGAGAACACAATGTCCAAGGACCAGAGACGAGAAGAATAGCCCAATAAAAACACTTATTGTAACGTCTCCTCCATTTCCCTTTCACACTCTCCAGTTTCACCTCCCTCCCTTTAGGAAGATGAACCGTTGACATCTGCATCTCTTTTAAACTCATTATTGGGAGGGAGACACCTCCGGCACGTTTTGAACAGTGCTTTATGAAATAAATTCCAACCCAGAATTGGATTACCCTGGGAAATCAGGGAGGAGAGCAGGAGGCAGCCGGGTACAGAAGAAAATACCATTTTGTCGCAGCGGCTCAAGTGGGATTCATTTGGTGACATTTGGCCATGAAACTAGTGTCAGATGTGCCGAGTTAAAAGCTGTGGATGGATGTTAAGAAATGACAGCTGTACTGTGTGTTCCCCGTTTCTACTGTAGGCCAATCTAAACCCAATCCTAATGTTGTGGTTTCTCAAAGCCTGAAAGACAATAGAAAATCTGATGAAAAGGAATAAAAATATATTTTTTCTCATCTCACGATTACATCTTTAAAAATGTAATTGGTGAACAAGTTTTACCATGTAGCTCACATCCAACCATGTCTAATGAGACTTGAATATGAAGATAGTCGTCATGGCCAAAAATAATGGCACCCATGCACTTTTTTTAATTAACTCACAATTTTCTCTAACAAGTTGAAATTGACTAAAGTATTTGGTCTCCAGAATTCTTTATTTCACTGTTAATATTGATTCAGAACTTAATGTATCCATTTAAATCAGAAAATAAACAGAAATGGCAGACACTTGACACCCGAGACTTAATATTTGGTAGCACAGCCTTCAGTCAAAATAACTGCAATCAAGCACTTCCTACAGCCATCGATGAGCTTCCTGCACCTCTGTACTGGCAGTTTGTCCCTCTCCTCTTGTGCAAACTGCTCCAGTTCTCCCAGATTTGAAGGGTGCCTTCTCCCAACTGCTCTCCACAAGTTCATGGAATTCAGATATGGACTCATTGCTGGCCACTTCAGAACAGTCCCGCATTTAGTATTGAACCATTCCTGGGTGCTTTTTGAAGTGTGTTTGGGGTCAATGTCCTGCTGATAAAACCTTTTACAGAGACACAGTGCCAGAGGAAGCAAAGTAATCCCAAATCACTGAACCTCCATGTTTGACTTTAAGGAAGGTATGCTTTTCATTGAAGGCTTCATTTTGTTGTTTTCTGTAAACAGAGATCGCGCGCTTTACAAAAAAAAAAAAAAACTCTAATTTGGTCTCATCTGTCTACAGGACATTCATCCAGAAGGATTTTGCCATGTTCATGTGTGTTGTGGAAAATTTCAGTAAGGCTTTCTTATTTCTCTCTCTCTCTCAGCAGTGGGGTCCTCTTGGGTCTCCTACCCTGTCATTGAGCTGGCGACGGATGGTACGGGTTGAAACAGTCGCACTGTGTGTCTGAAAGTCAGCTTGAATCTTTGTGGCAGTTGATGGAGGTGCTTTCTCCACCATTCCAACAATCCTTCGCTGCAATTTTCCATCAAGGTGCTCTCTTGCGGCCACATCCAGGAAGTTGGCTACACTGGCATGGGCCTTAGACTTCTTGATAACATTATGTATGGTGGAAAAAGGAACATCAAGGTCTCTGGAGATGGACTTGTAGCCTTGAGATTGTTCCTGCTTGGCTACAATCTTGTGTCTGACCTCATTTTCTCCATGCTCATTGCGGTACACACAGCGACACAAAAACAGGAGAATGAGACCTTTTCTCGATTCAAACTGGTTGAATGCGATTTTTACATGCATTCAATTCAAATCAAACTTTGTCACATGCGCCGAATACAACAAGTGTAGACCTTACTATGAAATGTTTACTTACAAGCCCTTAACCAACAGTGTACCTCAAAAAGATTGACCAAATAAACTAAAGTAAAACAATAAAAAGTAACAATGTAATGACCTAGTTCACGATCTCTATGGCTTCCACAACATGTGGCCAGTCTTTAGGCATTGTTAAAGGATTGGGAGAAACAGCACTTTCAATGAGAGGCCAGTGGAAATTTCCAGAAATGAATCCAGCGCGTGACCGGGAGCACGCCTTTCTTGTTTCTCCTTTTCTATTGACCAAGCTATTGTCCGGTTGAAATATGATCAATTATTTCTGACAAAAACAACAAGGATTGATTATAAACATCGTTTGACTGGTTTCTACAAACTTTTATGGTACTTTTTTTAAATTTTTTATAATGAGTTTTTGAATTTGGCACTCTGCAATTTCACTGGCTGTTCGCCAGGTCGGACGTTAGCATCCCACACCCCCTAGAGAGGATAAGGAGCCTTTTGGTCCTAGACTTGGTGCTCTGGTACCGCTTGCCGTGCGGTTGAAGAGAAAACAGGTCTATGACTTGGTGACTGGAGTCTGACAATTTTATGGGCTTTCCTCTGCCTGGATTGCAGGAAGTTTGGAAATTTGTTGGCGATGTGGACACCAAGGAACTTGAAACTCTTGACCCGCTGCACTACAGCCCCGTCGATGTTAATGGGGGCCTGTTCGGCCTGCTTTTTTCTGTATTCCACGATCAGCTCCTTTGTCTTGCACACATTGAGGGAGAGGTTGTTGTCCTGGCACCACACTGCCAGTTCTCTGACCACCTCCCTATAGGCTGTCTCATCGTTGTCGGTGATCAGGTTGTGTCGTTAGCAAACTTAATGATGGTGTTGGAGTCGTGTTTGGCCACGCAGTCATGGGTGAACAGGGAGTACATGAGTGGACTAAGTACACACCCCTGAGGGGCCCCAGTTTAAAGGTCTTGCTCCAATTGGCTACTGAGAGCGTTATCACACAGTCATCCAGAAAAGCTGGTTTTCTCGTGCATGCGTCAGTGTTGCTTGCATCGAAGCAAGCATAAAAGGCATTTAGCTTGTCTGGTAGGCTCGCGTCAATGGGCAGCTCGCATCTGGGGTTCCCTTTGTAGTCTAATAGTTTTCAAGCCCTGCCACATTCGACGAGCGTCAGAGCCGGTGTAGTAGGATTCAATCTTAATTCTGTATTGACTGGCTTGTTTGATGGTTCGTCTGAGGGCATAGCGGGATTTCTTATAGGCATCCGGATTAGTGTCCCACTCCTTGAAAGTGGCAGCTCTAGCTTTTAGCTCGATACGGATGTTGCCTGGAATCCATGGCTTCTGGTTGGGACATGTATGTACGGTCACTGTGGGGACGACATCGTCGTCAATACACTTATTGATGAAGCCAATGACTGAGGCGGTATACTCCTCAATGCCATTGGATGAATCCCGGAACATATTCCAGTCTGTGCTAGCAAAACAATCCTGTAGCGTAGCATCCGCGTCATCTGACCACTTCCACATTGAGCGAGTCACTGGTACTTCCTGCTTTAGTTTTTGCTTGTAAGCAGGAGGATATAATTATGGTCAGATTTGCCAAATAGAGGGCGGGGGAGAGCTTTGAATGCATCTCTGTGTGGAGAACAGGTGGTTTTCTCTGGTTGCACATGTGACATGCTGGTAAAAATTTGGTAAAACTGATTTAAGTTTGCCTGCATTAACTTCTTATGGCTGGGGGGCAGTATTGAGTAGCTTGGATGAATAAGGTGCCCAGAGTAAACTGCCTGCTACTCAGGCCCAGAAGCAAAGATATGCATATTATTAGTAGATTTGGATAGAAAACACTGACATTTCTAAAACTGTTTGAATGATGTCTGTGAGTATAACAGAGCTCATATGGCAGGCAAAAACCTGAGGAAAAATCCAACCAGGGTGTGGGAAATTGAGGTTTGCAGGTGTTCAAGTCTTTGCCTATCCAATATACCGTGTAAATTGGGTCATATTGCACTTCTCAAGGCTTCCACTAGATGTCAACAGTCTTTAGAACCTTGTTTCATGCTTCTCCTGTGAAGGAGGAGAGAATAAGAGCTGTTTGAGTTCGGTGTCTGGTAGAATGCCATGAGCTCAGTCAGGCGCGTGTCTGAGAGTTAGCTGCGTTCCTTTTCCTTTCTAAAGACAAAGGAATTGTCCGGTTGGAATATTATTGAAGATTTATGATAAAAACATCCTAAAGATTGATTCTATACATCGTATGACATGTTTCTACGAACTGTAATGTAATTGTCGTCTGAACTAAGTGCCTGCCCTTGTAAATTTGGATTTGTGAACTAAACGCGCGAACAAAAAGGTGGTATCTGGACATAAATGATGGACTTTATCGAACAAAACTAACATTTATTGTGGAACTGAGATTCCTGGGAGTGCATTCTGATGAAAATAATCAAAGGGAATATTTATAATGCCATTTCTGACTTCTGTTGACTCCACAACATGGCGGCTATCTGTAGGGCGCTATTCTCAGATTATTGTATGGTGTGCTTTTTTCGTAAAGCTTTTTTGAAATCTGACACAGCGGTTGCATTAAGGAGAAGTATCTTTAAATTCCCCGGCCTCTAGGAGCGCCGCTTCTGGGTGAGCATTTTCCTGTTTGCTTATGGCCTTATAGAGTTGGTTGAGTGCGGTCTTAGTGCCAGCATCAGTCTGTGGTGGTAAATAGAAGGCTACGGATATTGTAGATGAGATCTCTTGGTAGAGCAATACCTCGAGACTTCTTTCAAATTAGACATCGCACACCAGCTGTTATTGACAAAAAGACACACACCCCTGCCCCTTGTCTTACCAGACGTAGCTTCTCTGTTCTGCCGGTGCATTGCAAATCCCTCCCGCTCTATATTATCTGTGTCGTCGTTCAGCCACAACTCGGTGAAACATAGGATATTACAGTTCTTAAATGTCCCGGTGGTAGGGTAATCGTAGGTCATCAATTTTAATTTTCCAATGATTGCATGTTAGCAAGTAGAATTGATGGCAGTGGGAGTTTACTCGCTCGCCTACGGATTCTCAAAAGGCAGCCTGATCTGGATCCTCTTTTCCTCCGTCTTTTCTTCAGGCAAATGACGGGGATCTGGGCCTGTTCCCGGGAGAGCAGAATATCTTTCTAGTCGGACTCGTTAAAGGAAAAAGCTTCTTCCAGTTTGTGGTGAGTAATCCAGTTCTGATGTCCAGAAGTTATTTTCAGTCATAAGAGACATCAGTAAAGGAGAATCAGGTGCTTCAAATTATATTAATATATTCATTATATATTAAATAGTATTGTCTGGGCCATTTTAGGATTTCTTTGTGGAATAAACGAACACTTAGTAAATCATTCAGATTTTCTTTTGTTTTGGTCAACTGCAAACCAAAGACTTGCATATGTGGACACCAAAATACTTTCATTTCAACAGTTTTCTGGAAGAAATCGTGCATTACTTGAAAAAAGTAGAAGGGTGCCCATATTTTTGGCCACGAGTGTAACTTTCAAATCATCCAAGGCGACCTACCTGTAAAGTAAGAAATTCAGCTGGTCTAAATCCTCTTACGGACCTGTGTTAACTAATATAAAAGCCTGGAGCTTAAACTGTGAGGAGAAGTCAGGGCACACTCCACAGGGTGCACTATTGAATGGTGTACGGGAAAGCTGAGGGGACAAACCAAGATTGGATTTAAACATGATTATTCAGGCAATTTCATGGCTGCTTAGCTCACAGCAACAAAGGAGAGGCGGAAAAGGCGCTCCATTTAAAAGCAATAAATCACCTGGCAGAAATTACCACCACCCCTCAGAACGACACTTTTATGGAACTCCTGACATGAAAAGCAAAAGTGCTGAAATTAACCTAGATTACTCTGTAGTCAGTGAAAATCCCTGCCACAACACACATAAGGAAGCGAGTGGCGACAAAGGGAGCAGGGGAAAAAATACATATACAAACATCTAAACAAAAAACACTTCAAAACCCATTTGAAGAGACATTTCAGCCGTACAAGCAACACACCATCACAGTTTATATTGTGAAATATGGGGAGCGCTCAATTGTTGTTCCCATTCGGAATTGATTTGGTAGTTCATTTCTTCTCAGGCCCACAATGAGCCTCCAACTGTCGAAATGATTCAATCTACAAAATCTCATAAAGAAAATAAATGAGTGTGTTTAAAATGGAGGGAGGAGGAGAGGTGGAGTGTTTAATCCATCCAAGCATCTCCCAGTGGAGCCAAGGGAACAGAACAACACCGCAGCAGTGCCAGCAGCAGCCAGAGTGAATTCCACAGAGAACTACAATTCAGCAAAACACTAGTTATTTATGTATCACTATACACCAGTGGTATAGAAAACAAGGACATCTGGGAGTGTTAAACCGATGTCTACGCAACCTCTCGACAACCCTGTGATCCTGCATGACTATCAAGTATCTCAGTAAGGAGAAAACATTTTGAAATGGGAAGTTACTGCCTGAACTTGTCCAATATTAAATACAGATTATTTTGCAGATCAGGCCCCTGCCTGGAATGAGTCAAGATTGAGCCGCCTTTAACTACCTTATGCTCAAAACAAGGCAAAAGAATGACCATTCGACAGTTATAAACTCTGTTTCAACTGAAAACACTAAATTGCTCTACATTAAAGATATATTCAATGTTTTGTATCATTTCAGACTATAGTTTAGAAAGTAGCGCTCATGAGCCAAAACTGGTCCCCAACTGGTCCCTGCAACAAAACAAATCCTGCAATTCGTATGATACGTTATGAATTCCAATACATACCGCGTTATGAATTTGTAAGTGCTTAAGATCTCATTCAATTTCTAATTATAAACTGGGTGGGTTGAACCCTGAATGCTGATTGGTTGACAGCCGTGGTATATCAGTATACCACAGGTATGACAAAACATTTATTCTTACTGCTCTAATTACATTGGAAACCAGTTTGTAATAGCAATAAGGCACCTCGTGGGTTTGTGGTATATGGCCAATATACCGTGGCTAAGGGCTGTGTCCAGGCACTCTGCTTTGCGTTGTGCCTAATAGCAACCCTTAGCCGTGGAATACATTGGCCACATACCACACCCCCCGGGCCTTCTTGCTTAATTATAGAGATCTCTTCAAGGCATCATCAGCATCTTTCATCAACGCACCAGCATCAAATCAGAAGTACAGTACCACACAGAGTAATTTATTCTGCCCCGAATCATCTCTCGCCCAATTACCAGAGATAAATATTGTAAAACCAATCACGGGGTGCCATTGGTCCCATCTCTTGTTTGGAACAGTGTCAATGTTTTGCCCTGAGCACTCAAGATTGGCTAGGTGTTCCATAAACACTACAAACACCGAATGCTAACTCATCTTCAAAGAACGTCTCACTCCTTAAGTCCACAGATGACAGCCCTGTCAGCAGCACAAAGACATGCCACCCACAGTGACGGGCTCATGTGTCAACACAGGCCTCTGCTGATTTCAAACCCACCACGCTCCAATATTCCCTCATCTATAATTTCGATACCATTGGCACGAATGGCATAGTTATGGTGGTTCAAATGAACCAATGAGGGCTGCTAGGTCAAACTTGGACTGAAGTGGTTAGCTATGCAGCAGAACTGCCTCAGCATCCACGCAGTGTTTAGAGGACAGCCCTAAGTCAGTCTATCCCTCTCCATCCAAAAGGTGGGCACTAACCTGCAACTATAACCAAGGCAACAGTAAAGTTTAAAAAATGTAATTTAAAGCACAAGGACAATTTAGACAAAACAAATGTATGTCTCTAAAAATGACTCACTCTTTGAGAGGGCCTGGTTTACAAAGTGAGTGCACAGCAGTCTGACCTTTCCTTACAGCATTAACATTTATGGAAATCTGGGGGAATGAAAGCTGTGAATAACAAAATATTGGGTCTCTTAAGTCTGCAAAGAAAATGCCAGCTCACACCCCCCAGAATAGAAAAGCGACCCACACCTTTGTGCCGTTCGGTATGGAGTGACAGAATGAGGTATTTAGCAGCCTGACCTTAAGCACTTAATCACCCAGAACACACAAACTGCACACAGTCTCCCAGCCGAGAGAGAGAGAGAGAGAGAGAGAGAGAGAGAGAGAGAGAGAGAGAGAGAGAGAGAGAGAGAGAGAGAGAGAGAGAGAGAGAGAGAGAGAGAGAGAGAGAGAGAGAGAGAGAGAGAGAGAGAGAGAGAGAGAGAGAGAGAGAGAGAGAGAGAGAGAGAGAGAGAGAGAGAGAGAGAGAGAGAGAGAGAGAGAGAGAGAGAGAGAGAGAGAGAGAGAGAGAGAGAGAGAGAGAGAGAGAGAGAGAGAGAGAGAGAGAGAGAGAGGAGCAGAGGCAGAAGTTAAAGCCCTCTCCACTAGCAAAGACCACACTAAATAGAACATCACTTCCTTAGCAGGTGGCTCCATTAAGCTAATTTTCCTGCACTCACCTTTACCGGGGTGATTGAGGTGAGGCACTTGAGATTCAAATGTCCGTGTGGCTCCACCATGGTTAGCCTTGGATGCACTAGCTGTGTGGTGGGTGTTGGGGCTAAAGGCTAGGAACAGAAACACTGCCTGTCGAAATGCTTCCCAGTCGAACAGTTAGCGGGGCGGGATTCGTGTTTTCTGTCATTCAGAGAGAGACGAGAGGGCCAGAAATAGCAAGGCCCTACTGTCTGCAGTGCACTACTAGTTTCATGGACATTTTGTTCACTTGAGAAGTACTGCAACAATTTATTGATTGATCTATTTTGAGGAAGTGTTCAATAGGGACAAACAGTAACATTGTTGCTTTTTTCTCGTTTTTCAAGCGAAGGTCTTTAGGGAGTATGAAAGAACAGACGTCCTCGTCGCCTAGCCGAGTTCTGCTTGGAGCCAACCGGACCCATGTATGTGGATGCCTTAACTGTCACGGCAACATGCTGGGTAACACTGGCACGCTTTCACAGGAAGTGCCTAATCCTGACTTCCTTTCTTCCACATGGGGCGGGGGCCGTCCTTGGTGAGATGGGTGGGTGGAGGGTGAGGGGCAATCCTAAAATCTCAATTAACAATGTGGCTAATTAACCACAGGCACATTCTTGAAATCTAATGAACTATTTTCAGCTGCCTGATAACATTTATCTGACACACACGGGGAGAAAGAGCAAGTGTGTGTGTAGGCCTAACATTTCCAAGTTTAAAATATGTCTCAACCATAAAAACGACCAATTGAGAAACAGATAGGTGAGGTGATGTACAGCATTGAGTATTCTTCACCAAGCCACAGTCTTTCGTGAACCCTGCACCGAATCCACCCCCATACAATCCCACAAGATGCTTTCAGTCGCGGTAAACTAGCTAATCCCCCCCATGGTCACACTTAAAGCAATTCCCCACAGATCAGTGGAGACCTCATTGTTTCAGAACTGTTTGAGTTAATCATTGATTAACTGGCAAAACAAGCCCCTGAGCCAGAGCTAAAAACAGAGTCCCTCTGCTGCTCTTCTGGTTCTCACACAAAACACCCAACAGAAGGAACCAAACAGAATTTCCATTACCCCTCCTGCTATTACAATAACCACTAATATAGGCCTGTGCTTGGTGGTGGTTAATCCTTGTGCAACGATCACAAAAATATCCTTAAATTAACCATCGACAAAATGAGAAAAACAGGGCAAGAAGCCCAAAGTCTAGGTTGTAAGAAAAGTCTTTGGTGTTAAACACTTTTCTGATTAAAATGTTTGGTGCGATAAACATGCTGACTAACAGCTACTCCTCACTGGGGACACACCACACCAAGGCATTCAGTCACAGACATTCATTAGTGCTGTTCTCAGGATCACAAGAAAACACAAACATGCACTGTTAAACATCACATTACACACCCATGTTTCACTATGGTGAACCAAACATTTATATCAACACCACTATACAGTAACTGTATCAACCTGCTCCCTACACAACCAGACTGTCCTTGACAACGAGGGTAATTAACAACGTTAAAAACCTAGGCCCCGGCATTGCTATGACAACCTCTTGTATGAGCACAGTTGTCCCTAATAGACCCACTTGTTTGAACCAATGTAATTAATTGACCACACCTCCATTCAGCTGCTAGTGGCAAGTCTCTGTAATTGACTGCCCCTTTTGCTCAGGCAGAGCAAGACACCTCGCCTTGTATCGAGTATCTGGACCTGCCTCACGTCCACCACTATACAGCTCCACATGGAGCCTTGACTTCCCCTTGGATGTGACCAAGGCATATAGTGAATGAAAATTAAGTCAGAAACCTCCTGCGTGTATTCAACATCCATGAGTGGAGATCTCGGGCTCAGTTTGAATATTGTGGTAAAGCATTTGCATGGTGTCTAGCTGTGCACAGGTCGGTGCCCTTATAAAGCAGAGCCATTGAGATGCAGAGCCTGCAGCTCTCTTCATCTCTGTATCCATATGAACACGCATTAATATTAATGGAGTCTGAGGAGGTCAGCTGGGTCTCTGGACTGAGGCATCCTCACACAGATCAGGAGTGAAGAGAGCAAGCGAGCTACACACAAGGGGGAGGGAGAAGTTAGAGTGGACAGAGCCGGTGTTCCAGCCCTCTGTGTTCCAGCCCTCTGTGTTCCAGCCCTCTGTGTTCAACACCACTGAGGATACTATTCCTGAGCTCAGAATGAGAGAAATACACAGAATGAGATAAATAAAGACCAAGCTGAAGCACTGATGTGCGCGCACACACACCTCTACATCACACATAAACAGAAACGCATTGTACCCATTTACGTCCTCCCTTGCTTCCCCTCTCTCTAATCTCTTCATGAGGAGTGTTCGTTTGTGGAAGAGAAGAACCTTGGGGGTGAATACTTAGTTATTTGTGCTTGAAGAGACTCAGGCGGATACCTCTTTACGAGAGCGTGTCACTCCCCATTTGTCTCTGCTCGGCAGCACCGGAGAAAGCAGCGCAGTGCTCTAAAAGAACCCTCCGGAAGCACAGGCCGGCAGCGTGGGATAAAGCATTCCCGGCTCCGGTCTGCTGTTCAGGCCAAGTGCAGAGTACTCATTAGCTCTCATCACATAATCCCTCGCACTTAGTTCCACACACACACACACTTTCTCATATTTAAAAGATGGGTTGGCATAGTCAGGGATTCCTCTGTGAAGCCAAACCACAGACGTCCATTGGAACAGTCTATCTGTAAACTCTGAATCCTCTGAAAGCTTTTCAACAAAACTCTGTATGAGAACCCCAAATCTTTCAACTGAGAATCCCAATGGGAAAAAACACAAAAACATTCTAGAGAAGTCTTCTGGGTCTTGTCTAACCAGCATGCGCCAATCAGTAGAGCAGTTTGTTTCATATGGTTGTGTTTGAAATGTCAGGCTAGTGCTGGAGGGAATGGGGGGGATGGATGCTGCGCCACACACACATACAAAGCTCCGGGAGGGTGTAATGGGTCCTGCAGGTAAACAGGATGAGGAAGGCGCTCGTGGTTCTGCCTGAGGCAAACTAGACCCTTCTGTTCCAGCATTTAGCAGACTAGTGCTCCACTGATTAGCAATTAATAATGGAGAGACAAAGGGGTGTTTCACCCCAGGAGAGAGATGGTGAGATGAGGGACATGGGGGTAGGGAACAGAGGATCCTAGTCTCCCAGAGAGCATTAGTGAAAGGTTTCAATGTGAAGGAAAGCTGGGGATACACAGGATTTGTTTTCATGGCCGGTGAAGCTAGAGAAATACATTACAAATCCATCAGCTTGCATTTAGTCAGAATGTCTCCACACAATTACTCATCGGCCTTGGGGTTAATCACTCAGGCAATTTCTGCATTTTCTGTACCTGACTTCCTGTATATTACAACAACAACAAAATGCTAATATCATGTTATTTTGCTATCTACGTGGGGATAGGCTTGGCTGATATGCGGTTTCCCAGAAATTCATGTCATAAACTTCCACAGAAATCAGACAGAGCAATAATCATAAAACAAGAGATGAAACATTCTCTGGATTTAATCATGGAAACATGATAACTAAACTCAGAATGCCCCACGCTGGTTTTATCAGCCGACAAGTGCCACAACACAACCTCTCATTAAATGTGATAATAAATGTGCACTGGCAATGAGGATAATAAACAGGTATATTTAAATCTCTGTTTATGACATGGATAACATGGCTTGTATCACTTATCTCAACAGGAAGGTCCTCTCTCGCGTATGAAGTTACATCGAGTTCTCCGACAGTGGCCATGACAACACGGCTTTATTTGACCATGTACGCATCGCCCCACCCATATCAAAAAGCCGCAGAACTAGAGAAAAGCTGAATAATAAAATTGCAAGCACTGTGTGTTTCGGGTATTTTTGTGGGCAAATGGCTGAGCGAGCAACAATGTGTGAAAGGAAGCGGCATATTATTAAAAGGTACAGATTGTAAAATAGTTCTACAGAGAAAAGTTCTGGGCTCACTAGGAGAAGTTGTGTGGGGGGGTGCATGGTAGTATGCCCTTTGCAGGACAATCATCCTCATTATCAGCACAGACCGGCCCAGCCCACGTAACAGCATTCCATCCTTGATCAATGCCCTCATGAATTAAATTAGAGTGCATGACTACCTGTGATAAGACCCACAGGATCCACACAGATCTGAGGGGGAGATATCAACCCTGTATGGTTCTCTTCAGCAGGCCAATCAGTCAGCCAGTCATCCAGCCAGCCAGAGGTAGATAAATAGGCCAAGGTGAACTCACCCTCCCTCACCACAGCTCTCATCTCTCCTGAGACAGCACAGAGATGAGGGGCATAATTAAAGATAATCAACTTCATCAGATGGAGGCTCGGTGGAACTAACGGTTGCTACAGGAGAGGCTGGTTTAACATTGTACTTCTCTGAACTTTGTAACAAGGGCATTCTATACCCTAACTACAGTTGTGTGTGTGTGTGTGTGTGTGTGTGTGTGTGTGTGTGTGTGTGTGTGTGTGTATAAGTGAAAAGTGCTTTCCCCCTAAAAATGTCATATATTTCTTTCTCTTTCGAATTCCACCAGTCACTCACCACACCGAGATACAAACACAGCACCACAAGTGAAACAAAGTTGGGGCTCTGTAGTGAAATGTA
Organism: Oncorhynchus keta; assembly: GCF_023373465.1. NCBI lineage: Eukaryota > Metazoa > Chordata > Actinopteri > Salmoniformes > Salmonidae > Oncorhynchus > Oncorhynchus keta. The sequence continues at coordinate 34,999,050 of NC_068432.1, forward strand.
GAGTTAGTGGCTGTTGTTGGGGCTGTGTAGTGAAATGTAGAGTTAGTGGCTGTTGTTGGGGCTCTGTAGTGAAATGTAGAGTTAGTGGCTGTTGTTGGGGCTCTGTAGTGAAATGTAGAGTTAGTGGCTGTTGTTGGGGCTCTGTAGTGAAATGTAGAGTTAGTGGCTGTTGTTGGGGCTGTGTAGTGAAATGTAGAGTTAGTGGCTGTTGTTGGGGCTCTGTAGTGAAATGTAGAGTTAGTGGCTGTTGTTGGGGCTCTGTAGTGAAATGTAGAGTTAGTGGCTGTTGTTGGGGCTCTGTAGTGAAATGTAGAGTTAGTGGCTGTTGTTGGGGCTCTGTAGTGAAATGTAGAGTTAGTGGCTGTTGTTGGGGCTCTGTAGTGAAATGTAGAGTTAGTGGCTGTTGTTGGGGCTCTGTAGTGAAATGTAGAGTTAGTGGCTGTTGTTGGGGCTCTGTAGTGAAATGTAGAGTTAGTGGCTGTTGTTGGGGCTCTGTAGTGAAATGTAGAGTTAGTGGCTGTTGTTGGGGCTGTGTAGTGAAATGTAGAGTTAGTGGCTGTTGTTGGGGCTGTGTAGTGAAATGTAGAGTTAGTGGCTGTTGTTGGGGCTCTGTAGTGAAATGTAGAGTTAGTGGCTGTTGTGAAATGTAGAGTTAGTGGCTGTTGTTGGGGTGAAATGTAGAGTTAGTGGCTGTTGTTGGGGCTCTGTAGTGAAATGTAGAGTTAGTGGCTGTTGTTGGGGCTCTGTAGTGAAATGTAGAGTTAGTGGCTGTTGTTGGGGCTGTGTAGTGAAATGTAGAGTTAGTGGCTGTTGTTGGGGCTCTGTAGTGAAATGTAGAGTTAGTGGCTGTTGTTGGGGCTCTGTAGTGAAATGTAGAGTTAGTGGCTGTTGTTGGGGCTGTGTAGTGAAATGTAGAGTTAGTGGCTGTTGTTGGGGCTGTGTAGTGAAATGTAGAGTTAGTGGCTGTTGTTGGGGCTGTGTAGTGAAATGTAGAGTTAGTGGCTGTTGTTGGGGCTGTGTAGTGAAATGTAGAGTTAGTGGCTGTTGTTGGGGCTGTGTAGTGAAATGTAGAGTTAGTGGCTGTTGTTGGGGCTCTGTAGTGAAATGTAGAGTTAGTGGCTGTTGTTGGGGCTCTGTAGTGAAATGTAGAGTTAGTGGCTGTTGTTGGGGCTGTGTAGTGAAATGTAGAGTTAGTGGCTGTTGTTGGGGCTTAGTGAAATGTAGAGTTAGTGGCTGTTGTTGGGGCTCTTTAGTGAAATGTAGAGTTAGTGGCTGTTGTTGGGGCTGTGTAGTGAAATGTAGAGTTAGTGGCTGTTGTTGGGGCTCTTTAGTGAAATGTAGAGTTAGTGGCTGTTGTTGGGGCTCTGTAGTGAAATGTAGAGTTAGTGGCTGTTGTTGGGGCTCTGTAGTGAAATGTAGAGTTAGTGGCTGTTGTTGGGGCTGTGTAGTGAAATGTAGAGTTAGTGGCTGTTGTTGGGGCTGTGTAGTGAAATGTAGAGTTAGTGGCTGTTGTTGGGGCTCTTTAGTGAAATGTAGAGTTAGTGGCTGTTGTTGGGGCTCTTTAGTGAAATGTAGAGTTAGTGGCTGTTGTTGGGGCTGTGTAGTGAAATGTAGAGTTAGTGGCTGTTGTTGGGGCTCTTTAGTGAAATGTAGAGTTAGTGGCTGTTGTTGGGGCTCTGTAGTGAAATGTAGAGTTAGTGGCTGTTGTTGGGGCTCTTTAGTGAAATGTAGAGTTAGTGGCTGTTGTTGGGGCTCTGTAGTGAAATGTAGAGTTAGTGGCTGTTGTTGGGGCTCTAGTGAAATGTAGAGTTAGTGGCTGTTGTTGGGGCTCTGTAGTGAAATGTAGAGTTAGTGGCTGTTGTTGGGGCTGTGTAGTGAAATGTAGAGTTAGTGGCTGTTGTTGGGGCTCTTTAGTGAAATGTAGAGTTAGTGGCTGTTGTTGGGGCTCTGTGGTGAAATGTAGAGTTAGTGGCTGTTGTTGGGGCTCTGTGGTGAAATGTAGAGTTAGTGGCTGTTGTTGGGGCTCTGTAGTGAAATGTAGAGTTAGTGGCTGTTGTTGGGGCTCTGTAGTGAAATGTATAGTTAGTGGCTGTTGTTGGGGCTCTGTAGTGAAATGTAGAGTTAGTGGCTGTTGTTGGGGCTGTGTAGTGAAATGTAGAGTTAGTGGCTGTTGTTGGGGCTCTTTAGTGAAATGTAGAGTTAGTGGCTGTTGTTGGGGCTCTGTAGTGAAATGTAGAGTTAGTGGCTGTTGTTGGGGCTCTGTAGTGAAATGTAGAGTTAGTGGCTGTTGTTGGGGCTCTTTAGTGAAATGTAGAGTTAGTGGCTGTTGTTGGGGCTCTTTAGTGAAATGTAGAGTTAGTGGCTGTTGTTGGGGCTCTTTAGTGAAATGTAGAGTTAGTGGCTGTTGTTGGGGCTCTTTAGTGAAATGTAGAGTTAGTGGCTGTTGTTGGGGCTCTTTAGTGAAATGTAGAGTTAGTGGCTGTTGTTGGGGCTCTTTAGTGAAATGTAGAGTTAGTGGCTGTTGTTGGGGCTCTGTAGTGAAATGTAGAGTTAGTGGCTGTTGTTGGGGCTCTGTAGTGAAATGTAGAGTTAGTGGCTGTTGTTGGGGCTCTGTAGTGAAATGTAGAGTTAGTGGCTGTTGTTGGGGCTCTGTGGTGAAATGTAGAGTTAGTGGCTGTTGTTGGGGCTCTGTAGTGAAATGTAGAGTTAGTGGCTGTTGTTGGGGCTCTGTGGTGAAATGTAGAGTTAGTGGCTGTTGTTGGGGCTCTGTAGTGAAATGTAGAGTTAGTGGCTGTTGTTGGGGCTCTGTAGTGAAATGTAGAGTTAGTGGCTGTTGTTGGGGCTCTGTAGTGAAATGTAGAGTTAGTGGCTGTTGTTGGGGCTCTGTAGTGAAATGTAGAGTTAGTGGCTGTTGTTGGGGCTCTGTAGTGAAATGTAGAGTTAGTGGCTGTTGTTGGGGCTCTGTAGTGAAATGTAGAGTTAGTGGCTGTTGTTGGGGCTCTGTAGTGAAATGTAGAGTTAGTGGCTGTTGTTGGGGCTCTGTAGTGAAATGTAGAGTTAGTGGCTGTTGTTGGGGCTCTGTAGTGAAATGTAGAGTTAGTGGCCGTTGTTGGGGCTCTATAGTGAAATGTAGAGTTAGTGGCTGTTGTTGGGGCTCTATAGTGAAATGTAGAGTTAGTGGCTGTTGTTGGGGCTCTGTAGTGAAATGTAGAGTTAGTGGCTGTTGTTGGGGCTCTATAGTGAAATGTAGAGTTAGTGGCTGTTGTTGGGGCTCTATAGTGAAATGTAGAGTTAGTGGCTGTTGTTGGGGCTCTTTAGTGAAATGTAGAGTTAGTGGCTGTTGTTGGGGCTCTTTAGTGAAATGTAGAGTTAGTGGCTGTTGTTGGGGCTCTATAGTGAAATGTAGAGTTAGTGCCTGTTGTTGGGGCTCTGTAGTGAAATGTAGAGTTAGTGGCTGTTATTGGGGCTCTGTGGTGAAATGTAGAGTTAGTGGCTGTTGTTGGGGCTCTGTAGTGAAATGTAGAGTTAGTGGCTGTTGTCCTGTGCTACTGAGAGCAGAGTCATGTGGACTCACTTTGTCGTGTGTTGGGCTGCGGCTGCTGTGGATTCCCCAGGATCTTGGGGGTGCAGACCAGGTGCTGAGATGAGAGGTTCTGCTGCCGTCTCTGTAGGCAGGCTAACATGGCTGCAGCTTTCTGGGGGTTCTATAGCCGCTTGGACCTCGGGGGAACCTGAGAGGGACAGGGAGAGAAAAACACATCCGTTCGCTTTTGATCATGTATTAAATTACAAGCTGCTGGCTGTTGAACTGAATGCAAAACCCCAAACTGAAGTCAAAGCCCTGTAAGCAAACTCTTACCACGCTGATGGAGTTCTCCCCCACAGGGGTTTCCCTGTGCTCTCCCTCCAATACATGCATGCTCTCTACTTTCCTTCTTAAAGCCGAAATCTTTTCATTTATTTTTTATTTATTTTTTAAACCGTTTCCACCTCAGGCCCGTATTACCATAGTCAAACTCAGCAACCCCTTTGAACTGCGGACACTACATATCTAAGAATATAAAATCATTTAACATCAAACCAACTTCCCCACTCCCCTTTAGACGCTAGGATGGCTCTTCACTGTTCTCCATATTGCCCTGTCTGTTGCAATAACACAGTCCATTTACACAGTCTGCTGTTGCTGCCAGCTGCATCCTGTACCCAGTCAATAGCTCGGTCCTCAGAGACTCTAGAATTGCTCTATGAATTGATGGTGGTATTGATCATGAGCGAAAATCCAAAAGTAGCTTGTTCTCCCAAATGGCTTTGGCACACACACACAAAGGTGTGTTTGTGTATGAAGTGTTTCCCCCAGTATCTTTGATCTTAGTTATCATTCTGAACACCAGGCCTAAGTGGGGTACTATATTCTAGCCCCTATAGGTACTATAGGTGCATAGGCCGACCTGCAAAATCCAATAGTACGGAACGATCATTTTTGTGTCAGCAAATCAAAATACTACTTTATATTCCTGGCCAAAATAAACTGCACCGCTGAAATTTCAATTGAAGTGAATGCCTTGCACACAGCTGTCTAAGAGAGGCTTCATTTCTTTATCTTCCCTCTCTTCCACTTTTCTTCTACAGTTCTTTGGCTGATTGTTTTCATTTCTGCCACTGCCTCTAGGGCCACAGGCCAGCTTAAGTGAGTCAGATGCAGGAGACAGAGCGCAGTGACTGGCTGCAGAAACAGAATTACCTCCACCTCAAAGGGGAGGAACAACGTGGCTTTCATTCTAGTCAGGTGCTTGAAGAGATCCACCCCACCTCTCACCCCGGTCTGCCTCTCCTCTCATACTTTGACAGCCCCACTTCAAAACCACCCAGCACAACCTCCCTCATGTGATCACACACAGCTGAAAAGCTAAAAGCCTCTCTCGATGGTCAGACTTCATTTTGAAAAGAATACCAAATTCACAACAAACCTTCATTACTCCGCATATGTCAAAGGAGGGCAGAGGAGAAAAGGCACAGAGCGAACAAAAAGGAACCTCGGGGGGAAATGCAGTCACTGCTTTACCGGCGAAAACTAAGAGACGAGTATCAGAATACCTTCCATGAGGCTACTCCCAAAATGTTCTCCTGGATAAAAATGCATCAAAAAAGGCACTATCATTCAGAGGCCACTGCTTTATTTAAGCAGAAAAATAACATTCTTAGAGGGGGAAAAAACAAAGCGAGAAAAGGAAATGGTCATGCATAACTGACAAGGTTTCTTTCATCCCATCAAAATCTAAAAGTCAAATAAAGTGGTTGTGAGCCCTTTGAGTAAAAGTGCTTTTGCATTCTCCATTAGACTGCCTCTAAAAGGACAGAGTACACAGATCAAAGTGAGTTCAGGGAGCACCAGTCCTGTTGACAGCATCTGAGCTAAAGGGCTCATTCTATTGCCTGTCAGACATTTTCTGTCTCTTACTCCCTCAGTGATAAAGGTTCTCCTAACTTTAGCTGACAAAGTTAATGCATGACAAAGTAAATGTTTCATTGCAAACACATGCAGCACATTTTACAACTCGAGGCATTGTTTAAACCCAAGATATCCTGTGTTCATCATCCAGTCAACCACCTGTCAGCAAGATAACAACACATCTCTACTCCAGCCTTATTACAGCTGTGACCCAATAGGGATTTGAAGCAGAAACATCATGGTCATGTATCCAATTCCCCACCTGCTAAGCCATAGTGCATACTTATTATAGTGCATACTTCCTGTTTGGCCCTGTCCGGGGGTGTCCTCGGATGGGGCCACAGTGTCTCCTGACCCCTCCTGTCTCAGCCTCCAGTATTTATGCTGCAGTAGTTTATGTGTCGGGGGGCTAGGGTCAGTTTGTTATATCTGGAGTACTTCTCCTGTCCTATTCGGTGTCCTGTGTGAATCTAAGTGTGCGTTCTCTAATTCTCTCCTTCTCTCTTTCTTTCTCTCTCTCGGAGGACCTGAGCCCTAGGACCATGCCCCAGGACTACCTGACATGATGACTCCTTGCTGTCCCCAGTCCACCTGGCCATGCTGCTGCTCCAGTTTCAACTGGCCTGGGCCCTAGGACCATGTCCCAGGACTACCTGACATGATGACTCCTTGCTGTCCCCAGTCCACCTGGCCATGCTGCTGCTCCAGTTTCAACTGTTCTGCCTTACTATTATTCAACCATGCTGGTCATTTATGAACATTTGAACATCTTGGCCACGTTCTGTTATAATCTCCACCCGGCACAGCCAGAAGAGGACTGGCCACCCCACATATGCTCTCTCTAATTCTCTCTTTCTTTCTCTCTCTCGGAGGACCTGAGCCCTAGGACCGTGCCCCAGGACTACCTGACATGATGGCTCCTTGCTGTCCCCAGTCCACCTGACTGTGCTGCTGCTCCAGTTTCAACTGTTCTGCCTTATTATTATTCGACCATGCTGGTCATTTATGAACATTTGAACATCTTGGTCATGTTCTGTTATAATCTCTACCCGGCACAGCCAGAAGAGGACTGGCCACCCCACATAGCCCGGTTCCTCTCTAGGTTTCTTCCTAGGTTTTGGCCTTTCTAGGGAGTTTTTCCTAGCCACCGTGCTTTTACACCTGCATTGTTTGCTGTTTGGGGTTTTAGGCTGGGTTTTTGTACAGCACTTTGAGATATCAGCTGATGTACGAAGGGCTATATAAATAAATTTGATTTGATTTGATTATTATAAACAGAGTGGTTTGAGCCCTGAATGCTGATTGGCTGACAGCCATGAGATATTATACCGTATTAGAGGTCGACAGATTAATCGGAATGGCTGATGAATTAGGGCCGATTTCAAGTTTTCATAACAATCTGTATTTTTGGACACCGATTTCACCGACACTTTATTTAATCTTTATTTAACTAGGCAAGTCAGTTAAACAACACATTCTTATTTTCAATGAAGGCCTAGGAACCAGGCAGAGAGACAGATGTTTACCTTGTCAGCTCGGGGGATCTTACAGTTAACTAGTCCAACGCTCTAACCACCTGCCTCACGAGGAGCCTTGCCTGTTACGAGAATGCAGTAAGCCAAGGTAAGTTGCAAACTAGCATTAAACGTATCTTATAAAAAACAATCAGTCAACGACTACCGTTGCTCCAATGTGTACTTAACCATAAACATCAATGCCTTTCTTAAAATCAATACACAAGTATATATATTTTAAACCTGCATATTTAGCTAAAATAAATCCAGGTTAGCAGGCAATATTAACCAGGTGAAATTGTGTCATTTCTCTTGCGTTCATTACACGCAGAGTCAGGGTATATGCAACAGTTTGAGCCGCCTGGCTCTTTGCGAACTAATTTGACAGAATTTTACGTAATTATGACATACATTGAATGTTGTGCAATGTAACAATAATATTTAGACTCATGGATGCCACGCGTTAGATAAAATACAGATCAGAAATAAACGTTTTGTTTTTGAGGTGATAGTTTCCGGATTTGACCTAAGGCTCGTATTTCTGTGTGTTTATTATAGTTAAGTCTATGATTTGATGATATTTGATAGAGCAATCTGACAGAGGCGGTAGGGAGCAGCAGGCTCGTAATAGTCAAAGGTATATGGTTTAGAGAGAAATAGTCAACGCATTATAATTCCTGTAATAACTTGCGGCTGAACTTGAAAGGGGTTCCTTTGTTATTTTACCGTTCATGTCTTCTATAGAGAATGTCTTGACCTACTTCAAATAAGGTCTGTGTTTCGTTCTTAAACCGCCTCAGCGTTTTGATACCCGTGTAAATCTCACTAGGATAAGGTAACGTTTGTCAAAATAGTTTCATTAATCCACTCTACAAAAAAAATGATCTTTGCTTATATTTAGCCAATATTGATCAGAGTTACCTTGTCCTATGGATATCTACACAGTTATAAAATTGGCAAGGTGGTGTAAGCCTACACGAAACAGACCGTATTTTCAGTTAATCTAAAAATATCGTATGGAATAAATGAATGAAGGAACAGCTTTTCAGATTTTGCTAGAAGGTGTCATGGGAATTATGACTTGCATTTTGGTAGTCAATTCTTACCATGTCCATTATTAAAAATAGGATGTCCTGCATATAGAAATGACAGTTTTTGTTGTCAACATTCATCACAGGCAACTTAAACTCTATTTTTATTCAAACAGTTGAGAGTATTTGTCTCCTAAGCAGACTCTCCAGTATCATTGTGGTCCTTCTGTGGCTCAGTTGGTAGAGCATGGCGCTTGTAACGCCAGGGTAGTGGGTTCGATTCCCGGGACCACCCATACGTAGAATATATGCACACATGACTGTAAGTCGCTTTGGATAAAAGCGTCAGCTAAATGGCATATATTATTATTATCGTCACTTCAGAGCTGCGTGTGTGTTTTACAGATGGCAGAGAAAAGCAGAGCACCAGTGTGGGACTATTACATGGAATTGGCACCAGGGAAAGCAAGGTGTCTTATTTGTGATAAAGATAAGCATGGGGTCAGCAACGGCTAAATAAAAAAATACCACCAACCTGTGGAATCACCTTAAGAACACCCATCCAAAAGCCTTTGTCTTCCAATAATCGGTATCGCCGTTGAAAAATCATAAAAATCGGTCAACCTCTAGACCGTATACCACGGGCATGACAAAACATTTATTTTTACTGCTCTAATTACGTTGGTAACCAGTTTATAATAGCAATAAGGCACTTCGGGGGGTTGTGGCATATGGCCAATATACCACAGCTAAAAAGGTCTGTATCCAGGCACTGCGTCGTGCATAAAAACAGCCCTTAGCCGTAGTATATTGGCCATATACCACACCTCCTCAGGCCCTAATGCTTAATTCAAAAGGCCTCCAACAAACTACTGCTGAACAGTTTTCCCTCAAATTAACACCAGCTAATATGTACCCCAGCTCCTGACTCGACTTAAACCTCACTTAGATCTACTCAGTTCCTCCTCTTCTTCCAACCAATTGCCTGGGAGCTTTGTGCTCTAGTCTACAAGGTCTCCATGGCGATGGATAATGAGAAAAGGAGAGTGGCAAGGACGGTAAATCCTTGCCACTTTGGGGTGACATCAGTGGCTCCGATAAGAGGCGTTATCAGGCGTGATGCGGTCCTCTGAGGGTCTGCCACAGAGATAAGGACCTCTGGCTCTGCACTCCATCTTTTGTCTCCCAAGGTTTCCCTGATAAGGATGTTTTGGCAGACAAAATGTTCGCTCCAACAATGATGGACTGAGGGCAACATTTGTAGGGGGCCTGAGGGAATGGCATTGGGAAATAAAATGTCTAATTGTACAAAGTATTGTCTTTTGCCTGGGCTCTGGAGGAACGGGATTGTGTGGGAAGATAACAAGGTCATTTGGAAGAAGGGCAGTGATGGGGAGCTAGATGATGATGGCTGTTATAGTTTCAAATGGACAGAGGTATGACATGATCCTCTTAAATTCTTACTGGATCCAGATGGCATCCCCCAGGGACATGCAGTCTATCCTTCAAAAAGAGTAGGACACCCTTGAGAGAGCAATTGATACGGCACATCAACCTGATATCTCATCTAGAAAGTGTGCCTTCCATTTACTGAATCATTTTGTTAGGCTGAAAGTGAGGCCAGCCTTCTGGCAGATAGTAGCTTTACAGCACATAAATGAGGATGTGCTCTGCCTGACCTTCCAGTCTCTCCGCTCCTCTCTGAGCAGCCTCCAGGGCCTTGACTGGAGCAGAGTAACATTGCCCTGAGACCCTTCCTTTCAATAAACAGACAACAAAAAAAGACACTCGCTTCACATACACCCCCCCAACCCCAATCCACTCAGCTTGTCTTTGCAGTTCTCAGAATCCTCAGTTAATAATTAGATGATAATGAAAAAAGGTTTAGGCTGAGCGGTGCGAGCACCCTTTTCACTCTCTAGTTGGATTAGTATGCTAATGTCCTCCCTACCCACTGTCAAATCCCTGGCAGGCCAAAAAGGAAAACACTGACACAGGAGGAACAGAACAAACTTCATACAGTAAGGTTGATTTACAGAAAAACAATTAGGCTAAGGAGGGTACTTGAACTTTGCTCGACATGTTTTAAGTCTATAGACTGTGTGTGGCCTCCTTACAGTCATCACTCTGAATAACAGCGCTATAACCTTTTCAAAGAGCGGCCAGCCACCCCCAGGCTCTTCACAGCCTGAAATGCACCCTGTGTCTACAGTTTTACAGAACAGTAACATTGGATAAGACTCAACATTAGTGATGCGGTCACAAAGACCTGCAAAATCACAGGTTCTGTATGGGGAGGAGAGTAAAATGGGTATGTATGGGGAGGAGAGTAAAATGGGTATGTATGGGGAGGCGGTCACAAAGACCTGCAAAATCACAGGTTCTGTATGGGGAGGAGAGTAAAATGGGTATGTATGGGGAGGAGAGTAAAATGGGTATGTATGGGGAGGAGAGTAAAATGGGTATGTATGGGGAGGAGAGTAAAATGGGTATGTATGGGGAGGAGAGTAAAATGGGTATGTATGGGGAGGAGAGTAAAATGGGTATGTATGGGGAGGAGAGTAAAATGGGTATGTATGGGGAGGAGAGTAAAATGGGTATGTATGGGGAGGAGAGTAAAATGGGTATGTATGGGGAGGAGAGTAAAATGGGTATGTATGGGGAGGAGAGTAAAATGGGTATGTATGGGGAGGAGAGTAAAATGGGTATGTATGGGGAGGAGAGTAAAATGGGTATGTATGGGGGAGGAGAGTAAAATGGGTATGAAATTACTATTTTGGTCAAGCTTTTAAAGCAATTTCCATCAATGACCTTCAATGCATGACTGACAGCTTGCAGTCAAACCTAGACTATCCACTGCTCAAACAGTAGGAAGACTTGAATGTAGGCATTCACCATGGAACAGGGCTATGGGTATTGGGGTATGGCTGACCGGTCGCCATCTCTCATCTTGCCGTAACACACACACACGTCTCCTCTAAATGAACGCTGGGTCCTGTCTGAGTGATGGAGCCAAGGAGACAGGGCAAGCAGAGTCTAGTCAGTCTGAAACAGATGGACAGCTACTGAAGCTGATGGTTCATCTATGCATCTCATACATTTATGGGATTTATTAATGCCGGACCAGCCAATAAGAGCCATCCTGTTTCATGTTAGCATAATTGTAATCAGAGCACGATATGAGAGACCCAGACTGTCTTTTTTCTTCTTTTTCATTTACCACAAAAAAAGACTAGTTTGAACTGCAGTACATTCAAACAACCCAGGCTCACTGTGTAGAGCAGAGCAGGACATTCAAACAACCCAGGCTCACTGTGTAGAGCAGAGCAGGACATTCAAACAACCCAGGCTCACTGTGTAGAGCAGAGCAGGACATTCAAACAACCCAGGCTCACTGTGTAGAGCAGAACAGGCAGAGCAGGGACATTCAAACAACCCAGGCTCACTGTGTAGAGCAGAGCAGGACATTCAAACAACTCAGGCTCACTGTGTAGAGCAGAACAGGACATTCAAACAACCCAGGCTCGCTGTGTAGAGCAGAGCAGGACATTCAAACAACTCAGGCTCACTGTGTAGAGCAGAACAGGACATTCAAACAACCCAGGCTCACTGTGTAGAGCAGAGCAGGACATTCAAACAACTCAGGCTCACTGTGTAGAGCAGAACAGGACATTCAAACAACCCAGGCTCACTGTGTAGAGCAGAACAGGACATTCAAACAACCCAGGCTCACTGTGTAGATCAGAGCAGGACATTCAAACAACCCAGGCTCACTGTGTAGAGCAGAGCAGGACATTCAAACAACCCAGGCTCACTGTGTAGAGCAGAGCAGGACATTCAAACAACCCAGGCTCACTGTGTAGAGCAGAACAGGACATTCAAACAACCCAGGCTCGCTGTGTAGAGCAGAGCAGGACATTCAAACAACCCAGGCTCGCTGTGTAGAGCAGAGCAGGACATTCAAAACAACCCAGGCTCGCTGTGTAGAGCAGAACAGGACATTCAAACAACCCAGGCTCACTGTGTAGAGCAGAGCAGGACATTCAAACAACTCAGGCTCACTGTGTAGAGCAGAGCAGGACATTCAAACAACCCAGGCTCACTGTGTAGAGCAGAGCAGGACATTCAAACAACCCAGGCTCGCTGTGTAGAGCAGAGCAGGGCATTCAAACAACCCAGGCTCACTGTGTAGAGCAGAGCAGGACATTCAAACAACCCAGGCTCGCTGTGTAGAGCAGAGCAGGACATTCAAACAACCCAGGCTCGCTGTGTAGAGCAGAGCAGGGCATTCAAACAACCCAGGCTCACTGTGTAGAGCAGAGCAGGACATTCAAACAACCCAGGCTCACTGTGTAGAGCAGAGCAGGACATTCAAACAACCCAGGCTCACTGTGTAGAGCAGAGCAGGACATTCAAACAACCCAGGCTCACTGTGTAGAGCAGAGCAGGACATTCAAACAACCCAGGCTCACTGTGTAGAGCAGAGCAGGACATTCAAACAACCCAGGCTCACTGTGTAGAGCAGAGCAGGACATTCAAACAACCCAGGCTCGCTGTGTAGAGCAGAGCAGGACATTCAAACAACCCAGGCTCGCTGTGTAGAGCAGAGCAGGACATTCAAACAACCCAGGCTCACTGTGTAGAGCAGAGCAGGACATTCAAACAACCCAGGCTCACTGTGTAGAGCAGAGCAGGACATTCAAACAACCCAGGCTCGCTGTGTAGAGCAGAGCAGGACATTCAAACAACCCAGGCTCGCTGTGTAGAGCAGAGCAGGACATTCAAACAACCCAGGCTCACTGTGTAGAGCAGAGCAGGACATTCAAACAACCCAGGCTCACTGTGTAGAGCAGAGCAGGACATTCAAACAACCCAGGCTCGCTGTGTAGAGCAGAGCAGGACATTCAAACAACCCAGGCTCACTGTGTAGAGCAGAGCAGGACATTCAAACAACCCAGGCTCACTGTGTAGAGCAGAGCAGGACATTCAAACAACCCAGGCTCACTGTGTAGAGCAGAGCAGGACATTCAAACAACCCAGGCTCACTGTGTAGAGCAGAGCAGGACATTCAAACAACCCAGGCTCACTGTGTAGAGCAGAGCAGGACATTCAAAACAACCCAGGCTCGCATTAGAGCAGAGCAGGACATTCAAACAACCCAGGCTCACTGTGTAGAGCAGAGCAGGACATTCAAACAACCCAGGCTCACTGTGTAGATCAGAGCAGGACATTCAAACAACCCAGGCTCGCTGTGTAGAGCAGAACAGGACATTCAAACAACCCAGGCTCACTGTGTAGAGCAGAGCAGGACATTCAAACAACCCAGGCTCACTGTGTAGAGCAGAGCAGGACATTCAAACAACCCAGGCTCGCTGTGTAGAGCAGAGCAGGACATTCAAACAACCCAGGCTCACTGTGTAGAGCAGAGCAGGACATTCAAACAACCCAGGCTCACTGTGTAGAGCAGAGCAGGACATTCAAATAACCCAGGCTCGCTGTGTAGAGCAGAGCAGGACATTCAAACAACCCAGGCTCACTGTGTAGAGCAGAACAGGACATTCAAACAACCCAGGCTCACTGTGTAGAGCAGAGCAGGACATTCAAACAACCCAGGCTCACTGTGTAGAGCAGAACAGGACATTCAAACAACCCAGGCTCACTGTGTAGAGCAGAGCAGGACATTCAAACAACCCAGGCTCACTGTGTAGAGCAGAGCAGGACATTCAAACAACCCAGGCTCACTGTGTAGAGCAGAACAGGACATTCAAACAACCCAGGCTCACTGTGTAGAGCAGAACAGGACATTCAAACAACCCAGGCTCACTGTGTAGAGCAGAGCAGGACATTCAAACAACCCAGGCTCACTGTGTAGAGCAGAACAGGACATTCAAACAACCCAGGCTCACTGTGTAGAGCAGAACAGGACATTCAAACAACCCAGGCTCACTGTGTAGAGCAGAACAGGACATTCAAACAACCCAGGCTCACTGTGTAGAGCAGAACAGGACATTCAAACAACCCAGGCTCACTGTGTAGAGCAGAACAGGACATTCAAACAACCCAGGGCAGTTCTGCTCTACACAGTCAGCGTGCACAAGGCCTGAGGCAGACAACAATGAGCCTCCTTTCCATTGAGATTAGCTCCTGTACAAAAGGTATTACAACAGTGTTAAGCAGGGTTTGGCAGATTGTTATTTCTATACAATGGATGCACTTACTCAGAAATGTATGGAAAATAAATACAACGGGTGAATATAGGAACATCCCTGGAGAGACTGCTGGCTGATGCTTTTTGAGAGAACCATGAACCACATTTGTGAGCAGGAGAGAATGGACTCAGTGAACTATTCATATTCTTTTAAACATTTCTTTACACCTAGGCCTATATGCAAAACCAAAAATACAATCTCCAACCAAAAATATAATTCTCTACTAGAATGGGGGGGGGGGGTTGAAAATTAGACTTACAGACACATTGACAGCTTGGGGGAAGTAGGTAACCTGAACACACAGTCCATGAACACATCCAGTGCTGGCAGGGCATCATTAATAGTTATCTGGTACAGGGTCTTGGGCTCACTCAACCCTGTCCTTGCACAGCTCACAGGTGCTAAGGTAAAAATCACCACTTTTGCTTTGGGCATGGAGCCTGGCAATAGTAGAGAGAGCATAACCAGTAAACAGCACCTTCTCGATCCTCATCCCACACTGGCTGTGGATAACCCATGGGCATGCTGGATTACCTTTGGAAAACCTTGACTTGTAGTATATAGGCCTAATGCAAATCAAATGAACTGTATTTGTCACATACACATGGTTAGCAGATGTTAATGAGAGTGTAGCGAAATGCTTGTGCTTCTAGTTCTGACCATGCAGTAATATCTAACAAGTAATCTAACCTAAAAAGTTCACAACAAGTACCTTATACATACACAAGTGTAAAGGAATGAATACAAATATGTACATACAAATATATAAATGAGTGATGCCCAAACAGCATAGGCAAGATGCAGTAGATGGTATAGATTACAGTATATACATATGAGATGATTAATGTAGGGTATGAAAACATTATATAAAGTGCCATTGTTTAAAGTGGCTAGTGATACATTTAATTACATCAAGATGGCAAGATGCAGTAGATGGTATAGCGTACAGTATATACATATGAGATGAGTAATGTAGGGTATGTAAGCATTATATAAAGTGGCTAGTGATAAATTGATAACATCAATTTTTCCATTATAAAAGGGGCTAGAGTTGAGTCAGTATGTTGGCAGTAGCCACTCAATGTTAGCGATGGCTGTTTAACAGTCTGATGGCCTTGAGATAGAAGCTGTTTTACAGTCTGCTTTGATGCACCTGAACTGACCTTGCCTTCTAGATGATAGCAGGGTGAACAGGCAGTGGCTCGGGTGGTTGTTGTCCTTGATGATCTTTATGGCCTTCCTGTGACATCGGGTGGTGTAGGTGTCCTGGAGGGCAGGTAGTTTGCCCCCGGTGATGCGTTGTGCAGACACAACCCTCTGGACTACCCTCTGGAGAGCCTTACAGTTGTGGGCGGAGCAGTTGACGTACCAGGTGGCGATACAGCCCAACAGGATGCTCGCGATTGTGCATCTGTAAAACTTTGTGAGTGCTTTTGGTGAGAAGCCGAATTTCTTCAGCCTCCTGAGGTTGAAGAAGCGCTGCTGCACCTTCTTCACCACGCTGTCTGTGTGGGTGGACCATTTCAGTTTGTCCGTGATGTGTACACAGAGGAACTTAAAACTTTCCACCTTCTCCACTCCTGTCCCGTCAATGTATATAGGGGGCTGCTCCCTCTGCTGTTTCCTGAAGTCCACGATCATCTCCTTCGTTTTATTGACATTGAGTGCGAGGTTATTTTCCTGACACCACACTCCGAGGGCCCTCACCTCCTCCCTTTAGGCTGTCTCGTTGTTGTTGGTAATCAAGCCTACTACTGTAGTGTCGTATACACGACTGTGATTATGATCGAAGAGAATTCTCTTGAAGATAATGCGGTAGGCATTTGATTGTGAGGAATTCTAAATCAGGTGAAGAAAAGGACTTGAGTTCCTGTATGTTGTTATGATCACACCACGTCTCGTTAATCATAAGGCATACACCTCGCCCGCCTTCTTACCAGAGATAGGCTGGTTTCTGTCGGGGCAATCGGCGCAATACGTGAAGAAATCAGGTGGCTGTACCGACTCAGATAGCGTGTCTCGAGTGAACCATGTTTCTGTAAAAACAAAGAACGTTACAGTCTCTGATGTCTCTCTGGAATGCTACCCTTGCTCGAATTTCGTCTACCTTGTTGTCAAGAGACTGCACATTGGCGAGTAGTATGCTCGGGAGTGGTGTGCGATGTGCCCGTCTAT
The DNA here is from genome assembly GCF_023373465.1 of Oncorhynchus keta. Lineage (NCBI taxonomy): Eukaryota > Metazoa > Chordata > Actinopteri > Salmoniformes > Salmonidae > Oncorhynchus > Oncorhynchus keta. The sequence continues at coordinate 35,015,428 of NC_068432.1, forward strand.
GGAGCCTGACCAGAAGACCGCTCCGTCTGCCCCTTCTACGGCGCCGTTGTTTTGGGTCGCCGGCTGGGATCCGATCCATTGTCCTGGGTGGTAGGCCAAACAGAGGATCCGCTTCGGGAAAGTCGTATTCCTGGTCGTAATGTTGGTGAGTTGACGTTGCTCTTATATCCAATAGTTCCTCCCGACTGTATGTAATAAAACCTACGATTTCTGGGGTAACATTGTAAGAAATAACACACACACAAAAAATGCTGCATAGTTTCCTAGGAACGCGAAGCGAGGCGGCCATCTCTGTCGGCGCCGGAAGTTTCACAGTTAGTGAGGTACAGTGCACAGACAAATCTCTGCATTGTCATACAGACGTTCCCCATTAAAATTCCCCATCCTGGGCTTTCCATCCCACATCACTGAAGCTTTGTATTGGCTGCCTCAGAGAATATAATTTAGTCAACAATATGCCCGCTGTGTGCTCTGCTCTTATGTTGTCATAATATATTTTTTAAATATTATTATTATTCTTCATTGTGGACTACCGCCTACGCTGGGTTTGAATCGGATGAACTACCGCCTACGCTGGGTTTGAATCTGATGGGCTACCGCCTACGCTGGGTTTGAATCGGATGGGCTACCGCCTACGCTGGGTTTGAATCGGATGGGCTACCGCCTACGCTGGGTTTGAATCGGATGGGCTACCGCCTACGCTGGGTTTGAATCGGATGGGCTACCGCCTACGCTGGGTTTGAATCGGATGGGCTACCGCCTACGCTGGGTTTGAATCGGATGGGCTACCGCCTACGCTGGGTTTGAATCGGATGGGCTACCGCCTACGCTGGGTTTGAATCGGATGGGCTACCGCCTACGCTACCGCCTACGCTGGGTTTGAATCTGATCGCCTACGCTGGGTTTGAATCGGATGGGCTACCGCCTACGCTGGGTTTTGAATACGCTGGGTTTGAATGGGCGGACCGCCTACGCTGGGTTTGCGGATGGGTTTGAATCGGATGGGCTACCGCCTACGCTGGGTTTGAATCGGATGGGCTACCGCCTACGCTGGGTTTGAATCGGATGGGCTACCGCCTACGCTGGGTTTGAATCGGATGGGCTACCGCCTACGCTGGGTTTGAATCGGATGGGCTACCGCCTACGCTGGGTTTGAATCGGATGGCTACCGCCTACGCTGGGTTTGAATCGGATGGGCTACCGCCTACGCTGGGTTTTCGGATGGACTACGCTGGGTTTGAATCCTACCGCCTACGCTGGGTTTGAATCGGATGGACTACCGCCTACTCTGGGTTTGAATCGGATGGACTACCGCCTACTCTGGGTTTGAATCGGATGGACTACGCTGGGTTTGAATCGGATGGATGGACGCTGGGTTTGAATCGGATGGACTACCGCCTACGCTGGGTTTGAATCGGATGGACTACCGCCTACGCTGGGTTTGAATCGGATGGACTACCGCCTACGCTGGGTTTGAATCGGATGGACTACCGCCTACGCTGGGTTTGAATCGGATGGACTACCGCCTACGCTGGGTTTGAATCGGATGGACTATCGCCTACGCTGGGTTTGAATCGGATGGACTACCGCCTACGCTGGGTTTGAATCGGATGGACTACCGCCTACGCTGGGTTTGAATTGGATTGTTTTACGTTTCTGGGTTTCTCTTTCCTCCACCCATATCCTTCGTGTTGACATTGTTGGGAAACAAAACGGATATCCATTTACATCTACTTATTTTATATTTCCTCTTACCATTCATATCTTAGATATGTTGCTGTTAATTTACCTCGAGGGACAAAATACAGTCCCTCTGTATTAAAGCTGAGGATTTGTGCTTCCCATAAAGCCTGCTCTTTCACCCTGGACAATTTCTGATGGGTGGTTTTAATGGGTATGGATGGGCTGAAGAATGGAAAGACAGAGAGAGGACTGCAAACTTAGATGTTTAGATCTAATGAAAAAAAAAAAAAAACTTAGGCTATCAGACCATAGCCCAACAACTAGAGCTGCAACAGATGGGTTTACAATATGAATCAACTTGAGAAATGGTCCATGCCTTACAAATACACTGCTCAAAAAATAAAGGGAACACTAAAATAACACATCCTAGATCTGAATGAATTAAAAATTCTTATACTTCAAATACTTTTTTCTTTACATAGTTGAATGTGCTGACAACAAAATCACACAAAAATGATAAATGGAAATCAAATTTATCAACCCATGGAGGTCTGGATTTGGAGTCACACTCAAAATTAAAGTGGAAAACCACACTACAGGCTGATCCAACTTTGATGTAATGTCCTTAAAACAAGTCAAAATGAGGCTCAGTAGTTTGTGTGGCCTCCACGTGCCTATAGGACCTCCCTACAATGCCTGGGCATGCTCCTGATGAGGTGGCGGATGGTCTCCCGAGGGATCTCCTCTCAGACCTCGACTAAAGCATCCGCCAACTCCTGGACAGTCTGTGGTGCAACGTGGCGTTGGTGGATGGAGCGAGACATGATGTCCCAGATGTGCTCAATTGGATTCAGGTCTGGGGAACAGGTGGGCCAGTCCATAGCATCAATGCCTTCCTCTTGCTGGAACTGCTAACACACTCCAGCCACATGAGGTCTAGCATTGTCTTGCATTAGGAGGAACCCAGGGCCAACCGCACCAGCATATGGTCTCACAAGTGGTCTGAGGATCTCATCTGGGTACCTAATGGCAGTCAGGCTACCTCTGGCGAGCACATGGAGGGCTGTGCGGCCCCCCAAAGAAACCATGACTGACCCACCGCCAAACCGGTCATGCTGGAGGATGTTGCAGGCAGCAGAACGTTCTCCACGGCGTCTCCAGACTCTGTCACGTCTGTCAAATTTGACAATCTTGGTGTTCTCTGGCAAATGCCAAACGTCCTGCACGGTGTTGGGCTGTAAGCACAACCCCCACCTGTGGACGTCGGGCCCTCATACCACCCTCATGGAGTCTGTTTCTGACCGTTTGAGCAGACACATGCACATTTGTGGCCTGTTGGAGGTCATTTTGCAGGGCTCTGGCAGTGCTCCTCCTGCTCCTCCTTGCACAAAGGCGGAGGTAGCGGTCCTGCTGCTGGGTTGTTGCCCTCCTACGGCCTCCTCCATGTCTCCTGATGTACTGGCCTGTCTCCTGGTAGCGCCTCCATGCTCTGGACACTACGTTGATAGACACAGCAAACCGTCTTGCCACAGCTCGCATTGATGTGCCATCCTGGATGAGCTGCACTACCTGAGCCACTTGTGTGGGTTGTAGACTCCGTCTCATGCTACCACTACATTTACATTACATTTAAGTCATTTAGCAGACGCTCTTATCCAGCGACTTACAAAAGTGCATACACCTTATGACAACCAGTGGAACAGCCACTTGCATCTAAATCTTGTAGGGGGTGAGAAGGATTACTTACCCTTACTTACCCTATCCTAGGTATTCCTTGAAGAGGTGGGGTTTCAGGTGTCTCCGGAAGGTGGTGATTGACTCCGCTGTCCTGGCGTCGTGAGGGAGTTTGTTCCACCATTGGGGGCCAGAGCAGCGAACAGTTTTGACTGGGCTGAGCGGGAACTGTACTTCCTCAGTGGTAGGGAGGCGAGCAGGCCAGGGTGGATGAACGCAGTGCCCTTGTTTGGGTGTATGGCCTGATCAGAGCCTGGAGGTACCGTTCCCCTCACAGCTCCAGAGCACCATGGTCTTGTAGCGGACTCTGGAAGCCAGTGGAGAGAGCGGAGGAGCGGGGTGACGTGAGAGAACTTGGGAAGGTTGAACACCAGACGGGCTGCGGCGTTCTGGATGAGTTGTAGGGTGAAAGCACCGCCAGCATTCAAAAGTGACCAAAACATCAGCCAGGAAGCATAGGAACTGAGAAGTGGTCTGTGATCACCACCTGCAGAACCACTCCTTTATTGGGGGTGTCTTGCGAATTGCCTATAATTTCCACCTGTTGTCTATTCCATTTGCACAACAACATGTGAAATTTATTGTCAATCAGTGTTGCTTCCTAAGTGGACAGTTTGATTTCACAGAAGTGTGATTGACTTAGAGTTACATTGTGTTGTTTAAGTGTTCCCTTTATTTTTTGGAGCAGTGTACATGCATATTATGCTGCAGGTGCTCAAGCTTTCTGACAGAAGAGGCTTTGACAAAAAAGTACATCGGGGAGTCACTGTAGCCCCCCAAAAAAAATCTAGCTAGGGTGAACACACACACACACACACACACACACACACACACACACACACACACACACACACACAGAGCAATAACTATCTGATTTGATCTACAGATGCTTTGCGTCTATGATCCGCCCACTGACTGCCAGTCTCACCTGCTGGGAGTGGAAACCCAGACAGATCAACGCACGCAATAATCAAAAGGCCCATCTGCTTCTTGTCAAAACACAGTGACAGATGTTCTTCTGTCTCACTTTATAGATTAGCATGGTGGGTAAAGAATCTACAGAACCAGACTGTACGACAGAAAGGGCAGACTTGTCAAAAGTAAAGAGTTAGATCCATCTCAACCAATCATGTGTTACGGTGCTCTACAAGTACGTATGCTCTCAATTTGGTCAAAAACAAATCCTTTAAACAAGCCTTTGTATCTCCTTAGGGTTTAATAATCCCTTTTCAATCATAATTGTAACTGTTTGTTTTGCTTGCTTACCCTCCAGAGACAAAGTGGCTGTTATACCTGCCTGGTAATATTTTGTCCACAAAAGGAAAAATGTTCCTACAGTATAGTTTTGGCTACAGTGTCTTTCACTGCCAAACTCCTCCATACCCACCCACCAAACCCTCCTCTCCTTTCCCATCAGAGTAGGCAACGCTGTTCATTATGCGGTTAAGGGTCACAGATTCCTTCAAAATCATTAAAAAGATGTTAATAAAAACAGAGAAGTCATGAGAAAAGACTGGCAAAATGCTCCCCGCAGGGTACTCATACAGGAGAGAACTCCTTTTCCATGCTTAATGATAAGCTCTAGTCCTCACAGAGCGGCTTGGAAAAAACAGGACTTTGGTCCCTGGACTAATCCAAAATTACCTCTGCCTGCTGCCTTCCCAGTAAAGGGCAGATAACATTACTCCGAGTGCAATCAGGCAGCATGTGTATTCTGCACCATATTGTACACAAAATAACAGGCTGTTTGAAATTGCAAACAGAGCAACGACCCCCATAATTCCCCCTCCCCAATGGCTAGATCCTCTAGGTTAGGGCCAGGACAATACCAGTATCACAATACCCGTTAGTATCGTTGGCAAAGAAACAAAAATGGAAGCAGATTTAACTTCTTTAACAAAACAGCACTAATGTTGGGAACAAAAATGTGTCATCCCGATTCACATTTATTTTCCAAGCAATAGCACACAATATTTTACATACAGACGGTTATTAAAAAGGACCAAAGAGTTAGATCTGATGTAGATCTGTGTTATTATTTTTGCCATTAATAAAACATTGCGATACTGCTATCGTTCCGGCCCTAATCTAAACACCCAGTCTCCCTGCCCCTTCACCATATAAAAAAATAAACAAAGACCAATTAGATTTAAAAAAAGATGGCAGCTAGCCCATATTTAAACACTACATCCTTAGGAGATAAAAGGTGATTAATATGGATGCACGGGAGAAATTGCTTAGTAAACAAGCTATTTACAATTTCCCTGTAAGCGGAGCAGGGTGGTTGGCCGTCCAGGCACTCTCCGAGGTCACTTTACCACCTCCATTGACTCTGTCTCACAAAAAGAGGAAACAGGGCTGAAATCCAGTACAGATTGTTCAGTAAAAATACAATTCCCAGTAAGCGAAAACAAACTCTTGGTAATAATAGTTATACTTTTGTTTAGCACCATGACTAGGCCTAATAGCCTAGCTGTGTACTGAATAGGAAGCAAAAACGACTGCATAAAAGGGAAAGACTGGTTGAACATATAACTTGTATCTTACATGTCACCGGCACATGAGAGTGAGTGGGACTGCGGAACACGGTAGGCAATATAGCCTCCTGCAGAGTAACAAAGGGATATATATAGATATATACAGTGCCCTCAGAAAGTATTTAGACTAGAGGTCGACCGATTAATCGGAATGGCCGATGATTTCAAGTGTTCATAACAATCGGAAATCAATATTTTTTTGGTTTTTACACCTTTATTTAATCTTTATTTAACTAGGCGAGTTAGTTAGAAACACATTCTTATTTTCACTGACAGCCTATCAACGGTGGGTTAACGGCCTCATTCAGGGGCAGAAAGACAGATTTTCACCTTGTCAGCTCGGGGATCCAATCTTGCAACCTTACAGCTAGTCCAACACAATGACGACCTGCCTCTCTCTCTCGTTGCACTCCACAAGGAGCCTGCCTGTTACGCAAATGCAGTAAGCCAAGGTAAGTTGCTAGCCAGCATTAAACTTATCTTATAAAAAAACAATCAATCATAAATCACTAGTTAACTACACATGGTTGATGATATTACTAGATATTATCTAGCGTGTCCTGTGTTGCATATAATCTGACTGAGCATACAAGTATCTGACTGAGCGGAGGTAGGCAGAAGCAGGCGAGTAAACATTCATTCAAACAGCACTTTCGTGGGTTTTGCCAGCAGCTCTTCGTTGTGCGTCAAGCATTGCGCTGTTTATGACTTCAAACCTATCAACTCCCGAGATGAGGCTGGTGTGACCGAAGTGAAATGGCTGGCTAGTTAGTGCACGCTAATAGCGTTTCAAACTTCACTCGCTCTGAGCCTTGGGGTGGTTGTTTCCCTTGCTATGCATGGGTAACGCTGCTTTGATGTGGTGGCTGTTGTCATTGTGTTGCTGGTTTGAGCCCAGGGAGGAACGAGGAGAGGGCGGAAACTATACTGTTACACTGGCAATACTAAAGTGCCTATAAGAACATCCAATAGTCAAAGGTTAATGAAATACAAATGGTATGGAGGGAAATAGTCCTATAATAACTACAACCTAAAACTTCTTACCTGGGAATATTGAAGACTCATGTTAAAAGGAACCACCAGCTTTCATATGTTCTCATGTTCTGAGCAAGGAACTGAAACGTTAGCTTTCTTACATCCAACACTTAGTTTTTGCAATATTTAAACCAAATTGAACATGTTTCATTATCTACTTGAGGCTAAATTGATTTTATTGATGTATTATATTAAGTTAAAATAAGTGTTAATTCAGTATTGTTGTAATTGTCATTGTTACAAATACATTTTTATATATTTTTTATTATTTTTTGCATTTAAAAAAAAAAGGTTAATTAAAAAAAAAAGTGTTGTTAAAAAAATAAATAAAAAAATTGCCCGATTAATCGCTATCGGCTTTTTTGGTCCTCCAATAAATTGGCATCCGCATTGAAAAATCATAATCGGTCGACCTTTAATTTAGACCGCTTGACTTTTTCCACATTTTGTTAAGTTATAGCCTTATTCTAAAATGTATTTAAATCCCCCCCCACACCATAATGACAAGGCAAAAAGGTTTTTTGAAATCACATTTCAATATCACATTTACAAAAGTATTCACATCCTTTACTCAGTACTTTGTTGAAGCACCTTTGGCAGTGATTACAGCCTCAAGCCTTCTTGGCTATGATGCTACAAGCTTGGCACACCTGTGTTTGGGGAGTTTTCAGGTCACTCCAGAGATGCTTGATCAGGTTCACTCAAGGACATTCAGAGACGTGTCCCGAAGCCACTCCTGCGTTGTCTTGGCTGTGTGCTTAGGATCATTGTCCTGTTGGAAGGTGAACCTTCACCCCAGAAGGAGGTCCTGAGTGCTCTGGAGCAGGTTTTCATCAAGGATCTCCCTGTACTTTTCTCCATTCATCTTTCCCTCGATCCTGACTAGTCTCCCAGTCCCTGCCGCTGAAAAAACACCCCCACAGCATGATGCTGCCACCACCATGCTTCACCATAGGGATGGTGCCAAGTTTCCTCCCAGACATGATGCTTGGCATTCAGACCAAAGAGTTGAATCTTGGTTCATCAGACCAGAGAATCTTGTTTCGCCAGAGTCTTGGGGTGTCTTTTGGCAAACTCCAGGCGGGCTGTCATATGCCTTTTATGGCCACTCTACCATAAAGACCTGATTGGTGGAGTGCTGCAGAGATGATTGTCCTTCTGGAAGATTCTCCCATCTCCACAGAGGAACTCTGTAGCTCTGTCGGAGTGACCATTGGGTTCTTGGTCACCTCCCTGACCAAGGCCCTTCTCACCTGATTGCTCAGTTTGTCCGGGTGGCCAGCTCTACGAAGAGTCTTGGCTGTTCCAAACTTCAACAGCGATGGAAACATTTTGGGTGTGAATATCACCTTCACAATCCAAAATAATTTCCAAACCTCTAGGTGAAATAGTAGCTAGATAAGTCATAACTCCAGGCTAAATCTACAAACACTTCATTGGCTTGAAACCTAGTAGAGCTCAACAGAAACCAAACATTAGGAAACCCCCTATAAAAAGGCCACTAAAATGTGCAGTTGTGTCACAACACAATGCCACAGAGGTCTCAAGTTGAGGGAGCGTGCAATTGGCATGCTGACTGCAGTCATGTCCACCGGAGCTGTTGCCAAAGAATTTCATGTTAATTTCGCTACCATAAGCCACCTCCAATGTCGTTTTAGAAAATATTCCATTATGTCCAATTGGCCTCACAACTGCAGGCCACGTGTATAGTGTCTTGCGGGTGAGTGGTTTGCTGACGTTAACATTTTGAACAGAGTGCCCCAAGGTGGAGGTGGGGTTATGGTATTTGCAGGCATAAGCTACGGACAATGAATACAATTGCATTATAATCGATGATACTGGTGGCCCATTGTCTTTCCATTCATCCAACGCCATCATCTCATCTTTCAGCATGATAATGCACAGACCCATGTCACAAAGATTTGTACAAAATTCCTGGAAGCTGAAAATTGCCCTTTTTTCCCCATGGCTTGCATACCCATTGAGCATGTTTGGGATGCTCTGGACAGACAGCGTGTTCCAGTTTCCGCCAATATCCAGTAACTTTGCACAGGCAAAGAAGAGGAGTGGGACAACATTCCTCAGGCCACAATCAATAGCCTGATCAACTCTATGTGGAGGAGATGTGTCGTGCTGCATGAGGGAAATGGTGGTCACACCAGATACTGACTGGTTTTCTGATCTTTTTAAGGTATCTGTGATCAACAGATGCATATCTGTATTCCCAGTCATATGAAATCCATAGATTACATCCTAATGAATTTATTTAAATTGAATGATTTCCTTATATGAACTGTAACTCAGTCAAATATTTGAAACTGTTACATTTATATTGTTGTTCAGTATATATTTTTTATAAAAATGTTCTAAACCTTACTAACAATATCACATTTAGGCCAAGGGACCATGGAATAAGTTGAGTATAATTTAATTAATTAATTAGTTCTGGGAGGCTCACACGGGATATTGATATCCACAGTACTGCACCAATTCTGTTTAACATAAATGCAGTATAATTTAAGCTTAAAAACTGCAGTTCTCTTTCTGCCTCATGGATTAAAAAATATATATACACTGCTCAAAAAAAAGGGAACACTAAAATTACACATCCTAGATCTGAATGAATGAAATATTTTTATTAAATACTTTCTTCTTTACATAGTTGAATGTGCTGACAACAAAATCACACAAAAATGATCAATGGAAATCAAATTTAACCCATGGAGGTCTGGATTTGGAGTCACACTCAATATTAAAGTGGAAAACCACACGACAGGCTGATCCAACTTTGATGTAATGTCCTTAAAACAAGTCAAAATGAGGCTCAGTAGTGTGTGTGGCCTCCACGTGCCTGTATGACCTCCCTACAACGCCTGGGCATGCTCCTGATGAGGTGGCGGATGGTCTCCTGAGGGATCTCCTCCCAGACCTGGACTAAGGCATCTGCCAACTCCTGGACAGTCTGTGGTGCAACGTGGCATTGGTGGATGGAGCGAGACATGATGTCCCAGATGTGCTCAATTGGATTCAGGTCTGGGGAATGGGCGGGCCAGTCCATAGTATCAATGTCTTCCTCTTGCAGGAACTGCTGACACACTCCAGCCACATGACACACTCTAGCATTGTCTTGCATTAGGAGGAACCCAGGGCCAACCGCACCAGCATATGGTCTCACAGGTGGTCTGAGGATCTCATCTCGGTACCTAATGGCAGACAGGCTACCTCTGGCAAGCACATGGAGGGCTGTGCGGCCCCCCAAAGAAATGCCACCCCACACCATGACTGACCCACCGCCAAACCGGTCATGCTGGAGGATGTTGCAGGCAGCAGAAACGTTCTCCATGGCATCTCCAGACTCTGTCACATGTGCTCAGTGTGAACCTGCTTTCATCTGTGAAGAGCACAGGGTGCCAGTGGTGAATTTGACAATCTTGGTGTTCTCTGGCAAATGCCAAACGTCCTGCACGGTGTTGGGCTGTAAGCACAACCCCCACCTGTGGACGTCGGGCCCTCATACCACCCTCATGGAGTCAGTTACAGACCGTTTGAGCAGACACATGCACATTTATGGCCTGCTGGAGGTCATTTTGCAGGGCTCTGGCAGTGCTCCTCCTGCTCCTCCTTGCACAAAGGCGGAGGTAGCGGTCCTGCTGCTGGGTTGTTGCCCTCCTATGGCCTCCTCCACGTCTCCTGATGTACTGGCCTATCTCCTGGTAGCGCCTCCATGCTCTGGACACTACGCTGACAGACACAGCAAAACTTCTTGCCACAGCTCGCATTGATGTGCCATCCTGGATGAGCTGCACTACCTGAGCCACTTGTGTGGGTTGTAGACTCCGTCTCATGCTACCACTAGAGTGAAAGCACCGCCGGCATTCAAAAGTGACCAAAACATCAGCCAGGAAGCATGGGAACTGAGAAGTGGTCTGTGGTCACCACCTGCAGAACCACTCCTTTATTGGTGGTGTCTTGCTAATTGCCTATAATTTCCACCTGTTGTCTAATCCATTTGCACAACAGCATGTGAAATGTATCGTCAATCAGTGTTGCTTCCTAAGTGGACAGTTTGATTTCACAGAAGTGTGATTGACTTGGAGTTACATTGTGTTGTTTAAGTGTTCCCTTTATTTTTTTGAGCAGTGTATATTATTAGACGCCAAGAGGCGGGCCTTTAAAATGTTCCTTCCCAGGGCATGGGACCTGGTTCATCCAGCCATGCACTGCCAAAGTCATAGTAAAGCTCCTTGTATGCTACTTTTCTCTCAATGTAGTTGTGTTCTGATTATGAGGGGTTCCCTGATGGAGACCTGAATGGAGAGCAGAGGGGAACAGGCCAGAAGATGACAAATCCCCTCTCATCATGGATCAAGAGTCTGGAGATAATGTGCTGATGGGATGTGAGAAGATCTGTGTAAAATCCCAGGGAGATGACGGTTTGTAATTCGACCCGATCTGTTAGCCTCTGATACACTAACTACAGACTGGCCAAGCCATAAAAAGCTTAGTGAACCGTTGCTCAGGTGAAGACAAAGCACAAGCCAAGCCAATATCTAGAATGTCAATTAGAGCAGAGTATGTCGATATATCAGTTTGGCTACAAGGCCACTCAGTCAATGGCTGGCATTCCCACTAGGCCTGGGTTATATCATTCCAGTATAATAAACACATTAAGCATATTTTCCATCCTCCAACCCAAATGTTCCCCAAAATGAATGTTGTCTGTCAAAACCAACACAGACATTACAGGTAAAGCCAAAACAATGTAGGTGTATTTAGATTGGCTTTAAGCTCCATCATATATCAAACATAGAGCATTACACACTGAGTGACAGCTGAAATTAAGAAACACAATATATACACAAAAGTATGTGGACTATATGTGTATGTGTAACTATAAGTGCTGATATTTGGAAGTGGACATTTCTAGGAGCAACAAAGGCTCAGCCGCAAAGTGGTAGGCCACACACGCTCACAGAACAATGTATAGTGCCAACTGTAAAGTTTGGTGGAGGAGAAATAATGGTTTGGGGCAGTTTTTCATGGTTCGGCTATGCCCCTTAGCTCCAGTGAAGGTAAATCTTAACACTACAGCATACAATGACATTATACACCAGTGTTTCCCAACCCTGGTCCTCAAGTACCCCCAACAGTACACAGTTTCAGCACTTGACAAACACCTAAATTAACTCATTGAGGGCTTGATGATTATTTTATTTAACCAGGCAAGTAAGTAAAGAACAAATTCTTATTTTACAATGACGGCCAAACAACCCCGGCCAAACCCTCCCTAACCTGGACGACACTGGGCCAATTGTGCGCCGCCCTATGGGACTCCCGATCAAGGCCGGTTGTGATACAGTCCGGGATCAAACCCGGGTCTGCAGTGACGCTTCTAGCACTGAGATGCAGTGCCTCAGACCACTGTGCCACTCAGGAGTCCAAGTTGACGCAGGTGTGGTTGACCATGGTTACAATAAAAATGTGTACTGTTGGGGGTACTCGAGGGCCAGGAACTCAGTTTGGGGAAGGTATTTTCCTGTTTCAGCATGACAATGCCTCTGTGCACAGAGCGAAGTCCATACAGCTCCTGAGTGGCACAACGGTCTAAGGCACTGCATCTTAGCGCAAGAGGCATCACTACAGTCCCTGGTTCAAATCCAGGCTGTATCACATCTGGGCATGTTTGGGGGTCCCATAGGGCAGCGAACAATTGGCCCAGCGTTGTCTGGGTTTGGCCATCATTGTAAATAAGAATTAGTTCTTAACCGACTTGCCTAGTTAAATAAAGGTTACTTTAAAAAGAAAAATGTTTGTCAAGATCGGCCTGCACAGAGCTCTGACCTCAACTACATCTTACACCTTTGGGATGAATTGAAACACCAACTGCGAACCAGGCTTAATCACTAATGCTTGTGGCTGAATGGAAGCAAGTCCCAGCAGCAATGTTCCAACATCTAGTGGAAAGCCTTCCCAGAAGAGTGGAGGCTGTTATTGCAGCAAAGGGAGGGACCAACTCCATATTAATGCACATGATTTTGGAATGAGATGTTCAACGAGCAGGTGTTCACATACTTTTGGTCATGTACTGTAATTAGCCACTGCTATTGAAAATGCAAATTTGACAGAATTATTAATGTAGAGCCCAGTCAAACGGATTGAATGTCAACTGAAGATACATTTTCGTAGTGGGCATGTGGGGGAGGGTTAGTTAGAGCATTTTTCATTTAGTTTAATTACATTCTTTCAAAGGCCATAATGTTTATTTCAGGATTTTAATATATTCCGAGGCAATCCCATTATGATGCCAAATTATGTGAGTGGGCAGGAATGAGAGCAGGTCCTCCCTGATGTTGTGTCAGATGCTTCATGTTATAATATTCATCCAGACAGAGGCCTTTCACTTACTGAGGCATGGAGTTGAATGGAATGAGTCTCAGGACTATCATCATGTATATGGCCTGATGGGCTTCAAAAGACTATCAATCAAAATTGTATTTACAAAGCCTGTTTACATCAGCAGATGTCACAAATTGCTTATACAGAAACCCAGCACAAAACCACAAAGAGCAAGCAGAAGACTACACTGAGAACACAGCGACTTCAATAAAATATTCATTAAGTTTTGTCATGGATATAAAAGTTAGATAGTAAGTTGTTATTGCCATGATGTATCTCTTTTATAGGCCATGCTTAAACCACAGATGGGAAGAAGCTGTGACTTCCCATCTCTCTAGCCAAAAAAATGATCTGACACAGCCAGGAAAGCATGCAGGATAGAATTTCAGTCCATGCGGTATCCTTGGGACGTTCCTACTCCTGCACTGAAGTTGACATTAAAAATTGTTGGGGGTTAGGGACGTCCCAAGGATCCTAGGACAGATAGCGAGGTGCATAATATACATGGGCAAACTCTGCCTCTAGGTGCAACCGCCAAACTCTGCCTCTAAGTGCAATGATCCCTCCTCCGGCTTTGACAATAGACGTGGAAACTAAGCCTTTGGAGTCAGCTTTGAAGGGCCAATAACATACTTCAAAGCATTTCCTGTAACCGCTGGGATTCTGACACATAAGTCGTCCTTTATTGCAGGCTGTACATCCGCCACAAAACCTTTCTGCTCGCCTCAGACAGACAGAGGGGTACTTCTGAATGGAACTTCATGCCATAACATACCCTTTTGGTGCTTCCACGCAGTGTTTTGACGAGTTCCAAGTGCGCACAAAGAGGGAATTGAAAACAGTTGGCCTAATACTCAACATACATATATATTTTTTTAAATCAATGAATATGCTTTAAAAATGTTTCGGTCCTGTTGAAACAGGGCAGTAACGTCCTGTGTCCCAATCCAATAGATTGTATATTCTAGTATTATAGCTCACATCTGTCCTACAGTTTCTCGAACTCGGTCCAAACCTATATTAGTGTGGTCTACTGGTCTCATTGCGCACAAGGCATTGATTTAAGTATTACATTAATCCATCCTTATTTGATTCAACTGGCTATATGAATGCACCACAATTCATAAAAGGAGACCGATTGCCCTACATCCCCATAATTCAGAGCCACTTGGCGGCATTTACGTAAATCTACAAATCTCTACCATAGCCTAGGCTACTAAAATGAATGCACCTGCTGATGACCGCAAACAATGCATTTGGCCTACTAAACGGATTGCATAGCATGGCGAGATAGCTTATTAATGATGGCAAATGAGGCAAAACAATGTATTGACGACCAGAATAGTACATTAAAACAATTTCTTACATACAGCGTTCAGTGTTATCATAAGGCTTGTTTATATTTGGCTCGCCACGGCTCGATGCTTGCTCCCCTGCTCAGAAGGCGTATTTCCTTTGCCAAAGACACGTCGCTGAAGTCCGATGAGACTGAGAATTATCGGTTTGAAAATATCCATGAGAACCACTTTTAAAAAGTATTATTCGAAATGGCAAATGTCTTGATATTGAAAATGAAATCGTTTGTAGGTGTATTCATTCCAATGTTCCTCTCATGTATTCTTCTCCCCACAGCCGACCGAACTGAAATATGTCGAAATGAATGAGATGAATTCTCACCACTGAACAAAACGGGCATCCGACCAATCAATTAAGAGTATATTTGAATATTCCCACGGCTCGGCCAATCGTTTGAAACAGAAGGCGGTAACCACGGTGACGCCCCAAGCGTCTAGGTGAGCACGTTATTATTTCGCGGAAAAACTTAAAGGGGTAGTGCATGGCTCCTGTCGGTCTACAACAAAGGAGATGAAAAAATGTAATTCACTCATGGTTGTTCGATAAGTACTTGATCAAACTCAGCCTACATACATGGTTCCTGAAATAAACCGTGTTGAGTGTGTCACCAATGTGTTAGGCTACCACAAAAAATGAAACATCCTCTAAATAAATGCTGCTGGCCCGGCTCAGTACACTTCAAAATGGCTTTAAGATACATCTGAGATTAACTACAAATTGGATATCACGAAATTGGGGAGAAAAAGGGGGTAAAAGTACCACAAAAAAAACATACACCTGAGATAAAAATATGTAATTTAATGTAGGCACATAGTATTGTAATATTTGTTGAATGGGATTCCTTAATGCACAGTAAGAGCTTCATCTAAACAGTCAGCTTCAAGTTTACACACCTGAATGGGAGTTGAAGTCAGGTGCAATCTGACAACCTTTCCATCACAAATTATAATTTCACCAGCAATATGCCATTACAGCAGAGACCACTTTAATTCAAAACACCGTCTCCATGGTAACTCTTGATAGCTGCTTGTTATGGCTTGTTGTTAGAAAATGATTACTTTCTGATGGTGCCAGGGACATGACCCCCCTTTGTGTGTGTGTGTGTGTGTGTGTGTGTGTGTGTGTGTGTGTGTGTGTGTGTGTGTGTGTGTGTGTGTGTGTGTGTGTGTGTGTGTGTGTGTGTGTGTGTGTGTGTGTGTGTGTGTGTGTGTGTGTGTGTGTGTGTGTGTGAATGCTTGCAGGCGTGCATGTGTGTGTGCATGTGTTTGAACTTGACTGAAGTGAGCATCAGCTGAAAATGCACCATATAATAGGCCAATCATACACAGATTGGATTGGATTGTTCACAAGGTCATTGTGTTCAGCCCGAAGTGCCTCAATCTTTTATACATTTCTTTTATCATACTCGCCAAAAGTTTGAGCTCTGTATTCTTTGTCTGGTAGCCTATGTTGTGTATGTGGGTAGAGGGGTGGAAGGCTGCAAGGTTGTGTGATAACTATTATAATTGACTGGAACTGTCATGGCGATTCCCTTTGAAATGCCACTGGCACTAACCAAATTGCTTCTACAGTAACTGTAGTGGGAACATTTGAGATTCTTCACGCTATATAGGGCTATAGAGTATATATTGCAAACAGTACTGTTTTTCCAGAAATGTATTTGCAGGCTTTGCCTGGATGCCCTTGGCTTTCTTTATCGTTAAAAAATGTTTTTTTATCACTTTGGTACTATTTTCACAAGTATGTGGTCAAATTTCACAACTCTTAGAATAAAGCTCAAAACAGATAATCAAATAGGCTTCTTTTTCAAAACTTTAATCACATTTTCAATTGACTAAGTACAACACATAACATCACAAAGTAACTTTTTCACCAAACCTAGTCAGTGTTTCATCTAGAAATACCTTTCATATAAAGTAATTGCCTTTCACAATGGCATGCTGATTCTCTCCTCATTTGTTTAAATACATTTGACCATCACTTAATCGAACTTAATGGTTAATCACATAACCGTTTGGTAAACGTATAGATTTTAAACTGGTTTGTCTACTATAAATGGATTTTGAGAACTACAGAAATAAAATGTGTGCTTGTAAAGTATAAACATCTAAATGACATGTATGATACATGATAACAATACATAATGACTACTCGTTATTGCTAATTGATTTCACATAGTGGTCACCATATAAAAGGGTGTGTGTGAACACTTACAATTTATTTCAATCTCCCCAGCAGGATAAGAGAGGAAGAAATCAAAGAGTTTGTGGACAAGGGGCCCGTCAGAGAGGTGGGCATGGGCCCCATCAAAGAGGTCAGAGGTGGGCATGGGCCCCATCAAAGAGGTGGACATCAGAGAGGGAGGCAGACGAACACCGTGGGGGAAACATCTCCATGTGCGCAGCTATTTCTGAAGATGGTGTGGTAGGACGTATGTATGACATTACTTGGATCCTACAACTCTGCACATCTCATTGTGTTGAGCAGGCATGTCAAGGTGAAGTGGTTACCTATGTCATTGTGTTGAGCAGGCATGTCAAGGTGAAGTGGTTACCTATGTCATTGTGTTGAGCAGGCATGTCAAGGTGAAGTGGTTACCTATGTCATTGTGTTGAACAGGCATGTCAAGGTGAAGTGGTTACCTATGTCATTGTGTTGAGCAGGCATGTCAAGGTGAAGTGGTTACCTATGTCATTGTGTTGAGCAGGCATGTCAAGGTGAAGTGGTTACCTATGTCATTGTGTTGAGCAGGCATGTCAAGGTGAAGTGGTTACCTATGTCATTGTGTTGAGCAGGCATGTCAAGGTGAAGTGGTTACCTATGTCATTGTGTTGAGCAGGCATGTCAAGGTGAAGTGGTTACCTATGTCATTGTATGGGACAATGTCAGGTTCCACCATGCAGAGGTGGTTCAGGCATGGTTTCGGGCCCATCCCTGATTTGTGACCTTATACCTGCCCCCATACACTCCTTTCCTCAACCATATTGAGGATTTTTTTGTGGCATGGAGGTGGAAGGTTGATCGAATAACAAGACTGTGCAAAACTGTCATCAAGGCAAAGGGTGGCTACTTTGAAGAATCTAAAATATATTTTGATTTGTTTAACACTTTCTTTGGTTACTACATGATATTTCATAGTTTTGATGTCTTCACTATTCTACAATGTAAAAAATAGTCCAACAAATTAAGAAAAACCCTCAAATGAGTAGGTGTGTCCAAACTTTTGACTGGTACTGTATGGGAATGTGTGTGTGTGTCCAGGCTAATACTCCTGCGGGTGCAGCTGATAGTGTGCTCTGCTCTGAGGGAATGGCCACTTCCACTGGCTTCCAGGGTAAAACAGCATCACCCATCTCTGTCCTTAAGCTTTCTACCCCCTACAGCGGTATAAGGCACTGCATCTCAATGTTAGAGGCGTCACTACAGATGATGGTTCGATTCCAGGCTGTATCACAACCGGCCGTGATTGGGAGTCCCATAGGGCAGCGCACAATTGGCCCAGTGTTGTTAGGCCGTCGTTGTAAATAAGAATTTGTTTTTAACTGACTTGCCTAGTTACATAAATTAAATAAACAAATATCCTGCATCTGTGACCTCATTTCCTATTTACTCAGACATGCAGAAACACCCTGTGACCACAGCATCGTTTCATTTGCAGTTGTTCAATTAGCCTTAAAACAGCCCTGTCATTTTATCCATGTATTCAACATCACAGTTCACTCTGTAGCACACAGAGCCCTACTGTTCACCTCAGTGAATATTTCAAACAGTGTGTGCCAATAAATGTATTAGCCTATGAATAAAAAATACAAACTTAAAATCTGAACTTGATTTGTCCCCTAAAGTAAATTAGACATCTGTATTCTTTAAGACAAAATTGGACAGTCACTATGCATAGTGTCATATAATAACCATTTGAACGTACAGCGACTTTTATGAAGAATATTGAATCATGTCTTGACAATACCCATGAGTGCCATTCTTCAATATGAATAAGGGCTTTGAATGGTAAATGAGGTTACCATACCAACCCCTTGTCTTATATGATATCAAATACATGGAGAAATGTTCTCCCAGTAACGGTTGTTGCTGCCAGACTTAAACAATGCAAAACACACTAATTAATTCATAAATTAGCTAATCGATCAAAGGGAAATTACTTTCATCCCCTTGAGCTTGTGACAGAAGAATAATTTGGAAAGGGCCCCTCCGCATTTAGTCTATCAGGACTCCTTATGCATATGAATGTTTTACAGTAATACAGAACATTTTCTTCTGCTAAAAGATAATGTACTCATTCTTTTAGGCTTACTTAATTTGTGTTAAACCATCTTTTGCAGTTCTTACTGATAGTACTGCAAGTTTCATTCGTCAATCATAGACAGAGAATAATACACCCTCATTGTAATATATTCTCAAAGTCTGAAATGGTTCTATAGATAGACACAGAAAAAGACCCCCACATCAGCATGATGATAATGATAGAATTAGTGTATGACCAGCCTAATTAGAAATAGAAAATGTACTCTTAAGTTTTAAAATCACTTTGTAGAATCAATCCACAATGGGGTTATATTCATTAGAAAATAATGACTTTCCAAAGCAGAATCTCTTTGATGAAGCAATTAACCACAACCAGGAAGAGAGAGCATTAAGTGAATTTCAACAGCAAAACTCAAAGGACAGTCACTCATCTGAACTTGTTTAGCTATGTTTAAATTTAGATTAGATTACCATTCTCAAACAGTCATTTTGCAGGATGTTAATTCTCCCCTTTCACTCAAAAATATTCTGCAGCAGTACTGTATGTCAGCATGTTTACAATATAGTATGTAAAATATATCCATGCTATATTGGCAAACTACATTTATTCTTCCTAATGTACAGTAAATCATAAGATTTTCTAGTCTCCCACTAAAAATGAAATTCTAGCATGAAGTGAAATTCTGTATAAAGAGATTGAGAAAATCAAATAGAGCTATAATTCGGTCAGACAAATGGGGTTAAATGTTCCTCTAGCTAGCAAGATTTAACGCACGCACGCACGCACGCACGCACGCACACACACACACACACACACACACACACACACACACACACACACACACACACACACACACACAGCTTAAATGCTTTATATAAACAGAACATTTTGTTTTCAATTAATTCTTGATGAAGCAGTGAAAAATCATCATCTTGATTATGTTGTTTAATCCCCCTAAAAGAGAAACAACAAGGAGAGAGATGGGGATTATTTTTAATCCAGGGAGCCGCTTGGCAAAAACAATAGCATGACCAAGGGGACACACCGAGGGATGCAAATATGGATACATTTTGTCTGCCGAATATAACAAAGAGAAACAACATGCGGAAGCTGTCTGTGCAATCTGTGAAAGGCTTTTAGGGAATGGAGGAAAAATGAAATATAGATTGAAAACCATCTACGTGATTACATTTACCCTGAAAGGCTGAGACAGATGTCTTCGAGCTTATATTAATCAATACAAAACTATAAAGCATGATGATAATCTAATCACTGCATTACCATGTTAGCTCTCCACATTGGAAAACTGGTGTTACAAAAGCCAATATGAATATAGGCCAAACCAGGATACAAATATGGCATTTTTGTCATTTTGGTTAATGTTCATGCTAAAATTATATTTGTTAGGCATTGTTTTCATATTTATCTAATACAGCAAACAACATCTGCTTAGCTTGAATGATCAACACTATATATATATATATATGGCTTACCTCGGGCCAAAACCGGACGACGCTGAGCCAATTGGGACTCCCAAACATGGCAGGATGTGATGCAACCTGGATATAACGCTATAACATATGTTCAGACTGTTTACACTCAGGTCTATTCACTAAAAGATACTCTCAACTTTTTAACCAAGACCCCCTGTGCTTTCCCAACTCCCATCCTATCTCAGTCATGCCATTTTGCTGCTGGTTGACTGTCTCTCACTGCTGAGGATGTCAGGCCTTCCCCCTCCCTCTACAGTGTCCTCATCAGAGCGGAATGAACCTGGCGCTGACACTAATAAAGAATACCATCTGTGCCTGGCAGGCGGAAGGAAAGAGGCGAGTGAACCAATGAACTTCTCTGTAGCATCGTTTCTCTCACCCCATGCCACTGGCTCCCCTGAGCTCTGTCATGATGAAAGGGGAAGAGTGGTGCAGGGGTAATTAAATTCCAGCAGGGGTCAGAGGCGACCCCGATAGCACTGTCTGTAACAGGGTCAGCAGAGACAATATGACTGTGAGGTTTAGAAATGCCAAAGAGTCTAATTGTGGAAAAAGCATTATCTTCAAATCGCTCCATCTCTCAGACGATCACATACAGTTCAACAATATGCGTACTGTACTCAACAGTACCTATGGGGATGAAAATAGCCCCCTGGTCTCATGTAGTGGAGAGGTGAAGTTGTATTATCATACAATTTATCTCTGAGAGAAGACTTGTAGTCATTTTTTAAATGTTTATATAATTTGTATCTCTACATCTGTGTTCATTGCGCCTTTTTTATTTTCTGTATGGTTGAGAATCCACTTTCAGCTTCAAATTGTTCCTCCTGAGTGGCACAATGGTACGAGGCACTGTGAGGCAGACACCCTGGTTCGACTCCAGACTGTATCACAACCAACTGTGATTGGGAGTCTCATAGGCCGACACTCAGTTGGCCCAGTGTTGCCCGGTGTAAGCCGTCAGTTGTAAATAAGAATTTGTTCATAACTGACTTGCCTTGTTATAAAGGTCAAACAAATGTGGAATTATGATGCGAGTCTGTGATAATGTATTGACAAATATATTTATAACAAACCCTCTTCTGTTTGTGGCATTGCCACCTGCTGGTTTACATTGCCTCTCACAACCATACTTCACTCCACAATTAGTTTTACGAGATTACGCATCTCGAATACGCCAAGGATGGTTGACTGGATTGTGGACCGCCAAGGCTGGGGAAAAAAAGATCAGGACTACGAGCACGAGTCTGTGAAGTAAGATATCAATTTAACTGATTACAAAATGTATTCAAGAAAGTTTACAATACCATTTATTTAAGTTAAATAAATGTTTGGCTCGTAATGTAATTTGGCTTTACAGCCACTGTAAGAGACTCATGACATTAGCTGGGGTGGCTAGGTAGGTAAAAGTTAGCTGTGGTAGCCTAACGTTAGCTACAATCGCAATGGAAATGTATACCTAGCAACACTAACGTTATGTTTATCAAAACGATTATGGGGCACAGGGGCAGCTATTGTGAGAACTGGGTCGGCCTAAGTACGTGTCGTAGCCTAAATAATTAATATTATACTGTTTATTGGTTATGTGAATGAAAATGCCATCGAGCTGCAAAGCACATTGAATTGAATGACGCCACACACACAGGGCGCATTCGATTATGCTGAACCGCAAGGCACGGGTCTATGCCCGGTACATGAAAGGGAAAAAGATGTGAGGGGGGAGTGACCTTTTCAATTCGAACAAAACTCTGCGCTGCTTGGTCATGTTTTCAACAAGTCAGCATGGTGCATAGTCCAGAAACAAACATCTATTTTCTATCAAATATAAGTCTTATACTCTTAAATATACTCTTTTTCATTTATTAAAAGCAATCACTTTTACATGTGACCCTTTTTAATGTATTTTTTATTTCACCTTTATTTAACAAGGTTGAATAAATAACAAGATAAACAAGATAAAGCAAAGCAGTTCGACACATACAACAAAACAGTTCAAATCAAAATCAAAGTTTATTTATCACATGTGCCGAATACAACAGGTGTTGTTGACCTTACAGTGAAATTCTTACTTACAGGCTCTAACGGTTAGAGTCTAACCAATAGTGCGGAGAGAGAGAGAAAAAGTGTGTGTGTGTGTGTGTGTGTGTAGGTAAGTAAAGAAATAAAACAACAGTAAAAAGACATTTGAAAATAAGAGTAGCAAGGCTACAGTATATCACAAAAGTGAGTACACCCCTCACATTTTTATAAATATTTGAGTATATCTTTTCATGTGACAACACTGAAGAAATGACACTTTGCTACAATGTAAAGTAGTGAGTGTACCGCTTGTATAACAGTGTAAATTGGCTGTCCCCTCAAAATAACTCAACACACAGCCATTAATGTCTAATCCGCTGGCAACAAAAGTGAGTACACCCCAAGGTGAAAATGTCCAAATTAGCCATTTCCCTCCCCGGTGTCATGTGACTTGTTAGTGTTACAAGGTCTCAGGTGTGAATGGGGAGCAGGTGGGAAATAACCACTCAAAGGCTCAGAGCGAGTGACATTTGAAATGCTATTAGCGCACGCTAACTAGCCAGCCATTTCACTTCGGTTACACCAGCCTCATCTCGGGAGTTGATAGGCTTGAAGTCATAAACAGCAATGCACAACTTAGAGCTGCTGGCAAAACGCAAAGAAAGTTCTGTTTGAATGTTTACGGCCTGCTTCTCCCTACCACCGCTCAGTTAGATACTTAAATACTTGTATGCTTGTGTATGCTCAGTCAGATTATACGCAACGCTGGACACGCTAGATAATATCAAGTAATATCATCAACCATGTGTAGTTAACTAGTGATTATGATGGTTTTCATAAGATACGTTTTTAATGCTAGCTAGCAACTTACCTTGGCCCTACTGCATTCGCGTAACAGGCAGTCTCCCTGTGGAGTGCAACAAGAGAGAGGCAGATTGTTATAGCGTTGGACGAGTTAACTGTAATGTTGCAAGATTGGATCCCCCGACAAGGTGAAAATCTATTAGTTCTGCCCCTGAACGAGGCAGTTAACCCACAGTTCCTAGGCCGTCATTGAAAATAAGAATGTGTTCTTAACTGACTTGCCTAGTTAAATAAAGATTAAATAAAGCTGTAAAAAAAAAAAAACGGCCAAATCGGTGTCCCAAAATACCAATTTCCGATTGTTATGAAAACTTGAAATAGGCCCTAATTAAGCGGCCATTCCGATTAATCGGTCGACCTCTAGTACAGGCACAGTGATTGGTAAGCTGCTCAGACAGCTGATACTTAAAGTTAGAGAGGGAGATATGACTCCAGCTTCGGAGATTTTTGCAATTCGTTCCAGTCATTGGCAGTAGAGAACTGGATGGAAAGGCGGCCAAAGTAAGTGTTGGCTTTAGGGATGACCAGTGAGCTGAGATAAGGCGGGGCTTTACCTAGCAAAGACTTATAGATGACCTAGATCAGTGGGTTTGGCGGCTGATATGTAGTGAGGGCCAGCCAACGAGAGCATACAGGTCGCAGTAGTGGGTAGTATATGGGGCTTTGGTGACAAAATGGATGGCACTGTGATAGACTACATCCAGTTTGCTGAGTAGTGTTGGGGGCTATTTTGTAAATGACATCGCCGAAGTCAAGGATCGGTAGGATAGTCAGTTTTACGAGGGTATGTTTGGTGGCATGAGTGCTTTGTTGCGAAATAGGAAGCCGATTCTAGATTTAATTTTGGATTGGAGATGCTTAATATGAGTCTGGAAGGAGAGTTTACAGTCTAACCAGACACCTAGGTATTTGTAGTTGTCCACATATTCTAGGTCAGAACCGCCCAGAGTAGTGATGCTAGTCGGGCAGGCGGGTGTGGGCAGCAATCGGTTGATGAGCATGCACTTAGTTTTACTAGCATTTAAAAGCAGTTGGAGACCACGGAAGGAATGTTGTATGGTGTTGAAGCTCGTTTGGAGGTTTATTAACACAGTGTCCAAAGAAGGGCCAGATGTATACAAAATGGTGTCGTCTGCGTAGAGGTGGATCAGAGAATCACCAGCAGCAAGAGCGACATCATTGATATATACAGAGAAAAGAATCGGATTGAACCCTGTGGCACCCCCATAGAGACTGTCAGAGGTCCGGACAACAGGCCCTCCGATTCGAAACACTGAACTCAATCTGAGAAGTAGTATGTGAACCAGGTGAGACAGTCATTTGAGAAACCAAGGCTATTGAGTCTGCCGATAAGAATGCAGTGATTGACAAAGTCGAAAGCCTTGGCCAGGTCGATGAAGACGGCTGCACAGTACTATCTTTTATCGATGGCGGTTATATCGTTTAGGACCTTGAGCGTGGCTGAGGTGCATCCATGACCAGCTCGGAAACCAGATTGCATAGTGGAGAAGGATACCAATATATTGGAGTGATCCATATAGCTCACATAACCGTGGTTGCGTACGTAACCTTGGTTTCTAATGTTTGGTATACTCAGTGTATACAGTCATGCCCGATTCGGAGTATGGGGGGGTCGTCCAAGTAGGGAAAACATTTAATCACAGGTAAGACATTTAAAGCACCCGATTACATTTGAATGAAACCTTCCATAAATGCTCCTGTAGAAGTGGACAGAAAGTGACTTTTTGGACCTGAATGACAAAACATTCAAGAGATAAAGGTGCTCAAAGTTGACCCAATTTGCATACCCCACTATACCATGAGACTTCATCACTGGAAAAGATTAACGGTTGATATTATTTGACAAACAGCATTGTCAAACTATTTTATAATTTCAGGAGAGAAAAAAATGTACAAACGTGTTACTTTTTTAACCTGTAGTGTCAATTATCTAACAACAGAAAAACACATTTTGAGAAATCATGTTCGCATGTGTTGGAGCTTAGACCCTATTTTACATCAGCAAAGTTTTTTGTTGTTGCTCCCGCTATCGGTTGAAACTTGAGACACAACATTCTCTTGAATACATAGTGGGTGTTATGTCCCATGCTGAATAGCCATCATTTCTGAACAGGTTACCTATACATTTAACAACACAGCAGCTACATACATACATACATACATACATACATACATACATACATACATACATACATACATACATACATACATACATGTATGTATATATATATATGTGTATGAATTTCATGCCAGAAACTGCACACTTTAGAAGACTAAATAGTTGTATTACTGCTTTTACAGGTGATATGCGAGAGGAAAAGCATAACCTCTGTCATAAAAAAGAAGATCAATGAATATTTGGAGGGTAAGTTTAGATGGTTGCCAATGCTGGCTAGTGCAAATTCCAACTTGTGAACACATTGCTAACCTTTAACCTTGCTGACACGGAACGGTGCTATGTTCCCTTGCTGAGGGATACCAACAACAGCTTCCAGCCTGTGATTGGCTTGCCATGGTCTCCAAGCCCATTGGAGGTGGATTTTAATTCGCTGAGATCTGCAGTGGTCGGGAGTCCCATAGAGCCAATCATGACTGTGAAAGCTTTTGTGGGACCACTCAGTCCTTCTACACCATCATTTGAAATCATATTCATTCTCAATAACTTGGAGTATTGGTATTACAATTTACCCCTAATGGTGAAGGTACATAAGGCTGTCAGAATTTAGATATGATTTCATTGTTTTAGCACTATCCAGAGTTTTTAAACTCTGGCGCGCGACAATGCGACAATAAATCAGCACAATTTATTTTTGGTTTGCTGACGTCTTTCAGCTGACATTGGGACCATGTATACAGTGCCAATTTTGATACAAAAAAAGAGTAATGTACAATACAGCGAACAAGGCTTTTGTGGTAAGTGCATGGAGGCTGCCATCTGTATGCACCTCCACTATTCTATGTCTCTAAATGTTACAAGCCAGTAACTGTTTGTCTTCCAGGCAGATGAGTTCCACAGACTAAGGAAAACTCCACCCAGGGATCGAGCAGAGTATTTCCACCGTATTCTCAAATCTGACCCTGTGTTGGGAGGTGAGTGAACAGAATAATAATAACGACAGTGGGCAAATGACCATGATTGGGATTAAACAAAACAGCATTTGGGTCCCAAAGGGAACAGACATAGTACAGTGTATATTATCTGAGTGATCCCTATTGTCAGGGAGGTTGCACATGATATGGCGCATCCTTGGGCAGAGTACTGGGACTTCCTGGATAGCTTCATTGACCTGTCTACAGAGGAGGGACTGAGGTTGGAGGAGTATCTGGATAGGAAGGACCAGACTGAGCGTTCCCTAGAAGTATATGGGAAGACAGAGGGGACTGGTGCTGGATTTAAAACATCAAACCCTCCAAAGGTAAGAACTTCCATAGCAAACCTTAGAAACATTGATTGTATGTGATAACATTGTATTATTAAAGGCTTAAAATTATAGTGGGAAATTCCCCAAAAATAATCTACAATTCATCATGTGGTTGATGTCATTCCAGAGGAGCAGAACCAGAGCCATGTCCTGATCAACAACACCCTGAATGACAGAATGTCTCCATCACAAAGGAGAAAAGTTTCCAGTCTTCTGTGTGTAAACTCCTGCCAGAGTTTGAGAAATCTAGCCTAAAGGATGGCTCTGTCCAAGTGGAGGACCAGGAGGAGGTAAAGAGTGTTGAGGGCCGTCTGGCTCCCTCTACCCAGGAAAGAGGAACTGGACCTGGGGGGTGACAGTTTCTGGAGGACCTGGGAGGGGAGTCAGGTGAAGAGGCAGGTGGAGGAGCTCTCCAACCCCAGCTCAGAGGAGTACCACCAAGTTAGACAATGAGGTCCTGTCTGCAATGAATAACATGGAGATTGACCCTGAAACCCCTGCATTACTAAGTGGAGGAAGACCATTATGGCCTATCCCTCTTCACAGTGGCTAAGGTGAGTTAGATACCTATTCTGTTTCTTTATGCTGTGTCAACAGACTTATACCTGTATTGTCTTCGATGCTCCAGGTGGTTCATTCTGCTGATGTTGTGTATTTCCAGGCCGACAAGGAGGAAAAGCTTGACTGGGACACCAAACTGTTCTCCCAGCAGGCTCAGCTTTTGCAGCCCAGGCCCCCACACTCCTGCTCAGAGCTGTTGCACCCAGACCATCCTCTGCAGGACCCTTTCCACAGGGAAACCACAAGAAAACAGGATGTCACATCGCAGGATCTGAAGGTGGTGTTGCACATACAAAAGGGAAAGTTGGCCAACATCCTGCACCACCACAGCAGGTCCATAGTCTAACAACTGACTTTATAACCCAGGCAGTGCTTATTTTACCCTTGTGCTGGTTTCCATTTGTACAACTCTTTAGCCTGTTCTATGCAAGGCACTGCTCCACTTAACACTATTTACTGATCAGGTAGCTATTCAACAGCACTAATGCTGCCTGCCTCTACATGCATGTCCTCAATGCAAGCATTCTCTTCTGGCGGATAGCATAGCTACATATTACACTTTCAACTTGAAGTTACCTAATGGTGTACACTTTTCCCAGTGCCTATGTAATGTGTGTGTATACAAGATGCTTTATACATTAAATGTTCAAATAATGCTTTTGTATTGTTAATCACTATTACCTTATTCCAGAGATACATTTGGAGAGTTTTAAATTGTTTTAATTTATACCTATACACAAGAATGACTATGGCTGTATTCAGATAACCGTTTATTCATAAAATGTAATAAGCATGATCAAATAAATCAATTTACAATCAAAAGATACTGTAAAGGACATTATTTCAAATGTTTTTCCATACAAAACTCTAGTCAAAAGAAAGTTTTGCCCACGTTGGGAATCAATCTTGTCGAGGAGAAATGTTTGCTTCAAATGATGTGGCAGCAGAAGGTCAGGTTACATGGGGTCAGCCAATAGTGGTGGAGTGTCAGTAAGTTTTTCAGGAGGCATAAAGCCCGAGTCGCCCGTCCTCAGTCCCACCCTGCCACTCGGTGATCCAGGTGATGCTGCCGTTATTCAGGCCCAGCCGCCGCCAACCTTCTGGGGGAAACTGCAGAGCCTTGGATCAACCAAGAGAAACCGTTCCATATTGTAAGAACATTTGCCCTCACAATCAATGCCTAAAGAAATGTCCCTATTAAAAACATTACCATAGGAAACCAGGACCTTGGACTAGATTATTAGAGACTGCTGAGCATCAACTAGTAGATTATACAGAGCATATCTTCTTTGTTTTTCACACCTTTACAGTAATCAATGAATTTCTTGAATGTTCACCTCACTGAGGACAATCACTCACTATGCATTAGCTGAGCTATGCTCTGCTTGTGAAAAGAAATGCAACTCCATTCCTAGGGTGTTGTTGATTGACGTGAGGCACTGACCTGCACACAAAGTGAAAAACATTTGTGTGGCAGACAAGGATCTTACATCTGTCCTCTGCTTGCTGTCTGCACGGTGGATGTAGCGACGGATCGAGGTAGCCTTCCATCTTCATGATACTGCAAAAACCAAAGAACCAGTACAGGGTGTAAGGGAAAGTTATGACAGATATCTAATTTTGCACAGTGCTAAACACAGATTGCTTTGAATCTCAAGAGCTAAATATATTGTATCTCACAAGAAAAAGGTGAAGTGGGTAATTGCATCTATCTCCGGGATTAAGCACAGCCATCACTCAACACAGTCAGATTTCCAGGTGGCACAGGCTCAATAGGAGCATTCTCTCTAAGCAGGTCACAGCTCACTTGATCCAACTTTAATGCAGAGAGAAACAGACAAGTTCAATGGTTAGGACACTTCAGACTGGAGGCTTAGAATGAGTGGTGTCCTGTTGTTTGAATGAAATTAGAGTTTAATGTTGAGGTTGCAAAAACGAATCCCCGAGCTGACAAGGTAAAAATCTGTCGTTCCGCCCCAGAGCAAGGCAGTTAACAAACTATAGTTTTGGCAAGTCGGTTGGGACATCTACTTTTTGCATGACACAAGTCATTTTTCCAACAATTGTTTACAGACAGATTATTTCACTGTATCACAATTCCAGTGGGTCAGAAGTGTACATACACTTAATTGACTGTGCCTTTAAACAGCTTGGAAAATTCCATAAAATTATGTCATGGCTTTAGAAACTTCTGATAGGCTAATTGGCATAATTTGAGTCAATTGGAGGTGTGCCTGTGGATGTATTTCAAGGCCTACCTTCAAACTCACTGCCTCTTTGCTTGACATTGTGGGAAAATCAAAAGAAATCAGCCTCAGAAAAAAAAGACCTCAGAAAAAATATTGTAGACTTCCACAAGTCTGGTTCATCCTTGGGAGCAATTTCCAAACATCTGAAGGTACCATGTTCATCTGCACAAACAATAGTACACAAGTATAAACACCATGGGACCACGCAGCCGTCATACCGCTCAGGAAGGAGACGCGTTCTGTCTCCTAGAGATGAACGTACTGTGGTGCAAAAAGTGCAAATCAATCCCAGAACAACAGCAAAGGACATTGTAAAGATGCTGGAGGAAACAGGTACAAAAGTATCTATATCCACAGGAAAACAAGTCCTATATTGACATAACCTGAAAGGCCACTCAGCAAGGAAGAAGCCACTGCTCCAAAACTGCCATAAAAATGCCAGAATACGGTTTGCAACTGCACATGGGATAAAGATCGTACTTTTCGGAGAAATGTCCTCTGGTCTGATGAAACAAAAATAACTGTTTGGCCATAATGACCATAGTTATGTTTGGAGTAAAAAGGGGGAGGCTTGCAAGCTGAAGAACACCATCCCAACCTTGAAGCACGGGGGTGGCAGCATCATGTTGTGGGGGTGCTTTGCTGCAGGAGGGACTAGTGCACTTCACAAAATAGATGGCATCATGAGGGAGGACAATTATGTGATAACTGGAAGCAACATCTCAAGACATCAGTCAGGAAGTTAAAGCTTGGTCGCAAATGACCCCAAAGCATACTTTCAAAGTTCCGGCAAAATGGCTTAAGGAAAACAAAGTCAAGGTATTGGAGTGGCCTTCACAAAGCCCTGACCTCAATCCCATTGAAAATGTGTGGGCAGAACTGAAAAAGTGTGTGCGAGCAAGGAGGCCTTGCTCTGTCAGGAGGAATGGGACAAATTTCATCCAACTTATTGTGGGAGGCTTGTGGAAGGCTACCCAAAACGTTTGACGCAAGTTAAATAATTTAAAGGCAATGCTACCAAATACTAATTGAGTGTATGTAAACTTCTGACCCACTGGGAATGTGATGAAAGAAATAAAAGCTGAAATAAATCATTCTCTCTGTCACGTGCTTTAGGTCAGGGCGTGACTCGGGGGTGTTCTACTCGTTATATTTCTATGTGGGTGTTTTAGTATGGTTCTCAATTAGAGGCAGGTGATTTTTGTTGTCTCTAATTGGGGATCATATTTAAGTTGTCAATTGCCCCCTCCTGCATTGTGGGATATTGTTTTCAGTTAGTGTCTAAGTGCGCGCTGTACTGGATGTTTGTTTATTCTTTGTTGGTTTTGTGAAGTTTCACTTTGTAATAAAGTATTTGGAACTCTACGCGCCTTGGTCCGTACCTTTCGACGAACGTGACACTTTCTAATATTATTCTGACATTTCACATTCTTAAAATAAAGTGGTGATCCTAACTGACCTAAGACAGGGACTTTTTACTAGGATTAAATGTCAGGAGTTGTGAAAAACCGAGTTTAAATGTATTTGGATAAGTTGTATGTAAACTTCCGACTTCAACTATATGTACAGTATGTACCTGCTCAAAGCTATAGAGAAAACAATGATATCTCTATATTATATCTCTAAACGTAGGACCCGTCAGGGGTGGTAGGACAGCTGTTGAAGGGGACATACCGTGTCAGGGGTCCTCCAGAAGGTGATGCTGCTCCTGAGATCTGCCAACTGGTACATCAGCCCCCTGTGACATTCTCGACATCTCCTGCACAAGGTATTTAGTCTGTTCTCCTACACATGGTAGTGTACCCTGCTATCGATGTCCCTACACCCTCCCCCTCCTATCTGTTTTAGAAGACATAGTTACCTTCATAAAATGGGGGAAACCCCTCAATTTTCTTGAGTGAAATTAGACTATTTGGAGTATTATGTTGAATCTTGTGGTGACTAACTTGGTTGTCGGTCTTTAGATCAGTCAGAAGGACTCCTAGCAGCAGCCGTGTGTGGCCAAGGCCTTTCTAGAGGCTTTGATGAAGTTTGTGACCCGCAGTGGATTCTTCAGACTGGACCCAATGGGGACGTAACTCTGGACTCAGTCACTATAGAAACTATTAGTAAGAGACTTTCTATGTTTGTCACACCATTGGACTACATTCATCCATTGAAGCAGAGCCTAATTGGAGATACTTTTTCCTCCAGTCTGCTGCAGGGAGCTATGTGGCCTGTGCTGGATGTTGCATGTCAGGGACCGGTTCTCAATGTCTTGCAGGAAGTATCAGGCTGCAAGGAACCATGGGAGAGATCCCCAGGCACAATACAATGTTTTTTTGACTGTGTATATTGTTTGTTGTATCTTGTTCAGCCTGGAGTGTGTGTTTGTGTTATCCTCTGTCATTTATAGTCAGTTAACAACCTGCTTATGCATATTTCGCCCTGTAGGTCCCTGATGACGGTGAGGTGAAAGCAGCCTATGAGGAGGCTCTCCACTGGGCCTGTCGTTAAATGTGGAAGACTCATTTCAGTTGAATGCTTTCAGTTGTACATATGACTAGGTATCCCCCTTTTCCTCCTCAGCTTGATCCCTGAACTACCCCTGGTAAAACTGACCAGCAGTCACCTCATTCACATGTATTCACAGACATTCCTATTCAGTTACTTGTGTTTTTCCAGGTCCTACACAGGAGAGGTACAGATTAGTGACATCATGTCTCTTTTCCCAGGCTGTTGTCTTCCTCCAGGTGGCAGAGACGGATGCAGGTCTTCACTGAGGAGGAGGAGGTCAGAGTCCCCTGAGATGGAAGTACAACTCACTACCGCAGAGACCAAGGCACTGCACTGTCCCAGGTAGCTACTGTCTACTACTATCTCTGCTCTTCACCTTCCTGCCCAGCCTTAAGTAAAGGCTAATATTAATGTTTCTTACTGATTTTCATTATCTTTCTTTCTCTCTTCTAGCCTCAGGACAGAATGGCGGGGAGATGATTCAGGAGCGGCTCTGACAGGGGAAGAAGGACCTGAGGCACCTGGCCCACCTGGAGCTCTACCTGTGGGTGAGAGAGGAGGAGAGGGGGGTAGGAGGGCAGGGGGCTGTAGCCCTGCTAGAGAGGTGGGGACCAGACTGAGTAACCGCACCCTGACGGACTGTGGGCTCCCCCTGCTGTACAGCGATGGAGACACAGCTGAGAACACGGCTGAGAACTGAGGCTCTCTCTCCTAACCTGCACAGCAGGCCTCATAACAGGTAGAGAGGCTTAGACATTAGCTATACCTTGATCTAATTAAAATCTTCCAGAAATATTACTCAGCTAATCCTCAGAATTTACAGTGTCAACCCTTTTTGTTTTCAGCAGAAGCAAGAGTGTGATGTTGCAAGACCGAGCAGACAAGTAAGACAAGTAAGACCGAGCAGACAAGTAAGACCGAGCAAACAAGTAAGACAAGTAAGACCGAGCAAACAAGTAAGACAAGTAAGACCGAGCAGACAAGACAAGTAAGACCGAGCAGACAAGTAAGACCGAGCAGACAAGTAAGACAAGTAAGACCGAGCAGACAAGTAAGACAAGTAAGACCGAGCAGACAAGTAAGACAAGTAAGACCGAGCAAACAAGTAAGACAAGTAAGACCGAGCAGACAAGACAAGTAAGACCGAGCAGACAAGACAAGTAAGACCGAGCAGACAAGTAAGACCGAGCAGACAAGTAAGACAAGTAAGACCGAGCAGACAAGTAAGACAAGTAAGACCGAGCAGACAAGTAAGACAAGACCGAGCAGACAAGTAAGACCGAGCAGACAAGTAAGACCGAGCAGACAAGTAAGACCGAGCAGACAAGTAAGACAAGTTAGACCGAGCAAACAAGTAAGACAAGTTAGACCGAGCAGACAAGTAAGACAAGTAAGATCGAGCAAGCAAGTAATGGTGGGTGAGAGCATCCAGGAGGAGGTCCAGAGCCGCCTGGGTCCAGCCCAGGACCCTGCTGTGGGGGAGGACAGCCCCTCCCTGACCCTCCTGTGCTGGTGACCTGGGAGTTTGAGCTGGAGGATAAGGATTACCTGCGTTTCCTGGAGCTCTTCCTCAGCTAAGTGGCAGAGAAGGATGGCCCTGACCCAGACTGGTTGTGACCCTCCCTGCTGAAGGGCTTCTGTAGCCACTCCCTCACCATTGATGTTCTCACCACCCTTTGCCGCCACCAGAATGATGGATGCCACGCCCCCATGTTCAGAGATAGACTGGCTTGTAGCAGTGTCCGTCTTCGTTACCATCCCTGAACCACCCTCTTGGTTTCTCCACCACGAGCCCACTAACTCCCAGACCCAGCATGTCTGCCAGAGCCCTGCCCTTCCCTGGGCTCAGGATGCAGTCCAGCCCAGCTCCAAAACCCACACCTCAGAGGCCTCCTCACCTCAGAGTCAGAACTCTGTTCCCTGGGAGCAGACATCAGAGTGCTGGACGTTTGGGCCCCAGGCCTCCATGGAGGCTGTGGAGCTGCAGCTGGAGTCCAAGCTGGAGGCCCAGTTACACGTGCTTGACAGGCTGCTGGATGGTGCTCATCCCCAACATCTCTGTCCACATCAAGCGTCTCCACCGAACACTGAGCCCACAAGACCAGGTGATCTCTGACAATAAGGCCATTCCTGTATGGTTCTCGTCACTAAGTGTTCCTGTCATGTTTCTTCCCCAGGCATTAACACTAGCAGATTTGCAGTGCTCAGAGAGAGAAGAGGACATCAGCTCACAGTGAGTTCTGTGTGTTGGAAACCCAAACAAAATGTCACTGATTTATTATTTATGAACATACTCATGTTCTCATTTAGTTTTTGACACCAGAGCCAAAAGCAATCATGGCTGGTTGGCTGAGGTGAGTTGGTAGGCTAGTGTTACTATGGTGACAGAAGCTACGGTATGGTATGACAGACACGGTGGATTCTAACCAAGGCAGCCAGTTACTAGAGGGGTTGTTTTCTGTCCTTGCTTTTTGGAATAGTATGTTTACACAAAGTTTTTGTTTACATGAATGTTTCTGTGTGTTTTAGAGAGGAGGAGGTAGAGAATATGCTGTCTCATGGCTCCCTGAGAAGACCATCAGATATAACTGTAGAAGGGACAAGAGATATGTAAGCGAGCGTAAACAGAAACAAGCTGTATATTGCTTTGTATTCCTTTTGATCCATATTATAACATTGCAGGAATACTTTGGTTCACTTACCTTAAAAATGGCATTTGAAACATTCCCTTGGTCTGTTTTCTCCTCTTCAGACCTCCCAGTGAGGGTCCAGGATCTTACTCCCCTTCCCAGACCAGCTTCCAACCCCTCCCCATGGCATGGCCTCAGGCTGGGACTCAGACAGCAGACTCTGCCCCTAATGGATGACTGCCCCAGAGGAGCACCAATACTACCTGCCCAGACAGACCGTCAGACAGCTGCTGCAGGACGTGCTATTTATACTGGTGCAGATAAGTATGAACATCGGACGAGGCAGAGGAAAAGGAAATAGAAATAGTGAATGTATGTAGCTATTTAAGCACTATTTAATGTTTGATTTGTGTTTCTCTCTTCAGTTGCAGTAGATCAACTTCATGTGTCTGATGCAGGTGGTTGGATCTTTGTTTGTCAACCTCCCACAGAACAACAAACCCCTGCTCCCTACAGCTCAGGACTGAAGCTGCTTCAGCTGCACCCTCCCCTGCTGTCCCTCCAGCGGCATGGAAACATGAGGCCTGGGGACCCTCTTCTGAGAAATCCAGCACTACTGTGCCCCCCCCCCCCCTCCACCTGAACCCCAGAGGAGGAGAAGGGGGGCAGAGAGAGAGTCCACTGCTCCACCATCACACCTCAATCTGACACAGTATGTCCACCAGGAGCACACAACTCCAGAGGCCAGGGTGGAGAGGGGCGGAGAGACCAGGGTGGAGAGGGTCGGAGAGACCAGGGTCCAGAGGGGCGGAGCCCCCCCCCCTACCCATACAGACCTCCCACTGTCCACGGCCTCACTCTCCTCCGCTAAACATCAATAAGAAAAACAAGGAAGAGAAAGACAAGATCTTGCAAGTTTAAACATTTAACTTTACTTGTGCATGTGACAATAACTTTAATTGAACGGACTATCTCATGGGACAAGAGATGTGCAGGCGTCACAAGGGAAGGATCACAACAAAGGAAACTCATTGATGTGCCTTTATGCTGTTATATTACTTGAAAGTGGCTCAACTGTTCATGGGAGCATGTGGAAGGAAGTCAGTACTGTGTGTGTCATGACTTCTCTTGGTACTCTCCTTCTTGGTCAAATAGCCCTTACACAGCCTGGAGGTGTGTTGGGTCATTGTCCTGTTGAAAAACAAATGATAGTCCCACTAAGCCCAAACCAGATGGGATGGCGTATCGCTGCAGGTATTCATGCTGGTTAAGTGTGCCTTGAATTCTAAATAAATCACTGTCACCTGCAAAGCACCGCCACACCATAACACCTCCTCCTACATGCTTTACGGTGGGAAATAAACATGTGGAGATCATCCATTCACCCACACTGCGTCTCACAAAGACATGGCGGTTGGAACCAAAAATCTCCAATTTGGACCCCAGACCCGAAGGACAAATTTCTACCGGTCTAATGTCCATTGCTCGTGTTTCTTGGCCCAAGCAAGTCTCTTCTTATTACTGGTGTCCTTTAGTAGTGGATTTTTTTGCAGCAATTCGATCATGAAGGCCCAATTCACAGTCTCCAGTTGATGTTGTGGAAGTGTCTGTCACTTGAACTCTGTGAAATATTTATTTGGGCTGCAATTTCTGAAGCTGGTAACTCTAATGAACTTATCCTCTGCAGCAGAGGTAACTCTGGGTCTTCCATTCCTGTGGTGGTCCTCATGAGAGACAGTTTCTTCATAGTTCTTGATGATTTTTGCGACTGCACTGGAAGAAACTTTCAAAGTTCTTGAAATTTTTCGTATTTTTAAAACATTTTATTTCACCTTTTATTTTACCAGGAAGGAAAAGTTGAGAACAAGTTCTCATTTACAACTGCGACCTGGCCAAGATAAAGCAAAGCAGTGCAACACGAACAATCATATCAACCTGATATCAACCAATGGTGGAAAAAGTACCAAGTTTTCATACTTGAGTAAAAGTAAAGGTGTCATAATTGAAAATGACTGAAGTGAAAGTTAAGCTAAACGGGCGGCACCATTTTCTTGTTTTTAATTTATTTACGGATAGCCAGGGGCACACTCCAACCCTCAGACATAGTTTACACACAAAGCATGTGTTTAGTGAGTATGCCAGATCAGAGGCAGTAGGGATGACCAGGGATGTTCTCTTGATAAGTGTGAATTAGACCATTTTCCTGTCCTGCTAAGTATTCAAAATGTAACGAGTACTTTTGGGTGTCAAGGAAAATGTATGGAGTGAAAAATACATACTTTTCTTCAAGAATGTAATGAAGTAAAATTATAAAGTGGTAAAAAGTAAACTTACCCAAAGAAACTACGTAAGTAGTACTTTCATGTATTTACACTTAAGTACTTTACGTCACTGATATCAACAACAAATTCACCATACATGTATTTTGAAAGGTGAATACAGAATTTTCATACCAGCCTTTCCCACTTCCCTCCAGGAAAGAAAGCCTGCACTTTTCACCAGGATGCCATCTTTGAGCAGACCCAAAGAATGTCAAGAGAGGAGTCAGGAGAGGAGTCAGGAGAGGAGTCAGGAGAGGAGTCAAGAGAGGAGTCAGGAGAGGAGTCAGGAGAGGAGTCAGGAGAGGAGTCAGGAGAGAAGTCAGGAGAGGAGTCAGGAGAGGAGTCAGGAGAGGAGTCAAGAGAGGAGTCAGGAGAGGAGTCAAGAGAGGAGTCAGGAGAGGAGTCAAGAGAGGAGTCAAGAGAGGAGTCAAGAGAGGAGTCAAGAGAGGAGTCAAGAGAGGAGTCAGGAAAGAAGTCAAGAGAGGAGTCAGGAGAGAAGTCAGAGAGGAGTCAGGAGAGGAGTCAGGAGAGAAGTCAAGAGAGGAGTCAGGAGAGGAGTCAAGAGAGGAGTCAAGAGAGGAGTCAGGAGAGGAGTCAAGAGAGGAGTCAGGAGAGGAGTCAAGAGAGGAGTCAGGAGAGGAGTCAAGAGAGGAGTCAGGAGAGGAGTCAAGAGAGGAGTAAAGAGAGGAGTCAGGAGAGAAGTCAAGAGAGGAGTCAAGAGAGGAGTCAGGAGAGAAGTCAAGAGAGGAGTCAGGTGAGTAGTCAGGAGAGGAGTCAAGAGAGGAGTCAAGAGAGGAGTCAGGAGAGGAGTCAGGAGAGGAGTCAGGAGAGGAGTCAGGAGAGGAGTCAAGAGAGGAGTCAAGAGAGGAGTCAGGAGAGGAGTCAGGAGAGGAGTCAGGAGAGAAGTCAAGAGAGGAGTCAGGAGAGGAGTCAGGAGAGAAGTCAAGAGAGGAGTCAGGAGAGAAGTCAGGAGAGGAGTCAGGAGAGGAGTCAGGAGAGAAGTCAAGAGAGGAGTCAGGAGAGGAGTCAAGAGAGGAGTCAGGAGAGGAGTCAGGAGAGGAGTCAGGAGAGGAGTCAGGAGAGGTGTCAGGAGAGAAGTCAAGAGAGGAGTCAGGAGAGGAGTCAAGAGAGGAGTCAAGAGAGGAGTCAGGAGAGGAGTCAGGAGAGAAGTCAAGAGAGGAGTCAGGAGAGGAGTCAGGAGAGGAGTCAGGAGAGAAGTCAAGAGAGGAGTCAGGAGAGAAGTCAGGAGAGGAGTCAGGAGAGGAGTCAGGAGAGGAGTCAGGAGAGGTGTCAGGAGAGGAGTCAAGAGAGGAGTCAGGAGAGGAGTCAGGAGAGGAGTCAGGAGAGGAGTCAAGAGAGGAGTCAGGAGAGAAGTCAGGAGAGGAGTCAGGAGAGGAGTCAGGAGAGAAGTCAAGAGAGGAGTCAGGAGAGGAGTCAGGAGAGGAGTCAGGAGAGAAGTCAAGAGAGGAGTCAGGAGAGAAGTCAGGAGAGGAGTCAGGAGAGGAGTCAGGAGAGGTGTCAAGAGAGGAGTCAGGAGAGGAGTCAGGAGAGGAGTCAGGAGAGAAGTCAAGAGAGAAGTCAAGAGAGGAGTCAGGAGAGGAGTCAGGAGAGAAGTCAAGAGAGGAGTCAGGAGAGGAGTCAGGAGAGGAGTCAGCAAGTATTATGTTTGTGACAAATAGCTAAGTGCCTTTTAACTGAGTTTTAGGATAGCTCCAAACAGAGAGACAGCTCCCGCACCCAGGTAACACACACAATCCATACTAACTGACCAATTACTTTTACATGCTCTGAGTTAAAATGACTGGGTGGGAGGTTTATTCAAATGCACTGGATTTTGTATTTTTTGAGGATCCCCATTAGTTGTTGCTAAGGTAGCAGCTACTCTTCCTGGGGTCTACGCAAAACATAAAACGTGACATAATACAGAACATTAAAAACAAGAACAGCTCAAGGACAGAATTACATACATTTAAGAACCGAGTGTTATTACCAGTATGTGTGATTGGCTGGATTATTATAACTCATGGGACTCAATCACCCACTACCAAGCAGGAAGAAGGAGAGCGGTGGCATCAGTGACTCTGACTCAGAGCTCATCGGCCCCCCCAGTGCCCCAACATCTGACTGGTCAGGAGGAGGATGCTAACTTGGTGGCCCACCACTACCACCAGGGTACAGAGAAAGCACAGCAGACGATGATGAGGATTTGCAGATGACGAAGCTGATGTAAGTAAGTCTGTATGTTTCCATTTTGCACACAAGGAAACGACTGAATGTTTTACATATATTTACTTGAGTTTAACAAACATCTGCTCCTAAACTACTTCTCAAGTACATACATTTACATAAGCAGGCCAAGTAAATGCATACTGATGATCTTCATTCGTTTCAGTATGCAACACTGAACATTCTACAGTCATAAAAGCCACATCATTATTTTAGTGGTGTGTTGTTACTACGTTATACCACCAGAGGGTAGCACAGTCTTTTAATTGTTTACCTTTATTTAACTATGACGTTCAAACCTGGGCCAATTGTGCACTGACCCTTTTTTAAATGTATTTAACTAGTCAGTTAAGAACAAATTCTTATTTTTAATGATGGTCTAGGAACAATGGGTTTAACTGCCTTGTTCAGTGGCAGAACGACAGATTTTTACCTTGTCAGCCTAGGGATTCGATCTATGAAACCTTTCGGTTACTAGTCCAACGCTCTAACCACTAGGCTACCTGCCGTCTTATGGGACTCCCAATAATGGCTGGTTGCGATACAGCCTGGAATCGAACCAGGGTCTGTAGTGATGCCTCTAGCACTGAGACGCAGTGCCTTAGACCGCTGCGCCACTCGGGAGCAAAGTATTAGCATTGCCTGAGACAAGCTTTATTGTTACATTTTACACAATGGTCTTGAGTCGACCTAGTGTAATCTAAGTTTACTGGTTCTTCACAATGAATCATGGGGAGCAAGAGTTGGCTTTCTCACACCAAGCTCCTGATAAAACCATAATAAAAAGCCATCATTATAAAGTATGTAGGCCACCGAAAGGCACTGCCCAAAGACACTTGGCCACGAGGTTCTCCTTAAAAAAGCATTCTCTCATCTCCTCCTCTCATCTCCTCCTCTACTCACTCTCTGAGTAGTAAATGTATCTTTGCTGTGTGTGCGATATGGGTGATGTAGCCCATAGTGTTGTCACGATAACAGTATCACTATACCAGGAAGCATCGTGACAACACTAATAGCCTAGAGTTCTCAGGGCAGGTGTGATTTGATGGTGGCCTGTGACAGGCAATAGCACAGCCCTCAGGCCAAACCTAGACCTCTCATTGGGTGCAGGTGTACCTAGTGGGCACTGCTATGGTAGAAAACCAGCCTGTAATTTTACTTTTATTTAACTAGGCAAGTCAGTTAAGAACAAATTCTTCATT
Organism: Oncorhynchus keta; assembly: GCF_023373465.1. Classification (NCBI taxonomy): domain Eukaryota; kingdom Metazoa; phylum Chordata; class Actinopteri; order Salmoniformes; family Salmonidae; genus Oncorhynchus; species Oncorhynchus keta. The sequence goes on from NC_068432.1 coordinate 35,055,937, forward strand.
TCAATGACAGCCTAGGAACAGCGGGTTAACTGCCTTGTTCAGGGGCATGACGGCAGATTTTTACCTTGTCAGCTCGGGGATCTTGCGGTTACTAGTCCAACACTCTAACCACTAGGCTACCTACCGTCCCAGGTAACCTAACATATCACACAGCCCACTAAAGCTGAAATATCATGTATGACAGAGTGCCAGGCAGCCCTCTCCACCACCAACCACCACGCATGTATGACAATCAACTTCTTCTCTCTCAGAATTCATTGAAAAAGATTCCAGACAATTATGAGATCACTCTGCAGCATGGCTCCAAAACAATAAGTATTTTACTACTTTCCTCTCTTTTAAAGCCCCTCTATATTTATAAACTGCCAACGGCTGAGCTGGAGTGTATTAGCAGAACTCTACACCATATTTAGCCTGATTACAGAGCCGTCCATTAGCCTTTGCGGTCACTGACACACTGGGCCATATTTGGAGAGCCGTGCGAAGCCCACTGTTCCTCCCTTCATGGCCTGCAGGGCTCACACTACTGTTAGGGTCTTCTCCTCAACGAGGAACCTCGATTGGTTCACTGTTGACTCTTTCTCTAAAGGAAATCCAGTAAGTGATTCCTGCACTGTGTTCAAGTCCCTGGAGATAGGAACCCACTTTATTTAACAATGGTCCCCATCCCTGAGCTTATTGCTTCCCAAACGAAAATGTCTCTGGGCCCTCTACCCCCTGCTGTGTTAATGCGGTTTGATATTGACCTGAATTGCTATCTGCACTTTGGGAGAGTAGTTATGTGCGTGCTGCGTGTTGTATGCGTGTGCAGCTTAGTGGGTAACAGTTCAGCAAACAGATTGGTATTGTGAAGGGGTTGCTGGTGTAGCTAAATACCAATCTTTGGTCTCATTTGAACCCTCCACTCTCCTTTTGTTGATGGAAAGAAGAAACCCAACTATGTCCAGTGCAGCCAAGGCTCAGTGTTTTCCATTCTCCTACCCAGCCTGATGGGCTTTTCATTGTGTTGAGTCTGAAGGAATGGACAGAGGGAGACCCAGACATCTCCACGTTCTGTCTGTATAATATCAGTTTACATTGTTTGTGAGATTAGTCATATAACTATAATCTGAGTTTTCATTTTCGGAAGTTGCTTTCATTTCATTTAGCGCATCTAATTTGTAAACATTTCAACTGTATTAAATAAGAACTTTTTTTATATCCACAACAAAATGTACAACCATCAAAATAAAGTTATTTATTCTCTTGTGCTGTAAGTGTCGAGATGATGTGTTAAATCCCAGATGAAGCTTTTGATGTCTTATAGATGCAACAGAAAAACAATGTATTCCTTTGAACCTATTTCAGCCATTACTGGGGTGTGTTTGAGTGGTCATTACAAACATTTCCACGATTATAACATTAACAGGAAAAAAACGACAGGCGCAAGCAAGAGTATGAAAGAGTCGCAGAGGTAAAATGAAAGCAATCAATCCAGCAAGATTTAAGTGACAAGTGGATTTTGCATCCCTCAAACACAGGAAATAGATGGTTGAAAACGATAGATCTTCAGGTGGGCGTGGCATGTGCACTGCATCTCTCTATGATGTGTGTTGTCACGGTTCCTGTTGTCATGAAGTTGGCTTGTGGGTAAGGTTTATGACCCCCCCCCATAAATACCTTTCTCCCTTCCCTCTCTCTTGACTCTACAGAGGGACTCTTGAATAGCCTTTGTTAAACAGAGAGTCTGGGAACATCAAACAAGTGGAGGGAAAGGATCCATATTTCGGTAATAGAACCAGTTGAAAATATGCGTTGGTACTTAATGGATATGATGTCAGTTCGGTTGTCATCTGAGACATTATGACTGATGACAGGATGACCTGAACTGTATCTGGGAAAGTCTACACATTATAGTTATCAGATTCACATTGAATTGTTGTGCAATTCAAATGTTTAAATATACATTTATTTGTGAAAAGATTAAATGTAATTTTAGCTTCCAAATGAGAGATTAGAGTTTTCATAAGGTTAGGGCTCTGCTCAATCAGTGGCCCGTCCCTGTGAAGAGACATGGGTTATAAAATATGAAACACACCCTTCTCTCCCTCCACTATATAAGCCCTTGACGAAAATGTAACCTCCTGTTCCGAGGACGATAGGACGACGGTCCATACGTTGAAAAGGACTAACATGTCAACTAAAGAACTAAGCCAACCTCAGCGTGAGCTTTGGTTGCCAATGGTATGAACTTTGAACACGTATTCACTACAGAAGTGATACCTCCTAGCCTTTGAGTTAGCAGCGGTCGCTGTAAACGTGGGCTAGGAAAGGACGGACAGAGTATCCCATCTACCACAACGGCGACACCACAACGTATCCCGTTCACCACCAGAGACACTCTTCAAAGGACTTTGTTGGGCAACATGGCCTTCCCATCTACCACCAACCTATTGAAGCGCAGCTCAGAGTAAATATTTATTGCATTTTCCTTTTCCAAATGGGCGGTAATTTAGAATGCATAAGATTCTGTATTTACAATAGAGTAGCTGCCTACGGCCCGATAGAGACATAGCTTCTCCCTTTGTTCCTCAAGTCTTCCCCCTCTTTCACTCAAATCCAACCCCTGTTCTTTATGTAACCAGCTGTCATATCTGTTTCCTTTATGACATCATTTGTAATCAATGTATGATTAATTCAGTGTATATGTAATTCTGCGTGATTAGTTAGGTATTTAGTCAATAAATAATTAAACCCAATTTTGTATTGCTGTTTCAACTTGTTAGCCAGGGTTTGTGAAGATAACCAAGAATTTACAACCTTCAGATGAGACTGAAATAAGGTGACAATTAATATTGACTGCTATTGATGTAAAATATGACTAGGTCTTTAAGAGTTTATTCGGAAGATAACAGCTCTATAAATATTATTTTGTGGTGCCCCGAATTTCTAGTTATTTACATTTACATGAGTATCTCAATCAGGTAATATTGATTACAGAGAAAGGATTTTATAGAATAGCATGTCATATCACTTAATCCGGCATAGCCAAAGACACAACACTGTTTTAAAACTTCTTAGGGATTTAAAGCTGTTATATAACAATGCTGAATCACTGATGGATTTCCTACTTATTCATTCCTGATTCCAGGAATCTTCCAACCAGGAATTCTGGAAAACCAAGGAATTTTATGAACGTTACAGGATTTTTGCAACCCTACACAGTAGTAAAAAGCTTTGCCTTTGTCATCCTCTCACTTTGTGTCCCCTCTCAGGGACCAGATCAGGTCCCTACAATACAGCATCCCCAGTGATTTCATCCTGGTGGTCTCTGGGAATGCCCAGGCCAAGGTGTTGGACTGAGAAGGGTTCTCCGGTCATAGTGTCCCAAGGTAGACCAGTACATCGTGGACATCTCCTACTCTCAAATATGTGCTTCCTCTGTAGCTGAGCACTGTAGTTTTGAGTTCCACAAAGTGGGTGTGGAAGAGTTGATCATTTTTTTGTTATCTGTAAATAAGGACAAACCACCTATTACCGACAACCTGGATGGTACATTGCTGAGGTTGGTAGCGGAATACATTGTGACTCCTGTTTGCCACATCCTCAATTTAAGCCTAGAAGACAGTGTGCCCTCAGACATGGAGGGAGGCAAAGGTCATTCTGCTACCCAAACAGCCAACCAATCAGCCTGTTACAAGTGCTTAGAAAACCTTTGGAAGCCTAGTGGTTAGAGCGTTGGGCCTGTAACCAAAGGTTGCTGGTTCGAAACCCCAAGCCGACAAGGCTCTGCCGGTGTGCCCTTAGGCACTTAACCCTAATTGCTCCTGTAATATGCTGACCAGACCACTCGCGTGTGTCTGCTATCGTGTGCATGTTGATTTTGCCTACCCACACCAGACGTGGTCAGGCCACGCAGGTTGAAATATCAAAACAAACTCTGAACCAACTATATTCATTTGGAGACAGGTCAAAAAGCAAACATTTATGGCAATTTATCTAGCCATCTTGCTGTTGCTAGCTAATTTGTCCTGGGATATAAACATTGGTTTGTTATTCTACCTGAAATGCACAAGGTCTTCTACTCCGACAATTCATTTCTATAATCTCTCCTCCTTCAGGCTTCTTCTTTGGACTTTATATGGTGGTTGGCAACCAACTTTAAGGTGCATTACCATCACCAACTGGACTGGAGTGTGGACCTCATATCATCTTTCAATCACCCACGTGGGTATATGCTCCAAAAAAAACAATGAGGAGATGGGAGAGGCGGGACTTACAGCGTCACAAATAGGAACAAGTTCTATTTTAGCGCCTGGCTACGCAGATGCTCTTGAGCAGTGTGGGTGTAATGATTGAATAACATGTATGTGTACATTTATTTTGACGAGGGCGGTGTGGTCATCATGTAAGTCGCTCTGGATAAGAGTGTCTGCTAAATGACTCAAATGTAAATGTGTTGAAGGTACCGAACTGTTTGTTCAAGTTGGCACTCAGTTTGGTCACTCAGCGGTACAACACAAGACATGCAACCAGAGGTCTCTTCACAATCCCCAGGTCCAGAACAGAGACTGGGAAACTGACTAAAAGTACCTCAAGCTAGCAATAAAAACAATGATGAAAAAACAGATAAAAGAACACCTTACTGCAAAAAAGGGGACAGTGAAGAGAGACAGCCATTTTATGGCTTGTATTGTAATTTGCATTGTACTATGTATTCGACCTATATATTTTGTGTATGTACTGATATGTAGGCTATGTTTGACGTTTTAAATGGATGTATTTCAGTCTTTGTTCTGTACTATGGATTATGTCATGTTCCATGTGGATCCCAGGAAGAGGAGCTGATACTTTGCAGAGGCTAATGGGGATCCTAATAAATACCAAAAACTGAGAAGGGAAGATCAAAATCCATCAGATGCCCCCTATCTGTGGCCACTGAAGCAAGCTTTGGGGTCTAGGCCTAGCTTTGTATCAGTGATGACTCCTGCACTGTGCTCTCTCGGAGTAGTACTGCAGCTGCAGGTTAGTTTGTGTATGGGGGTAATGATGTATACTGTACTTACAGCTGGGAGAGGGTGAGAACAATCACAACTAGTTCATCCCGTGGTGACCGACCACTGACCAGGGTTGCGTTCATTCAATATGTCTAGGGTGAACTGTTTTGCTGCTTAAAAGGCCATTATTGACTGTCCATTTGCAGAGCATGTTCTGCATGGTGGCTGGTCAATAACTATCCCGGGTAGCTGCAATGCCACTTGCTTACATATTGAGAATGATGTGGTAGAGATGACTTCCCCGGTAGGAGAACTGTGTTATGTTGACTGTAGCTGGGTGTCTCTCTACATTCTTGTGGATCCCTGCTCTATTGGGGATGTAACTGGCAGCAGGCTTCTGGGTAGTGAAGATCTGCAGTGGACCGTTAACGGTGACCCAGCTAATGTCCAAAACAAATTTTCTCACATCATCACCACCACACGCGCAGTAGTCTCGCTCTTTCTCCCTCACTCTCTTCTGTGCTCCGTCACTCACACAACACCTACCAATACTTTTCTGCTGTCTGTCACACTGTACACACACACACACACACACACACACACACACACACACACACACACACACACACACACACACACACACACACACACACACACACACACACACACACACACACACACACACTCTAAAGCAGAGGAGTGAACTTTAGACATCTGTGGTGTTGTGTGACAAATCGGCACATTTTAGATGGGCCTCTTATTGTTCCCAGCATAAGGTGCACCTGTGTAATGACCATACTGTTTAATCAGCTTCTATCTTGCCAAAGGAGAAATGCTTGGCACAGTTATCTCAGGCTGCTATGCAAGGCTTCTGTCTGTAAAGCTGTCCAGTTGTGTTTTGAGTTTGATCTGTTTAAGTCCAGATTCCTGTGTGGTACTGGTAACTGGGTATAATAACTATTTTAATGCCTCCCAGTCCCTTCCTCTGACTGCTTAGAGCATTGGTCTATTGTTACGGGCAATTATGAAGTGCTTTGAAAGGCTGGTCATGACACACATCAACACCATCCCAGACACCCTAGACCCACTCCAATACGCGTACCGCACCAACAGATACACAGAATCTCAATTGCACTTCCTACTGCCCTCTCCCACCTGGACAAGAGGGTAGACTACTATGTGATAATGCTGGTCATCAACTACAGCTTAGCATTCAACACCATAGTCCCTGCCAAGCTTATCACCAAGCTAGGGATCCTGGGATTGAACACATCCCTTTGAAACTGGATAGTGATAGGCAACATCACCTACACCACGCTGACCCTCGACACGGGGGCCCCTCGGGGGTGTGTGCTGTCCCCTCCTGTACTCCCTGTTCACTCACGAGTGGGTGGCCACACATGACTCCCAACTCCAAGTTTACTGACTGCACAACGGTGGTGGGCCTGAACACCGACGGCGATGAGTCAACCTACAGGAAGGAGGTCAGAGACTTAGCAGTGTGATGCCAGGACAACAACCTTCTCTCAACGTCAGTAAGACCAAGGAGCTGATCATTGACTACAGGAGAAAAAGGGGAGAGCGCGTCCACATCGACGGAGCTGTTGTGCAGCGGGTCGAGAGCTTCAAGTTCTTTGGCGTCCACATCACATTACGACCTAATATGGTCCACACACACTCACAGAGTCATGAAGAGGGCACGGCAGGCAATGCCTTTCCCCCCCCGGGAGGCTGAAAATATTTGGCATGGGCCCTCATCCTCCAAAGGTCCTACAGCTGCACCTTCGAGAGCATCTTGACTGCAAAGCGATACAGAGGGTGGTGTGAACAGCCCAGTACATCACTGGGGCCAAACTCCCTGCCATCCAGGATCTCTATATGAGGCGGTGTCAGAGGAAGGCCTGAAAAATGGCCAAATACTCCAGCCACCCAATCCATAGACTGTTCACTCTGCTACCGTCTGGCAAACAAATCAATTCAAATTGGTCACATACACGTGATTAGCAGATGTTATTGCAGGTGTAGCGAAATGCTTGCGCTTCTAGCTCCAACAGTGCAGTAATATCTAACAAGTAATATCTAACAAATTACACAACATATACACACTAAGTAGGAATGAATTAAGACTATATACATTTGGACGAATGACGTCAGAGCGGAACGGACTAAGATACAGTAGAATAGTATAGAATACAGTATATACATATGAGATGAGTAATGCCAGATATGTAAACATTATTAAGTGAATGAGACTGTAGAATAGTATAGAAAACAGTATATACATATGAGATGAGTAATGCCAGATATGTAAACATTATTAAAGTGACTAGTGTTCCATTTCTTAAAGAGGCTCTAACCAGAATACAAAGAGTGGGAGGCCCCGGTGCACAACTAAGCAAGAGGACAAGTACATTAGAGTGTCTAGTTTGAGAAGCAGACGCCTCACAAGTCCTCAACTGGCAGCTTCATTAAATAGTACCCGGAAAACACCAGTGACTCCGGGATACTGGCTTTCTAGGCAGAGTTGCAAAGAAAAAGCCATATCACAGACTGGCCAATAGAAGGCCAGCATCCTGGAGTCTCCTCTTCACTGTTGACGTTGAGACTGGTGTTTTGAGGCGTCTGATTCTCAAACTAGACACTTGTCCTCTTGCTTAGTTGTGCACCGGGGCCTCCCACTCCTCTTTCATTTCTGGTTAGAGCCAGTCTGCGCTGTTCCGTGAAGGGAGTGGTACACAGTGTTGTACGAGATCTTCAGTTTCTTGGCAATTTCTCGCATGGAACAGCCTTCATTTCTCAGATCAAGAACAGAATGATTAGTAGCAGAAGAAAGTTCTTTGTTTCTGGCCATTTTGAGCCTGTAATCGAACCCACAAATGCTGATGCTCCAGATACCCAACTAGCCTAAAGAAGGCCAGTTTTATTGCTTCTTTCATTAGGACAACAGTTTTCAGCTGTGCTAACATAATTGCAAAATGGTTTTCAAATAATCAATTAGCCTTTTCAATGATCAACTTGGATTAGCTAACACAATGTGCCATTGGAACACAGGAGTGATGGTTGCTGATAATGGGCCTTTGTACATCTGGTACTGATACTCCCTGTATATAGCTCCATTCTTGTGCATTTTATTTTATTCCTGTGTTACTATTTTATTTTAAAATGTTTAAACCACATTGTTGGGAAGGACTATTTTGAATGTATTGCTATTATCAGGTTCTAGTAAATGACTGCTATCTGTATATCTGTGTCACAGTTTGACATAACTTCCTATTATTTCAGGGTCACACTGCCATGCTGAACAGCGGCTGCTGGCATCCCAAGATAAAGGACGAGTTTATGACCTGCTCCAATGATGGGTGAGTGTGTGTGTGTGTGTGTGTGTGTGTGTGTGTGTGTGTGTGTGTGTGTGTGTGTGTGTGTGTGTGTGTGTGTGTGTGTGTGTGTGTGTGTGCGGGCTTGTGCTCATGCGTGTCTGTCTCTGAATCTGAGTGAACATAGGCTACTACAGCTGGAGGGCTCAGCTCTCTGAGAGCTGGGTTGAGTGTGATAATTGGTATACAAAAGGCAGTAATCATTTCAATAAGAGTCTCACTGGTCTCTCAGAATGGTATCGTGCAACTCATGCCCACTTGGTCAATGATCCTCCTAAAAGCAGGATTATGTGAATCAGGACCCCCACCTGAGAAGACGACACAAAATGATTCTTACAGGGAATACATTTGTCAGATAATCTCACCCACTCCTAGCCCCCCCAACATTTAAGGACAGTAATGCCTGTATGTGCACCAGAGTCTTTGAGCTGGGGTACAGTGGATTATCCAGGATCAGCTAGAGCATTGTAACATAAGATATCCCTTAAAGACCAACTTTCATCGAGATCACCCGGGCATCAATATGGCCCTCTCTGAAGTCTCATTTCCATTTCAACAATTACTAGTAGGGCTCTGACTACACCAGTATTGCAATATTTTTTACATGGCAAAAATGAAAACACGAAGAAGATCTAACTCTTTGGTCCTTTAATAGCCGTCTGTATGTAAAATATTGTCTGCTATAAATAAATGTGTTTCTTGATGACAACATAATGTTTGTTTCCAACATTAGGGCTGTTTCCCTAAAGAAGTTTAATATGCTTTGTGTTTTGTTTCCTTGCCACAACACTAACGAGTATCGCGA